>NC_052628.1:129325133-129637114 GCF_016161935.1 Mauremys reevesii
TGTTTCCCGACCCACAGGGTGAATCTGTGAGGTGAGCAAATCCACCAATAAGCGCAGGACCCACCAAGGTAGAGGAGGAACTTTGTCACACCATGTACTCTAGTCTACTACAGGAAACCAGTGGGTCAGAACCTCTGCTGGTGTAAATCAGTGTGCTGCCACTGAAATTTAATGAAGAGATGCTGTCATAACTATGAAGGGAAGGGTAATAGCCCTCCTGTGTACAATACTATAAAATCCCTCCTGGCCAGAGACACCAAAATCCTTTTAGCTGTAAAGGGTTAAGAAGCTCAGGTAACCTGGCTGACACCTGACCCAAAGGACCAATAAGGGGACAAGAGACTTTCAAATCTTGGTGGAGGGAAGTCTTTGTTTGTGCTCTTTGTTTTGGGGGTTGTTCTCTCTTGGATCTAAGAGGGGCCAGACGTACATCCAGGCTCTCCAAATCTTTCTGAACCAGTCTCTCATATTTCAAACTTGTAAGTAACAGCCAGGCCAGGCGGGTTAGTTTTATCTTTGTTTCCTCAACTTGTAAATGTTCCTTTTGCTAGAGGGTTTACCTCTGTTTGCTGCAACTTTGAACCTAAGGCTAGAGGGGGGGTTCCTCTGGGCTCTATGAATCTGATTACCCTGTAAAGTTATTTTCCATCTTGATTTTACAGAGATGATTTTTACCTTTCTTTCTTTAATTAAAAGCCTTCTTTTTAAGAACCTGATTGGTTTTTCTTTGTTTTAAGATCCAAGGGGGTTGGATCTGGACTCACCAGGAATTGGTGGGGGGGAAAGGAGGGGCAATGGTTAATTTCTCCTTGTTTTAAGATCCAGGGGTTTGGATCGGTGTTCACCAGGAACTTGGTGGAGAAGTCTCTCAAGGCTACCCAGGGAAGGGAGATAGTCTAGGGGGAAGGTAGACAGAGTTTCCCAAATAACTCTTAAAGGATTTGGGTGGTGGCAGTAAAATCAGATCTAAGCTGGTAATTAAGCTTAGAGGTTCTCATGCAGGTCCCTACATCTGTACCCTAAAGTTCAGAGTGGGGAAGGAACCTTGACATGGTGAGCAGCGGGAAGGGATTTTGAAGGAACCAAAAGCCAGTAAGATTTAGCTGTTTAGCTGCTTGGAAAGCAGAGCTGAAGTAGATGCATATCTTATCTCTCCTCTAAAGGCAGAGGTGTTAAGTTTTTTAAAAAGGGTCTTTGTTAAGAGAAGGTTTCGAACTGTGAGCAAGCAGTTAGCAAAAGGAATTTACAAGCTGAATTGTTTTTTTTTCTTTCTACCTCTCGGGTATAGCTAGTTTAAAAAAAAAAACCAAAAACTGAATGCTGTGAAAGTCTCTGTTAACTAGGCAGCCCTGAGCTGAGTGCATCCCCGTTTCAGTGAACTGCAGAGGGGGTGTGACCCAACACAAGAAAGAAGGAAAATGATGACCAGTGAAACAGCTACCAAACTAGACCTGGCCAGAATGGAAGCAGAAGAAAATAAAAAGAAACAGGAGAGACTGCTTGAATTAAAAAAACTCGAGAACGAAGCTGCTGAAAGAGCTATGGAGGAGAGGGAAAGAGAGAGGGAGGAGAGGGAAAAAGAATGGAAGCATGAACTGGAGTTAGCAAGGGATAGGCAGGATATATCAGCCAACCCTAGCAACCCCTCTCCAGGTACCGCTTCCCATCCCAGAAAATTCCCCACCTACAAGGCAGGTGATGACACCGAGGCCTTCTTAGAAAATTTCAAAAGGGCCTGCCTTGGTTACAGCATCTTTACAGACCAGTACATGATAGAGCTGAGGCCACAGCTCAGTGGACCCGTAGCAGAGGTGGCGGTTGAAATGCCTAAAGAACACATGAACAGTTGTAAACTTTTTAAAAACAAGGCCAGAATCAGAATGGGGCTAACACCCGAGCATTCCCATCAGCGGTTCAGAGCCCTAAGGTGGAAAACAGACATGTCATTTTCCTGACACGCCTACCACATTGTGAAAAATTGGGATGCCTGGATATCAGGAGCAAGTGTTAAATCTCTGGAAGATCTGTCCTTCCTAATGCAAATGGAACAGTTCTTAGAGGGTGTTCCTGAGAAAATAGAAAGGTACATCCTAGATGGGATGCCCAAAACTGTAACTGAGGTGGGGGAGATTGGAGCCAAATGAGTGGAAGTGGCAGAAAAGAAAAAAAATAGTAGCAGTTGGAGCGAATATCAGATGGTGCAACCCAAAACCAAACCCTATCACCGGGGGCAACCCAAGGCCCCACCTACAACCCAAGGAAAGGCCCAGACACCTTATCATCCCACCACACCACTCTCCAGCAACCCACCTCGTCCCAGTGACCAGTCAGCTGGGCAATGTTTTAAATGTAATGAGCTGGGGCGTGTGAAGGCCAACTGCCCCAAGAACCCCAACCGACTGCAGTTCATTACGCTGGAGTCACACCCAAGGTCCTCGGGCCCAGATGCCTCCCAGGTACCCTCAGAGCGAAGGGAAACTCTTGGTGGGAAGCAGGTTATCACATGGAGGGACACTGGAGCACAGGTGTCAGCTATTCACCAATCCTTAGTGGACCCCAAATTCATCAACCCAGAGGCCCAAGTGACGATTCACCCATTCATGTCAAAATCTTTAAACTTGCCTACAGCTGAGTTGCCTGTCCAGTACAAGGGCTGGTCAGGAACATGGACTTTTGCAGTTTATGATAATTATCCCATCTCCACGCTGCTGGGGAAAGATTTGGCCAACCATGTGAAGCTAACCAAGAGGATGGGAATGGTCACCCGCAGCCAGGCTAAGCAAGCTTTCACACCCATCCCTGCTCCTGAGCCATACACCAGGGCCCCATCCATGTTACCAGAGACCCAGACAGAGGTGGTAGAACCAGATCCCCTGCCAACGACTGCAACAGCCATAGTGGATCCAACCCCAGAGACCCAGCCAAAGCCAGTCCCAGAACCAGAACTGGCAAAGCAACCAGCACCAGAACCATTGCCAGCACTGAGTACAGCGCTTGCAAACCCATCTACAACTTCAACACCGGAGGGCACCATCGAGCCTGCACTGGCAGCAGCAGCAGATAACCCTACACAAGAGGCTCAGCCAGAGCCTGAAATACCACTTAGTGCACCAGCGGAGAGCGGTTCACCATCACCTGCATCGCTTCCAGAAGGACGAAGGCCAAGTCCACAGTCCAAGGAGGAGCTGATGTCTCCAGCATCAAGGGAACAGTTCCAGGCTGAGCAGGAAGCAGATGACAGCCTTCAGAAAGCTTGGGCGGCGGCATGGAGCATCCCACCGCCTCTCAGCTCTTCTAATCGATCCCAACTTTTATACAAGGAAACTCTTTCTGGTGGACACCAGGAAGACTGGCATCCTCAGAGACAGTTGGTAGTTCCAACTAAGGTACCGGGTAAAGCTCTTAAGCTTAGCCCATGATCATCCCAGTGGCCATTCTGGGGTAAACAGAACCAAAGACCGATTGGGAAAGTCCTTCCACTGGGAGGGGATGGGCAAGGACGTTTCTAATTATGTCCGGTCTTGTGAGGTGTGCCAAAGAGTGGGAAAACCCCAAGACCAGGTCAAAGCCCCTCTCCAGCCACTCCCCATAATTGAGGTCCTATTTCAGCGAGTAGCTGTGGATATTCTGGGTCCTTTCCCAAAGAAGACACCCAGAGGAAAGCAGTACATACTGACTTTCATGGATTTTGCTACCCGATGGCTGGAAGCAGTTGCTCTAAGCAACACCAGGGCTAAAAGTGTGTGCCAGGTATTGACAGACATTTTTGCCAGGGTAGGTTGGCCCTCTGACATCCTTACAGATTCAGGGACTAATTTTCTGGCAGGGACCATGAAAAACCTGTGGGAAGCTCATGGGGTGAATCAAACCAATGGCCTGGTGGAGAGGTTTAATGGAACTTTGGAGGCCATGATACGGAAATTCATAAATGAGCACTCCCATAATTGGGACCTAGTGTTGCAGCAGTTGCTTTTTGCCTACAGGGCTGTACCACATCCCAGTTTAGGGTTTTCACTATTTGAACTTGTGTATGGCCACGAGGTTAAGGGGCCATTACAGTTGGTAAAGCAGCAATGGGAGGGTTCTACGCCTTCTCCAGGAACTAACATTCTGGACTTTGTAAGCAACCTACAAAACACCCTCTGAGACTCTTTAGCCCTTGCTAGAGAAAACCTAAAAGATGCTCAGGAAGAGCAAAAAGCCTGGTATGATAGACATACCAGAGAGCGTTCCTTCACAGTAGGAGACCAAGTCACGGTATTGAAGGTGCTCCAGGCCCATAAGATGGAAGCATCATGGGAAGGGCCATTCACGGTCCAAGAGCACCTGGAAGCTGTTAACTATCTCATAGCATCCCCCACCTCAACCCTAAAGCCTAAAGTGTACCACGTTAATTCTCTAAAGCCCTTTTATTCCAGAGGATTAAAGGTTTGGCAGTATACAGCCCAGGGAGGAGATGATGTTGAGTGACCTGAAGGTGTCTACTACGAAGGAAAAAGTGACGGTGGCTTGGAAGAGGTGAACCTCTCCACAACCCTGGGACGTATGCAGTGACAACAGATCAAGGAGCTGTGCACTAGCTTCACGCCAATGTTCTCAGCCATCCCAGGATGGACTGAACGGGCATACCACTCCATTGACACAGGTAATGCTCACCCAATTAGAACCCCACCCTACCGGGTGTCTCCTCAAGCCCAAGCTGCTATAGAATGGGAGATCCAGGACATTCTACAGATGGGTATAATCCGCCCCTCTAACAGTGCATGGGCCTCTCCAGTGGTTCTAGTTCCCAAACCAGATGGGGAAATATGCTTTTGTGTGGACTACCGTAAGCTAAATGCTGTAACTCGTCCCAACAACTATCCAATGCCATGCACAGATGAACTATTGGAGAAATTGGGATGCGCCCAGTTCATCTCTACATTAGCCTTAACCAAGGGGTACTGGCAAGTACCGCTAGATGAACCCGCCAAGGAATTTAATGTGCTCCCTTTTGGACTGCAAAATGCACCCGCCACCTTCCAGAAACTTGTAGATGGTCTCCAAGCGGGATTGGGAGAATCTGCAGTTGCCTACCTTGATGATGTGGCCATTTTTTCTGATTCATGGGCAGAACACCTGGAGCACCTGGAAACAGTCTTCGAGTGCATCAGGCAGGCAGGACTAACTGTTAAGGCTAAAAAGTGTCAAATAGGCCTAAACAGAGTGACTTACCTTGGACACCAGGTGGGTCAAGGAACTATCAACCCCCTACAGGCCAAGGTGGAGGCTATCCAAAAGTGGCCTGTCCCAAAGTCAAAGAAACAGGTCCAATCATTCTTAGGCTTGGCCGGATATTACAGGCGATTTGTACCACACTACAGCCAAATCGCTGCCCCACTGACAGACCTGACCATAAAGACACAGCCAAATGCAGTTCAGCGGACTGATGAGTGTCAGAAGGCCTTTAACCAGCTTAAGGCGACACTCATGTCTGACCCTGTGCTAAGGGTCCCAGACTTTGACAAACCGTCCCTAGTAACTACAGATGCGTCCGAGCGTGGTGTGAGAGCAGTTTTAATGCAGGAAGGACCGGATCAAGAATTCCATCCTGTCATGTTTCTCAGCAAGAAACTGTCTGAGAGGGAAAGCCACTGGTCAATCAGTGAAAGGGAATGCTACGCCATTGTGTACATGCTGGAAAAGCTACACTCATACGTTTGGGGACGGCGTTTCCAACTACAAACCGACCATGCTGCGCTAAAGTGGCTTTCAGGGGCGGCTCCGGGCACCAGCACGCCAAGCGCGTGCCTGGGGCGGCAAGCCACAGGGGGCGCTCTGCCGGCCGCGAGGGCAGTAGGCAGGTTGCCTTTGGCAGCACGCCTGCGGAGGGTCCGCTGGTCCCGCGGCTTTGGCGGACCTCCCGCAGGTGTGCCACCGAATCCGCGGGACTGGGGGCCGCCCGCAGGCGTGCTGCCAAAGGCAGCCTGCCTACCGTGATTGGGGCGGCAAAATACCTAGAGCCGCCCCTGGTGGCTTCACACTGCCAAGTGAAATAACAAAAAACTTCTTCAGTGGAGTTTAGCTCTCCAGGATTTTGATTTTGAAATACAACACATTTCAGGAGCTTCTAACAAAGAGGCTGATGCACTCTCCCGTGAAAGTTTCCCTGAATCAACTGGTTAAAAATTGTTCTTGGAATGTGGGACATTTTGTTAGTTTTTATATAATCAGTACTATGTCTAAAGGTGCATGTGTTTTATTAACTCTGTTTTCTCCTAGAGCTACAGGAAGAAATCACAGCCAGTGTGGAACTGGCGGTCCAACACTATCTGTGATTTGTGGGGGTGTGTCATAACTATAAAGAGAAGGGAACAGCCCCCCTGTGTACAATACTATAAAATCCCTCCTGGCCAGAGACACCAAAATCCTTTTACCTGTAAAGGGTTAAGAAGCTCAGGTAACCTGGCTGATACCTGAGCCAAAGGACCAATAAGGGGACAAGAGACTTTCAAATCTTGGAGGGAGGAAGGCTTTTCTTTGTGCTCTTTGTGTTGGGGGTTGTTCGTTCTTGGGACTTGATGGGACCAGACATCAATCCAGGCTCTCCAAATCTTTCTGAACAAGTCTCTCATATTTCAAACTTGTAAGTACCAGCCAGGCAAGGCGGATTAGTTTTATCTTTGTTTCCTCAACTTGTAAATGTTCCTTTTTGCTAAGAGCATTTACCTGTGTTTGCTGTAACTTTAAACCTAAGGCTAGAGGGGTCCTCTGGGCTCTTTGAATCTGATCACCCTGTAAAGTTATTTTCCATCCTGATTTTACAGAGATGATTTTTTACCTTTCTTTCTTTAATTAAAAGCCTTCTTTTTAAGAACCCGATTGGTTTTTCTTTGTTTTAAGATCCAAGGGGGTTGGATCTGGACTCACCAGGAATTGGTGGGGGGAAAGGAGGGGGAATGGTTAATTGCTCCTTGTTTTAAGATCCAGGGGTTTGGATCGGTGTTCACCAGGGAATTGGTGGAGAAGTCTCTCAAGGCTACCCAGGGAAGGGAGATATTCTAGGGGGAAGGTAGACAGAGTTTCCCAAATAACTCTTAAAGGATTTGGGTGGTGGCAGCAAAACCAGATCTAAGCTGGTAATTAAGCTTAGAGGTTCTCATGCAGGTCCCCACATCTGTACCCTAGAGTTCGGAGTGGGAAGGAACCTTGACAGATGCTGATTTGTAGCAGTTGAGGATCTGGCTCCATATATGAATTATAGAAATGTCATTGGCTGAGGAACAAACTGGTGACATGTTACTATGTATTAGAATATGGCTTTGTCCATAGCGACATTCTGATTGGCCTTTGTGATGATGTCTGACCTGTCACATGCCAGCTACCAGCAATGTTCTTCTTGTAGCTGGGACCTCATTGTTGAAAAGAAATAAAAGGAAGATCCTCCCTCAGCCCCAGTTGTTAACATTTTTTAAAGGAAAAATACACAGGAAGATTTTTACTCTTTTTACCGTATTTCCCTTCCACCTGCATTTAACACAATGGCTACAGGGAATTTCCTCTGAAAATTATTACTCCTTCTCAGAGAAGTTGTCACTGTGGGTGCCCCACAGGAGGTGTGTTCCTGTCTGTGCACTTTTAACAGGGCAGCCCTTATGACAGATCCACCCTTCACAGTTTTTTTTAGTGGAACAAGGTGACTCCATCCACATTCTCCTTTCCTGCCCAAGGACTCATCAGACTTCCACATAAACCAGGACATTTAGTTTCCAGACTAGCACAGACTTCACACTTCAAGGGAAGAAGCTGGTTTTCAGGCACCAGATGTGAGACGAGCCCTTGCATTCTACCTCAAGAGAATTAAGCCCTTCAGAGCCTCTCCTAAGCTTTTTGTCTTTTTCAAAGAGGATGAAGGGAGCCCCTATTTCCACCCAAATATTATCTAAATGGGTCTTATGGTGCATTTTAGCATGTTACAAAGTTTCTCAGCTGTGCAGCCCTGGCTAGGGTGACTGCCCATTCCACGAGAGCACAACCCATCACTATTGTCCATTGTGGACACTTGTAAAACTGCCACCTGGTTGTCTGTGGACTCTAGTATCGTTCATGCTTGCAGGGCAGATGCAGCCTTAGGTGTGGTGGTTCTTCAGTTAGTACTAGATTCATTGCCACAAGATCCATTCCCTTCAGGACCTGCAGCCTGGCAGGCTTTGGTCTAGAGCTCCTTTCTGCTCCCTGAGCCTGGCCATCACTGCGCTGTCCACGGTGCTGGTCTCCCAGCTCTGGAGATAGACCTTCTCCTGTCAAAGGTCTGGGAGAGACCACCTGCTCCCTTCCTGGGCAGCCTTTATATAGGGCCAAGCTGAGCCCTGGTTGGCTGGCCCCCTAAAAGCCCTTTTTTTATTGGCTGTCGGTCTGCTCAGGCCCGCTGGCCTGCCGCAGCCCCCTCTGTCAGGGAGTGGGGCAGCCGCCCCACTACATGTGGTAACAGCTAATTTAGATCCCATCATTTTATATGTATAGTTGGGATTATGTTTTCCAATGTGCATTACTTTGCGTTTATCAACATTGAATTTCGTCTGCTGTTTTTGCCCAGTCACCCAGTTTTGTCCCTTTGTAACTCTTCACGGTCTGCTTGCGACTTAACTGTCTTGAATAGTTTTGTATCATCTGCAAATTTTGCCACCTCACTCTTTACCCCTTTTTCCAGATCATTCATGAATATGTTGAATAGGACTGGTCCCAGTACAGACCCCTGGAGACACCCCTATTTACCTCTCTCCATTCTGAAAACTGACCATTTATTCCTACCCTTTGTTTCCTATCTTTTAACCAATTACTGATCCATGAAAAGGCCTTCCCTCTTATCCCATGACAGCTTACTTTGCTTAAGAGCCTTTGGTGAGGGACATTGTCAGAGGCTTTCTGAAAATCTAAGTACACTATATCCACTGGATCACCCTTGTTCACAAGCTTCTTGACCCCCTCAAAGAATTCTAATAGATTGGTGAGGCATGATTTCCATTTAGAAAAACCATGTTGACTCTTCCCCAACAAATTATGTTCATCTCTGTGTCTGACAATTTTGTTCTTTACTATAGTTTCAACCAGTTTTCCTGGTACTGAAGTTAGGATTGCCGGCCTGTAATTGCCAGGATCCCCTCTGGAGCCTTTTTAAAAAATTGGCATCACATTAGCTATCCTCTAGTCATCTGGTACAGACGCTGATTTAAATGATAGGTTACATACCATAATTAGTAGTTCTGCATTTTCATATTTGAGTTCCTTCAGAAATCTTGGGTGAATACCACCTAGTCCTGGTGACTTCTTATTGTTTTATATATCAATTTGTTCTAAATTGCCCTCTTTCTTAGGCCTTTTCAGAGTTTCATAAAAAAAAGTTATGTCAACAACCGAAACACACTATAATAACATTGCTGTTGCATGTTCACACTATGCTCCTTCTGTCAGCGTCCATACCTGGTGCTCTAGCGTGGACAGTGAGAGTAGTGCACTGTGGGTAACTATCACCACCTTATGCCGCTAGGACTTGTGGGTTGGTGGAATGGATTACAGTGCATCATGCGTGTGGGCTCAACGTCCCATGATGCATTGTTTTCTGTTCCAGCATTCCATGGGCTTCTGGCTTTGGTTCACAGATTTTTTCAACGGCCTTTGTTCACTGCCAGCCTGCCATCTCTGTGTGAAAGGACGGAGCCTGCATTGCTCTCTACTGATCTGTTAAAAGTCATTAACACATCACGGATGGCAGTGCATTTCATCATAAAGTTCCTAACTGACCAGGATTCAAACTTGTCTGATTTGCTGTGTGACATAGATGGGAGCAACATATGATTACCTGTGGCATTCGTGGAGCAGCTGCACACAGTGGACTATCGCTTTTGGGCTTGTGAAACTACCACTGAGTGGTGGGATCATATCGTCATGGAGGTCTGGGATGATGAACAGTGGCTGCAGAACTTTCGGATGTGGAAAGCCACCTTCCTGGAACTGTGTGCGGAGCTCATCCCAGCCCTGCGGCACAAGGACACCAGAATGAGAGCTCCCCTTTTGGTGGAGAAGCACGTGGTGATTGCAGTGTGGACGCTGGTGACTCCAGAGTGCTACTGGTCAGTCACAAATCAGTTTGGAGTTGGGAAGTCGACTGTTGGGGCTGCGTTAACACAACTGTGAAGGACCATTAATCGCATCCTGCTGCAAAGGAAATGACTCCTGGCAATGTGTGTGAAATAGTGGATGGCTTTTCAGAAATGGATTTCCCTAACTGTGGAGAGGTGATGGATGGCACACATACCCCAATTTTGGTACCAGACCACCTTGCAACAGAGTACAGTAATAAAAAGGGGTATTTCTCCATGGTATTGCAGGTGCTTGTGGATCACCACAGCTGTTTCACTGACATAAACGCTGGATAGTCCGAGGATAATATACCAACCAACTGGTTAGCAATGTGAGCACAGACCAGACCCTTTGTCTTCAGGACACTGAAAATCAATCAGGTTCTTATAAGAAGAACTTTATTGAAAAAGAAAAAAAATAAAAGACTCACAACCAGCCTGTTCAGAAAGCTTCAGGCAGGCATTTTCTTTCTAGATCAGAAGATTCCAGTGGGGGATGTTGAAATGCCCATTGTGGTCCTGGGAGACTAGCATACCCTTTACTCCAGTGGTTCCCAAACTTTAACAATCTGTGAACCCCTTTCAATAAAATGTCAAGTCTTGCGAATCCCCTCCTAAAAATGAATATTTCTAGGTATTTTCTCCTTTACCTGAGTATAAATTATAAAAGCAGTGATCTTGGAAATATAAAATTTGTTTTTATGACATGCTTATTGCACACTATTGTTATTATTTATCATTATAGTATTTTTATTACATTATGAAAATGGCAACATTCTTCTCACTTTCGTAGCTTGTATCACTTTGAATAAGCCTCTTATAAGACAAGGCTCCTATGTTTCATCAAGGAGTATCAGATGTGAAACAGCATGAAGATATTTAAGAAGCCGACTCAAAGAGTTCCTCCTACACAAGCACTCAGGGCTTGAGCAGCCTAGGCAAACAACACAACAAAGCTTAAACTTATTCTTCATAATAATTTAAAAAACACTACTAGCTGCCTAGTTAATTTTAAAAACTGCAAAAAATATCCATCTCCCTTTCCATTTCTTATGAGTCTTGAAGTTTAAATTTCCTCTGTGTGATAGATGTGCTTGCTTTGATCTGCTTAGCTGCTGGTCCCTTGCTGCCCGGGGTCCCTAGGGAAGCTCTGTCCACCATTAGGGAATCTTTCCCTGAGAACCCCCAGTTTGGGAACCACTGCCTTACTCCCATGGCTCATGAAGCCTTACATGGGAAACCTGGATAGCAGTAGGGAGCACTTCCCCAGTAGGTTCAGGATGACTCTGCAGTGTGCGTTTGGCAGATTAAAGGTGTGTTGGTGATGCCTTTCTGGCAGGGTAGATCTGAATGAGGAGAATATTCCCATGCTCATAGCCGCCTATTGTACGCGGCATAATATTTGTGAGGGTAAGAGTGAAAGGTTTGCTCAGAGGTGGACTGCTGATGCACTGCGCCTGGCAGCTGATTTTGAGCAGCCTGATACCAGGGCTATTAGAGGGGCACAATTGGGGGCAATTTGAGTCAAGGAAACTTTGAGACAACACTTTGAGAATGAGAACCAAACTGCAATGATTCATTAAATTGAGTTTTCTTAGGAAGCACCTGTGATGATTCATGGTCTAGGATTTCAGTAAGCAAAGGATTAAACTGCCTGTGTATGTCTTGCTGCTGCCTGCTGCTACCTCAATTTGTAGGACATAAATAAAGAGCAGTTATCGTTCAGATTCTTTGTTTTTACTAAACAAACAATCAATACACACACAAACGCTTATTGGGAAAAGAAGGGACCATGGAAGGGCAGACCGTCAGAGCTGTGCATAGGGCCAGCTATCATTCTGAAAGCTGTTTGAGGGGGTGGAGTGAATGGAAAATGGAGATGCCCCAGAAAGCGTAAGGGAATGCATGGGTGGAGTTGGGCGGGGGGATGGAAAACAGTTCTGAATGTGCTGTAGGGGAGGGAAGGCACGCATCTGTTGTGACTGCAGTGTTATGAGAAACTTAAGCATCTCTGTTTGCTCCTCCATTACTTTTATCATCTGCTTAGTGGCATCCAAGAAAAAGTTCTGATTTTCTGTTCTGTCCTGCAGTTCAATTTCTCTCCACTCCCTGCGTTCCCTTTTTACTGCATCAGAGTATTGCAGGACCTCCTGGAACATGTCCTCCTTGCTCCATCTTAGCCGCTTTCTTATCTGGCGGAAGCGCTCCACTGGTGTGTAGAGGGCTCCCCTGAAGGCCACATCTGCAGAAACACAAGAAACAATACACAGAAGCATGATTGTTAGTTCATGCACAGCATTGAATCATTGCAGTTTAGCACACCCCTTGTAACATACCAAGCACTTTCTCACTGCCCTTGGCAAGCCCACATCTTGGTGAACATGCCAGGCACGGTGAGATTAGCCCAAGGGGGGGAGGGGCGTTCTACCTGGGGTAAACAGCAGTGGTGCTTATGAAAGCATTGTGGTGCAGGTGACTAGAGACAATATTGTAAATTCTCCAACACTTTTCCACAGGCGGGGGTCATTGAAGCAGATATCTCACTCCTGAGGGTAACCAAGGAAGCAAAGCTGCAACTGCTGCATGCTTGTGGCTTCCGACCTGGTCCCTATGCTGCTCTCCTGTGTGCAGCTTTGGTTTGCACAAGTGATTGCCGAGTGGTGCGGGAAAGTTTCATTCAATGGGAGAAGGAATAAAACAGCTCCGCCAAGGAACCTCTGACAAAGGACTACTGAGTGCCTCCAGGAAAGTTTCCTAGAGATCTCTCTGGAAGATTCCTGTGAAATCTCAGTGTGCATCAATGCACGGTTCCACTGCACTGCTTAGCTGCACAGGAAAATGTCCAGCGCACAGAAACACAGCCAGCCTTGTACATTTCTGTCCTTTCACCTACTTCTGCCGTACACAAAGCAAATGAAAGCTGGACATCATGAGCACCATCAACTCAAAAAACCCACTAACCAGGGGTCTCCTCTCCTGCTTCTTGCGCGCCAGAGTGGGAGTGCTGGGACTGGCTAGATCATTCCAGAGTGGAGAACAGTTCTTGACTGGCCAGCCCACCTGGCAAACCCGCCATGGGAGCCACATAATTCCCTAACTCCACCTCCTCATCCATGACTTCATCCTCTGAGGTAGGTCACCTTGCCACCACCTCCAGCCCCACCAAAGCATCCATGGGGCTCTTGGCAATGGAGGTGGGATTGTCGCCGAGGATAACGTCCAACCATAGGCATCGACTTCTGCTCCCACCGGTGGGTGCTCGATCCCCCTCTGCCCCCGGTCCCGCCACCACTACACCCCTTCCCCCAAGTCTCCACCCCCGCTTTGCCTCCACCCCACCCCGGAGCACCCACGCAGTTGGCGCCTATGTGTCCAACTCCTTATAGAATAGGCAGGAGGCCTTCAGGACAGTTCCAGTGCGACAGTTTGCCTTCCTTGCCTTCTGGTATGCTGGCCTCAGCATCTTTGTCTTCGTTCTGCACTGCTCTGTGTCCCGATTGTATCCCTTTTCACACAAGCCATGAGAAATCTGCCCATAGGTATCAGAATTCCTGTGGAGCACAGCTGGGACTGCACAGCCTCCTCTCCCCACGTACTGAGCAGATCCAGCAGCTCTGCGTTGGTCCACGTGGGAGACGGACCCGGTTTGCAGCATGGAGCCGCCATGGTCAGCTGGGAAGATGCGATGTGAGCTCTCCATGCCGCACAAACAAGAAGTGGAATTTTAAAAATTCGTGGGGCTTTAAATGGGGAGGGGTGGATAGTTGTTTATATGGCCGCAGGGCAGCAGAGTTCGAACCGCTGACCAGAGAGGTCAGGATGGGCATTGTGGGACACCCCCTGGAGCCAGGCAGGCCGAGCGGGCGGCTGCCCTGTGGGGAAGAGACTGCTGTGCTGGGCAGAGCCAGGGGCTGATGGGGGAGGGTGTCCCTCTCCCCCAGGATTGGTTGCTAGGCTGCTGTATGAACTGAAAGAGACAGCGTGCTGATACACTGTCCCCCAGCACACACCCTTCCTCAACACACACCGTGTCTCTCTCTGACAGATACTCCCCCACAATCTCTCACACACTTCCCCAACACACGCACACTGTTTCTGTCACGCCTCTCTCTCTCACACACACACAGACACACAGACACACTCCCTGTCACAGACTCACCCCCTCCTCTCCCTACCCCACACTTCAGCTGAAAAGCAACTGGCAATCTAGTGGAAGAATGGGATTGAGAAACCTGCATCATGTGACGCTGGGCCTGCCCCATGAGGCATTGCAAACCCTTGCCAAAGCACCTTGCAGCCAGTTACACAGTGAGATAGCTACCCACAGTGCACTGCTCTCTGTGTCAACGCAAGAGCTGCTAGTGTGGATCTGCTCTGCCAACACAAAGAGCATAGTGTGGACATGCAACAGTGGTTTAATTAAAGCGGTGTAACTTTTACCGACAAAACTCTGTAGTGCACACAAGGCCTAAGTTTTGTGTGAACAGCTAGCTAGGGAGGATCCACTCCCTGCTGTGAGGTGTGCTTGGCATCCCAGTGCCGGCCGTGAGCACACTATGCTTTATCCATACATACATACAGAACCCCAGGCTGTGTACAAGTCTCATAATGATCATCAAGGTCAGACCGTTTCATAAAAGACTTTACTTGATTCACTTTTATAGTTGCATAAAACCAGTTGATTCAACAGCTTATTCTTTGGGGTTCAGACCCTGTTCTCCCCTTGGGGTGTCAGGACCCTGACTGTCACATGCAGTTAGTGGAGTTCTTTGAGATGCTCTCTCTGTATGAGTGCTACGCTGTCTGCCATCCTTCCCTTCTACTTTGGAGTCCTTGCTTCTGGCCAGGTTTCATGGGTGAGAAGGAACTGGAGCAGTGGAGGGTCTGTCCTTCCCATATGCCTCAGAGTGGGGCACTAGGATCTACAGAGCGTAGGCACGGACCCCACACACTGCTACCACAAATCTTCTATCACAAGCACACAGGTTCATGCACACCTAACGTGAAGCACCCATAGAGAGAGAACGTCTCAAGGAACTCCAGTTACTATACAAGTAAGTAACCTCTCCTTATGTTACAGCCAAGATCCAACTGAGATCAGGGCCCCTTTGCGCTAGGCACTGTCTGTATTTAACCCACTGGTGAGTGTGTGTTGTAGGGTGTCGTCTGTGCCAGTTCTCACAGGATGTGAGTTGTCACTGCCCCCAGATGCAGAGGGGCTGTAGTAGCTTTTAGCGATGGGGGTCCCTGGTTCAGTCCCAACACATACACTGTAAGAGCTACTCCCTGCCTTGACAAACTTACAGTCTAAACAGACAAGAGAGACGAAGATGACTTAAGTGACCTTATATCTTCAAGATTGGCAAAACAAAAAAAAATAAATTTATTTGAGCTCGTGAGCTGCAGAGCTGCAGCTCACTTCTTGCTCATGCTTCAAATAAATTAATTTGTTTAGTGCCAAGTACTCTCTCCTTTTTTTATGATACAACTAAACACGGCTGCTACTCTGAAACCTTATATCTTCAGTTACAACCTTCATCAACGAGTTGATTCCTCCTTTCCTCGTGTCCTTTTTATGACAGGAAAAAAACAGCCCAAAACTTAGAGTGGCCTAAAGAAAGTGTCTTTTCACCCCATCTGATTTTTTTCATGTTGCATTTTAATTGCAGGTGTGATTAAGCCAACACAATATAAACCAGTTCCCGATGAAGAACCCAATTCAACAGATGTAGAAGAAACTTTGGAACGAGTGAAGAACAATGACCCTAAACTCGAGGAAGTCAACCTTAATAATATCAGGGTATTCAGCCTCCCCTTCCTGCTGCAATTAACCCTTCACAGTGAGACAGGATACGTGCTATCTAGAGAACAAAGGCCAAGCGCACCTTGCTGTGCAGGAGAATAGGTTATTGTCACAGCAGCCTGTGTTGGCACTATTGGCAAAAGGACGAGTTATGGTTAGGGCTAGATGCTGAACTCCTTGCTTATGTAGAAATCAACAGGGCTGCTTGCAGAATAAGGCATCGCTCAACAGAAGTTAGGCATCAGAATCTGGCTTTGGGTTGTTTTAGGATGTTTTTGAGGGGGTTTCCCAGTCTGTCATTAGAGCCTACCTACAGTCAGAAAAAATACTGTGCTTTGGGTTTGCATTGTATTTACAGGGAAACCTAGCAGTGCATGTGGCTACATGTCATGTACAAACACAGTGCAAGACTGGCAGAGCAAGGATCTTTCAAAATAATAAACACTGAGTCCCTAGGTCAACGTTAGCAGGGGCGGCTCTATGTATTTTGCTTCCCCAAGCACGGCAGTCAGGCGGCTTTCGGCGGCGCGCCTGCGGGAGATCTGCTGCTCATGCAGATTCGGCGCCGCGCCTGCGGGAGATCTGCTGCTCATGCAGATTCGGCGCCGCGCCTGCGGGAGATCTGCTGCTCATGCAGATTCAGCGCCGCGCCTGCGGGAGGTCCGCTGATCACGCAGATTCAGCGGCGTCCTGCGGGAGGAACACCGGTCCCGTGCCTTCGGCGTACCCGCCGCCAAATTGCTGCTGAAGCCGCGGGACTGGTGGACCTCCCACAGGCACGCTGCCAAAGGCAGCCTGACTGCTGCCCTCACGGCGACTGGCAGGCCGCTCCCCGCGGCTTGCCGCCCCAGGCACACACTTGGAGTGCTGGTGCCTGGAGCCGCCCCGACATTAGCTGCGTCACTGTGGGAATTGATTAGTAAAACTGTGTGCAGAAAAATTACACTGCTGTAACACTAAGGCTGGTAATTTAATTACACAAAAGACAGTGTTTCGCATTGCCTTCTTGTGCTAATAATACTGTATTGTCTGCCAAAGGCTGTGTGGTACTGAACAGTGTGGTATGGCTTGTAATGAAAGAGCTCCTATAGGCATCTGTGCATGGCTGTGAAGTTAAAGGTGCTGTGAGAAACCACCATTCTACATTACCTGACATGGCTCTTTCAAATCTAGGCTTTTCTCTGGGCTTTTCTCATTAAAGGTGGCGTGCGAAGGACAAGAAATTGTGCTTGTACACTCTTGTATTTCTCCTTAAACCTGCTAAAGGAGAGGGAAAGGAGTTCTAGCCAGGCAGTTACAAACTTAGTTTCTGTTAACTTCTCTCTAACTCCTGTGCGTGGGCAACATGCCTTCATGGCTAGTTTCATGTGGCGGCTGGGAAAGCACCATTACTGTTTTCTAGGCCAGTCCAACCATGCAAGGGAAAACCAAATACTCAAGTTAAAACAAGCAGAACTACCCCCTCTTCCCTACCAGCTCTTTCTTTTTTCCACAGACCTCCCTTAAAGAAGCAAATCAGGGCACATGCACAGCTTTGCAGGTCACCTTTTAAATGCACATGCAGCACCAAATACATACATGCCAGCTGAATGATAATGGCTTCAGCTCCCTTCCTTGCCTGCCTACGCCCTCTGTATGTGTTTGAGTGATTATGTATTCAGATCAATGCAGATGAGGTTCCTGTGTGTGCAGCTAGCAATGCTGGTGCCATTAACAGTCCTTAAAACCCTGGCACCTGTGCACATCCA
This sequence comes from Mauremys reevesii, assembly GCF_016161935.1. Taxonomy (NCBI): domain Eukaryota; kingdom Metazoa; phylum Chordata; order Testudines; family Geoemydidae; genus Mauremys; species Mauremys reevesii. Next base: position 129,342,803 of record NC_052628.1, read on the forward strand.
GCAGTTGCAACGTTCCATAGAGAAAGGATTGCATTTTCAAAAGTGACTTGTGACTTGGGGGTGCGACTTGAGACCCCTGGAAAGGAGCCTGACTCACAGGTGGCAGGGGCTCTCGAGGTGTCTCTAGCTGGACTAATGATTTGAAGTGCCACTTTTGAAAACATGGGCCAAAGAGACATGACTGCACTACTCACAGATGGGCTTACGGGTAGTCGTGTTAAAGCCATATCCCGCCAGCTGATCCCGGGGAAGCACTCCTCATTGAGGACTATGGAAATAATCAGTTTGAAATTTTAAAGCGTCACTTGGAAGTTATCAGAGTCTGAAAAGGGTTTGTAAAGTATTGAATGGGAAAGAAATACTCTTGGCTTGTGAGAGCTCGGAACGGGCACACAGAAGCTTGCCAAACTCTCCTAGTTCTCCCCTGAACGTTACCAGTGACAGAGGGAGGGAGAAGAGTGGGCCTGATTCTGAGAGTTGAGGATACACTGCCCCTCCATGAGCTGCTTAACTGTCAGGGTCAGGCTGCAAGTGATCCTGCAAGTGGAGCCTTCCGGCATAAGCGCCATGCAGGCCCGCTCGCTGGATCCAGGCCTGAGGAGGGCAGTTATTTCCCAGCCATGACTTGGTGGTGGCTGGTGCAGTGCGATAGCAATATCAGAACTTGTGTACACCCAGCGCTTTACCTACTCAGAGCACTCTGTAAACCTGAGCCACAATGCCCAGGGAGGTGAGCCGGTGAGTACTGGCCCCATCTGACAAGTGGGGAACCCCGAATGTGGTGAGGTGACGTGCCCCAATCCAGGCAGTGAGTGAGTTGCAGCGCTGGGATCAGAGGGGAGTCATTCCTGTGCTGCTTGGGCTATGCTGAGCATTGCTGGGCTACAAGCACTACTGTACGATCTAGGGTTAGCTCTCTGCCTCTTCCTAAATAATCCAGTCCTGCCATTTCCACTGCTTGTATGTCGTACACCTAGCGCACGCCCCCTTATAAAATGTGTGTTTAAGGAGTGTACCGGGAATCTGAATAAAGATGACTTTCTTTCTGGGCCTTCTTTTCACAGAATATTCCCATACCGACTTTAAAAGCATATGCTGAAGCACTGAAGAATAATTCCTATGTAAAGAAATTAAGCATAGTAGGAACAAGAAGCAATGACCCTGTAGCCTATGTAAGTACCATCCCATGCTGTGTGTGATGACAGGCTAATTGCTGTGGGAAGGCTGTGAGTGGAATTGTTGTCTTGCAAGGGGAATTGTTTAAAGCAACCTGCAAAGGAAAAAAAAAATCTTGGTGCCTTTTTTTGTACCTTTATATTGTATGAAAAATGCCAGAGATGGGAAACTGAGACACAGAGACTAAGTGACTTGCCCAAGGTGTCTCAGGCAGTCTGTGGAGAAGCAGGGGCTTGAGCTCAGGTCTCCAGAGTCCCAGGCTAGTGCACTGGGCCACTCTTCCTATTATTTATTGTTCAATACCAATGCTCTCCCCTTTGTGACTGCAGGCACTGGCTGAGATGTTAAAAGCCAACGGTGTATTGAAGAGCTTGAATGTGGAATCCAACTTCATTTCTGGGTCCGGGATCCTGGCTCTGATCGAAGCACTCCAGCACAATACTTCATTGATCGAGCTCAAAATTGACAACCAGGTAAAACAAACCCCAACTGGACCTCATAGAGTGAATAAAAAATATTCTGTTGGGGGGCCTTGTATCAGAAAACGTGGGGTTTGGCTCACCTGATTTTTCTGGACAATCACTGTAAGGCCTGGTCTACACTAAAAAGGGGGGGAGAGATGCGCATTCAGCTGAATAGCGTAGCGTAGCTGAATTGAAATACCTCCAGTTCGACCTACCACCCGGCGGCGCGGCGGAACTCAACTCCTCCCCTCCCACGTCCACTCCGCCACCACTGGTGTGGTTGGTGGAGTACCGAGCGCGCCGCGGAGTTCGAACTATCTCAGTAGATCAGGCGCAGCGATAGTTGGTCGAGAGGAAGTCGAATCACCGCGTCGACCCGGCCGGGAAGTGTAAACCTACCCTAAAAAACCAACAACTGCTGGGGGGGATAGTATGTGTAGTGGGCTTGACAAGTGTCTAGCCCACATCGAGGGTTACTGCCAGCTAACGGAGTAACTCCCTGAGGCCGAGCGGCAGAGCACTGTGCTGAAGGTTCTGGGTCCATACCCTGCTGACTGCCTGTGGTTTGGGGCCTTGTGTTCATAGTCAAAACTATACAAGGTTTCTCTGATGATTCAGGATTAGTCAGCCAACAAATGACAAGATAATTTAGGGCCTGATCTCGCAAGCTGCCCGTTTGCATGGAGCACTGGATGGACTGGACCCGCCATAATGGAAACAAAATCCTGCAGGCTTCATCCAGTGCCCTTGTGCCATCTCCTCTGTGGAGAGGCTTTTGGAGAATTCTGCGGAGAATTAGGCCCCTAGCTTTTTTCTGAAGAAAGCAGGTTGGGACTTTTTTACAGCAATAAAACAAATGTTTGAAAAGCTGCCAAGCCCAGGATCCAAACACTCGAGATCCCTGGGCGTGCCAAGGTGAGCGATGGACCCAGATTCGGTAGCGCACCCCCATCTCTGCTGAGTCTGCTTCTCCACAAGGCCGGGCAGTGGGGGACGGGCGGAGGCCCTGTGCAATGTTTGCTGGCACTGTGAGATGTAGAGTCAGCAGGAGGCAGTCAGGGGATCAAAGACCAAAATAATGGGGACGCCCTCAGTTGTAACCTGCTTTTCCATTATCTTTTCATAAAGAGCCAGCCGCTGGGCAACAAGGTGGAAATGGAGATTGCAAACATGTTAGAACAAAATAGCTCCCTTTTGAAGTTCGGGTATCACTTTACACAGCAAGGTCCCCGGCTTCGTGCATCTAACTCCATGATGAACAACAACGACCTTGGTGAGTCTGCCTGCACGCTGCTGGCATGCATTCTTCCATGCTCCCCACGGTGCTGGCGCTCCCGAGCTGTGCTTGTCGGTAATTCCCATCAGCTGTGAACGTAGCTGGTGTGTATTTCCCCTCCTGCGCTCCGGCGGGCACATTGACCGAGAATCTATGGAAATACCTCTCAAGGAAATAAACAAGTCAGGTGAAATTTCACTTGAATTAGGGAAGCACCCGCTTGAATCGGAAGGGGCTGGTGCTTGCTAGGGGAGAGCCTGACTCTCTTCCTGCTTTCTCCTGCTGAGGGGTACCAGGCTCTACCAGCAGTTCCACTCGGTCATTGGGGCTGGTGGTGGAGTAAAGCGCTACTCAGCGTGAGTAAGACAATCGGCTTTTCTGGCCCAGAGTAAGATGCTGTGCAGGGCAAGGGTGGCAGAATCTGGCCTTAACCGAACAGGGTCTCCAGTGATCCTCAGAGGCAGTGAGCTCTAGTGCTGGGGAGTTTGGCAGGTCCGTGTGCTTTGTTAAGCCGTAGTTGGCAGGGTTAGTTCTGGGAAGCCCGGGCTGCTGCTGCCCTGAACTGGATTAGCAGATTTCCTGGGCTGCCACCTGTTCACAAACACTGCTTCCGTCCCCGCTTTAATGGGGAAAGGACAAGCAGAGGACTCAAGCTCTGAAGACTGACAAGTTTGGCACAGTCTTTTGAACGAATCAGGTCTGTTGTTGGGTGTGTTTAGGGTACAAGGCCAAATTCTGTTCCCAGTTCGATCTGGGCACCCCAGCTGAAGTTAACAGAACTGCATGCGATGACAATACTTCCCCATCATTTCTCACTCATCTGGGCAGTGCTGTAGGCACTAGCTGACTGACAGTGGCTTGGCGACAGCCTCACACGCTGAACTGGAAGACTACCCAGTGGAGCCTGTTGGAACACAAGTAAAAGAACCGACCTCGTTTCTAGTGAGCTTACACAAGGATGAAATTAACATACAGCTCCCTAGACAGACTGGCTAAGAGGAGGTGCCTGGGAAAAGATTTACCGTATAAATGTCTGCCCTGAATGAACAGCAATACACTGGAGCCGTGTAGTTTGCGCTTAACGTAGTTCACCAGCACAGTCTAACCATTTTGTGTCCTTTACAACGTGAGTCTACTTCAATTAAAAAAGCTACTGAATTAGGGCACCTCTAAATGAGACGAAGGACTGCGGTGCTGAAAAGCACTAACTCGTGACTTGGTGCTCTCTGTTCCATGCAGATTTCTGTATATTACTTTGTGTATGTGTTCAACTTGTTGAGGTTTTTAAACAAATGGACTGGATTTTGTCTCCAGCTAGTCTGCTGTTCGCATAGCAGTGTAATAATATGTTGCATTTACACAGAATACTCCTGGGGGATTCTGCACCAACACATGGAAAATTCAGCACACAATATTTTGAAATTCTGTAAATTTTTGCACATTTTATTTGTCAAAATAACCCAATATAATCAAACCAGTTTCAATTATTTTGGTAATTTTTTTCAAAATATCTGTCAACAATTATGTCTGTGACAATGCAGACAACAAAAAAGGTTGAGGACATTTTTTTTTGACACATAGATTCTGTACTAGGCATATGAATACAGAACTCTGAGTAATAATACATTGAAACTACAATACAGACGCGTATTTTCCTGCAGCCCTTAGAAGCAATGTAAAGGCTTGCGGGAGTCGGGGGTAATGGCGGAGCTGAGGGACAGGGAAGTAGTTGCTGGGAAGGAGCCTGGGAGTGAGCCTGGAGGGTTCTTGGGTGTGGGTGGGAGAAGAATGGAACGGGTTATTTTGGGGGCCAGGGAGGGATTGTTAGGGAGCCTCCCCCGTGCAGACCCTGGCTGACCCCTAGCTTCTTCCATTCAGTCAGGTACATCTGCCCCTGTCCCCATGTGTCCCTGCACCCTCCCATCCCCACGTGTCACCCCCACTTAGCCATCCCTCCTCCCCCCATCCCCATGTGTCCTTGCACCCTCCTCCTGTCCCCATGTGTCCCCGCACCCCCAAACACCCCCTCTCCCATTCCCATGTGTCCCCGCACCCCCAAACATCCCTCCCCCATCCCCACGTGTCCCTGCACACCCAAACACCCCCTCCCCATGTGTATCTGCACCCCAAACACCCCTCCCCATCCCCATGTGTCACTGCACCCCCACTCCCATTCAGCCCCTGCCCCAGTCTGTCCCCACAACTAGCCTGTCTGTGGCTCTGATTCTGCAGACAGTTAAGCATGTGCATACACGGCTGGGAGCTGTCCTGTGGGACTACTTGCATGCATAAATATACACACAATTCCCCAACACAATTAATTTCCCCCTTTGTGCAGATGCATTTCACCTCAAATGACGAGTTTCTTGGCATGGCACAGTGCAGGGAGGATTTTCTCTGGCACTAGTATATGGATAAAAGCCATGTGTTCAACAAGGAATTCACTGCTCCCTGACTCTCGGATCAGAGCTGGTTTTCACAAACTCAGACTGTATGCGCATCACCATGTTAATCATAAAGAAGGAACTACATTTAATTTTTCACTCCTGCTTCTTTGTGGTTGATAAGTTGGTGACTTTGCCTGTCATGCAGCTGTTGTATATTTTGCCTCCTTGATCATGAGAACTGTACAGAAGATTTGATTTGGTTCTTGTTTGCAGCTCGTATACGTCGCTCTGATGGCCCCTGGCATAACTTCTCGGCTCTGCAACTGGACGATGTATAAGTACAGACAGAATTTTTTCCCTACTGGCAATAGCTCTCTGTCTATGCTCCACTACTTGTGCTCTCAGCTGCCACCACGTGGCTCAACTCAAACTTGGTTTTACTCTCTCTAGCTTCTGGTTTACTGCTCTTGGCTCAGCTGCAGGCACTCTTGTTCTTCAGGATCCTTTGTAGGCTCTAGCATGCTAGAGGGAAGGCTTTTTACATTTATCCTATGAGCTGATTTCTGCAATCTCTCTTTTCTGGCTGCTTTTTCTTTTCCTCTTTATTTATTTCAAATATATAAACTGTGTATGGATCCACTTTAAAACCTTCTCTGAAAATGCTCACTACAGTGTGAAGAGGAGCAGAAAAATGTAGCTCGGAGATTAATGAGGGAAAACCTGTTTGGCAGGGGCACTTTTTAGAGGTAGGAAGGCCTGTATTAAACTGTAAGGAAGAAGTAAAAGATAAGGACTGGATAAGATGCCATACTCTCCTTGTGCAGCTGCAGGCATTCACCAGCTATTCTGTCCCTGCCTCTTGTAGCTGATCACCACCTGACACGAAGCAATCGGGGAAAGATGTAATTGAGCTAGCAAACGCTTGTTTAACAGAACCCTATGAACTCTGTCCCCATTTGAAGTCAATGATAGTTACTTCAATTTTTGAGCTCTTCTTTTAAACAATGTAGATTTTTAAACTGATGTTAAAGACCCTGGTTTGTGTTCTCAAGGTCACACATCAACTTTAATAGAAGAGATGAGGCTAAATCCCCTGGACTGCTTTGAAAATCTCAACCCTGAATCAATGGATGGCACCTGAAGCCAGACGCATTCAAATTAAAAATTAGGCACAAATTTTTAACGAGGGTGATTAACCACTGGCACAAACACCCAAGAGAAGTGGTGGATTTTCCATCTCTTGATATCTGCTGATCAAGACTGGATGTCTTTCTGTAAGAGATGCTTCAGCCTAACACACGTTATTGGGCTCAGTGCCGGTGTCACTGGGAAATTCTCTGGCTTGCGCTATACAGGAGGTCAGGCTAGATGATCTAGTCGTCCCTTCAGGCCTTAAAATCTATGGAAAACCCCCCAAACTTTTCCCGTCACATGAGTTTTGTTCTGGTTTTAAACTGTCTGTGGATACAGCTGCTATCCACGTGTGCAGCATCTGCCTTGACTGACCCTTGTTCCCTGTTTTTTCCAGTGAGGAAGAGGAGACTTGCAGACTTGAATGGGCCTTTCTATCCCAAGTGCCGAACTGGGGTGTAGTTCCCGGCTGTGAAGATCGTGCCTGGTGGTTTGTGCTATACCCTGGAAATCCGAAGGCAAAGTGCCTGCACACAAATATCTGTGGTGCCTCAGTTCTGTGTTGCATAATTATGCACTAAAGGTTTAAATTAACTAGCGATTGTAGGTGATGATTTGATCAAATATCACTAATGATGTTTTCTTTAGAGTCAAGCCAAGTCAGTCCAGTTGCCCGTTTTAAGCAGGCTTGGTTTAGAATACGTCACAGCACAACAGTGACTGTCAATTCACTCACGACTTAATTCCTCTTAGGATTTCCGGTGTGGTTTTTCAGATATATTTAGGATGTGTTATGCATGAGTGGAAAAAATTACTGCGCTACACAAGTTGCATAAGTATTTAAAAAAATACTTTATTTTTTCAACTTGCTTATCTGTTTGACAAGCTCTACTCTCCCACCACAATGCTAGCCCATCCCTTTCAAGGACTTGTCAATTACAATTAATTACCAACATTTGCTGACTTTATTTGCAGACAAGATGTCAAAAGCACCCATATTTCCCCCAAAAAGAATTCATGTCTTTTGTATTCATCCCCTCCCCCCCATGAAAAGAATGTAAGGCCACTGATTATAGAGTAATGGCTCCATAAAAACAGAGCAGTGAGTATTAGATGGGACGTTAAAATCTTCCTGTCTCCTTTCGCAGGGATATGGAAAACCATTGCTTTAAGAGATTGGGAATGAAATCCTGACTCCACTGAAGTCAGGCCAGGGGCGGCTCTAGGAATTCCGCCGCCCCAAGCAGAGCGGCGCGCCGCGGGGGGCGCTCTGGCAGTCGCTGGTCCTGTGGCTCCGGGGGACCTCTTGCAGACGTGCCTGCGGAGGGTCCGCTGGTCCCACGGCTCTGGTGGACCTCCCGCAGGCACGCCTGTGGGAGGTCCACTGGAGCTGCGGGACCAGCGGACCCTCTGCAGGCATTTCTGCGGGAGGTCCACCGGGGCTGCGGGACCAGCGGACCCTCTGCAGGCATTTCTGCGGGAGATCCACCGGGGCTGCGGGACCAGCGGACCCTCTGCAGGCACGCCTGCGGGAGATCCACCGGAGCTGCGGGACCAGCGGACCCTCTGCAGGCACGCCTGTGGGAGGTCCACCGGAGCTGCGGGACCAGCGGACCCTCTGCAGGCATTTCTGCGGGAGGTCCACCGGGGCTGCGGGACCAGCGAACCCTCTGCAGGCACGCCTGTGGGAGGTCCACTGGAGCTGCGGGACCAGCGGACCCTCTGCAGGCACACCTGCAGGAGATCCACCGGGGCTGCGGGACCAGCGGACCCTCCGCAGGCATGCCTGCGGGAGATCCACCGGGGCTGCGGGACCAGCGGACCCTCTGCAGGCACACCTGCAGGAGATCCACCGGGGCTGCGGGACCAGCGGACCCTCCGCAGGCATGCCTGCGGGAGATCCACCGGGGCTGCGGGACCAGCGGACCCTCTGCAGGCATTTCTGCGGGAGGTCCACCGGGGCTGCGGGACCAGCGGACCCTCCGCAGGCACGCCTGCGGGAGATCCACCGGGGCTGCGGGACTAGCGGACCCTCCGCAGGCATTTCTGCGGGAGGTCCACCGGAGCCGCCTGCCAGCAAAATGCCACCCCAAGCGCGCACTTGGCATGCTGGGGTCTGGAGCCGGCCCTGAGTCAGGCGCAAACTCTCATTGACTTCAATAGGGGCAGGATTTCCCCCTGGATTTTCTCTGGAAATAGGCCTCCTGTGCTTTTACCTGCTGGAGCCCTCACTCCTCATGCTGGGTTTCTGGCTGGGCGGCTGTTTTATTTATCTGTAAAACTTCTTGTTCTGCTAGAAATTTTATTTTACCAACATCCCAAATTTCTGACTAGTGAACCCTAATAAAGAAATTACTTGAAAATACCCTGCCTGTGAATCCATGTAGTCCAGGATGTCATTTGAGTAGAGTTGGCTAAATGCATCAGGCAATTGGGTTTGTGAGGTGATAAAAACCCACTACCTTTCTAGGGAGGAATTTCTAGCAGGCACATGCAGCCTCTGATCATGCAGTGGGATCCTCACCAGCAGGCCGTTAACCCCCGGCAACTCCCATTGCTTCCAGTGCGCGGCTGGGCTTCACAGCAGGAAGTCTGCCCATGCAGAGCCAGTGCCAGAGGGTGGCCTTTGTTATACACCTAAAGAATCCATCCCAACACTCTTTTCCACATCCTAAGCAGCCTGCTGCTGTTCCCAGTGCGTTCTGCAGTCTGTGCATTGTGGTACAGCAAACCGGCCACTCATTTCAACAGAATTTTTGCATGAATCAGGATTGCAGGCGTTGGCCCTGATTTGCTCTCTCTGACTATCACTTTAACCTTGAGTGGGAAATACAAACGTGTTTGATTGTTGCTCTTCAAATCATAATAAATGTGTCAGAAATCACAAATCAAATGCTTCAATGCGGTTTTTTTGTAAAATCCCATACGAACGATTAGGGAATATTGCAAAACCAGAAAGCGGCATGATAAGCCCAGTGCCAGTTGGACAGCCCTAGTCCCACCAGGCACCTCCCAAAGGCTTTAGCAAAATCAATGAAAACATCAGTCCAGATGCCACTTGAGCGCTAACGGCAGAGTTGTCTGCTCAGATGTGCACAGATCTAACTCAGCATCAGTGTCTGCTCTCCCACTGACTCAGGGGCATGGACGTTGTTCTCCCCGGTACATGCTGCTTGCCCGGTGCCCATGGGGGATCTGGGGGTGTGGGGGCAGTGCCGAATGCACTAAGCGGGACCCTGCTGTGCAGACCTGAGAGGAGGATTTTACGCAATAACCTTTCCCTTTTCCATGCTGTAGTAGCATCTAAATGCCCCTGGCAGTTGAAACATGGTGGGAGGACTCTGGGCTTGTGTGCGACAGGCATACGCTTGCTGGTGACTGTGCCGGAATTACAAGCGCTTCCCCAGCAGAGCAAGGAGTTGCACAGTTGCCTGGGGAAAAGCATCAGGCTCTGTACCAGCTGTGCTGTCGAGCAGTCATGCTGAAGGGTCCCTAGTTCTTGAGGAAAAGGGGCTCCCTCCCTACAGCGAGCACCAGGCCTGCTCGTGCGCAGACTCTCCTGCTTGGAGCTGCCGAGCCATGGAGCTAACAGACCGTCTCAGAGGCAGTTGTGCTGAATCAGCTAAGCGGCGAGTCAGTGTTTCAGGTTGTGTCCGAGTGGTTCTCTAGCTGTAGCTAACGAAGACCCGCACACAGCCAGACGCCGGGGGTTGCCTACGCACTAACCCTTAGAATATGGAGGACATGGCGTGTACGTGCCTTCTAGGCTGGAGATGAGTGAAACAGTCATGGGGGCAGCTGCCCCCTCTTACCTCCTGCTCCAGAACAGCAACGCCCCAGTCTCCTGTTCCTCCCCCACAAAGCACTGGAACCACCTCACCCCCTGCATAAAGGAGCCAATTGCTTCTCCTGCCTTGTAGCGGGTCTGGGCTTACGTCCTACTCAGCACTGGTCCAGCCTCCCTAGCCAGTGCCTGACCCACCTGCCCTGGGTAATGGGAGCCTCTCACCCCTGGGGGGCAGGCTGCAGTGTGGTTTGGGGGTAGAGCCCCTCCTAGGGGCCAGAAACCCTCCATAGACCGGCACCTGGTTAGCTGAAGCCCAGCTGCCAGTCACAGGTTCCAAAGGGTTACGAGCGGCCCACGCACTGAGGACGTGGCCGTGCAGCTCTGGGGCAGTGCCGAGGCTGAGGCGTCACGCTGGCAGGTTTAGAAGTTCACACTAACATGACGTTGACACCGTTTCCCATTTGTACTGAAAACAGACCCGGCCAGGGCCTTTTGCAGGAGTTACAGGATGGTCACCTAGCCAGCAGGCTGGTCAGGGCTTTTACACAGAACAGCTGAAAAACACCACAGTGCAACATACTAGTTGTGGGCTCCTCTGCCCAACCACCGCTACTGGCCGTGATGTGGGCTGGGACTGCAACGTGTGCTGATGGCAGGATGCTGCCCCTCGGCCAGCTCGCCAAGGCACCTGGCTGCAAGCAAACAAGCCTGGAGCCAGTGCTGGGGACACCAGCTGCCTAGGGAAACAGGCGTCTCTTCCAAAGCCCATTGTGGTCAGTGGGCATCGTTAGTCACAGCCCCTGCGTTATCATCAGCATCACCTAATAGCAGCTCTGGGGAAGGGGCCCACAGTGGAGCTTGGAGCAGGTTTGAAAGCCCAGCTTGGCGCCCACACAGCGGCACCCCGGCCGTTGTTGAACAGGCAGCCATGGGACCAATGTCAGCGACGTCAGGCCTTGCTGTGGGATTTAACACACGCTAAGCCTGCTGCAATGCCTTCCCACCCCCCCCCCGCTTTGGTAAAGGAAAAGGTTCCTTTAGAGCCTGCATGGAAAACCAAAGGACTGTAACTGACACTAAGCAACTGCAGAAAGGTGAGTGTCCTGGGGCAGCCCCCCACAGCACCATGGATGGGGTAGAGAGGCCAAGGAGCCTTAGGCTGCACCTGCTGGTTGAGATCACAGCTCACCGGGGCAGGGACAGGCGGGGGGGGAGGGGGGGTGCAGGCCCACGCCCTGGTACAGGCGGGACAGCAGGAGCATGGCAAGGGCAGGCTTGGCCACAGGCCAGGGAAGGAGGAGCAGTAAAGGGTGACAGGGACAGCCCTGACGTGCTGGGCTGAGGGGCCCTGGACTGGAGGCTGGTGTAGAGGCCAGGCCTAGGCTCCTCTACCCGCCCGTGCGGGCGTGGCGCAGTCAGTGCAGTGGAGCTGCAGACTGCCTGAGCCTTTGAGGAAGGGAGGCTGATGGTGACCTGACCTGAGGGCTAAGCCACGAAGGAGCAGCGCTGCAGAGAGCAAAGGGCTGCAGAGAAAGTGCCAGAGGCAACAGGCTGAGCGACCGCTGGCCAGTGGCGAGCTAATTCCCCGATGAGCCATGAGGAGGTGCTGCCGCGCAGTGAGCAGCAGACCCCGTGACACTGAACAAAGGGGTTTTTAAAAGCCATTGTCAGGACATAGCCACAACTGACTTTACCGGTACAATGGGGGATACGCTTCAAAGGGGAAGCAGCAGCAGCAGCAGAACTACACAGTCCATGCCAGTAAGTGGAGCAGTACCATGCTGGATCCACAGAGATGCATTGAACCCCTCGGGATACGCAGCTCTCGTGTGTCCAATCACGTGGGGACTCCACACACCACCACTCCTACTCCTCTGATGCTCATTAATATTTACATCATGCCCCTGGGCTTGCCTCAGCAAATGGCTGCATTGCAATGCGTTTCTGCAGCACACACAGCCCAATGCAAGGCCTGGGCTACGGGCTGTATCTTGGACATTTAAAAACTCAGGCACGTGAATTCCCTGCTGCATGGTAGGACATGGACCCTGACTGCCATGAGAGAGGGGCAGCGAACGGGTTATCCTCCCTCTTCCCACACAACAGGCCCTGCCAGACGAACTTGCCTGAGGTTCTACATGGCCATTGAGTGGCGCCAGCTTTTGCTCTGATGAAGTCGTGGGGCCAGCTTCTGGTCTCACACCTGCTGGTCGCTAGTGTAAACCCAGGGACGTGTGTAGCTAGCCTGACTGACACTGGGGTAAGGGAGAGAAGACTCAGGCTGCTAGTGTTTATGTGGAAAATAGCCTCAACCCCAGTCTGCTTGTGCTCCCAGTGATTAGAAGTGACTAAAAACCTGCTGCCTCCATCGTCCTAGCCCTGCAGAGTCTGTGGGGTGGGCCCAGAACAAAACACACCCACCCCCACACACACACCCCCGCTTGTTCCTTCACCTTCTGGCTCCTGCTTGGCTGTGAGTGGCCCAGGCCCATGGCATGTGCTGTACTCATCCAGTTCTCCCGGCGCCCATCCCATTGTGGGAGGCAGAACAGTAACTGCACTGCAGTGGGAGGAATCCTGTGGCACCACTGTTGTGTTTGACGCACCATTAATTTACACTTGGCCAGGGGGTAGTTCATGGTTCACTGTCAAGTGCTAAAGAGACTCTGGGGCTGAGCGTAAGGATCCAATGACAATAACGGGGAAGCCCCATGCCCTGGAATGCGAGTGCATATTATTGAATGTCTCACATTTTCCTGTGCTTCTCTTACACGTGTTTGACTGGGACCCGCTGCCGTCTGTCTGTGCATTCACATTCCTCCTTGACCAGCCATCCAGAAGGGTTTGAAGCCAGCTTGAGCCCTTTCTCCTGACAAATGGGACAGCAAGCCGTGAATCCCTTCGCTTGACAGCTTGGGCAGGCCAGGACAAGCTGCCGGCAGTGCAGGCTGGAGCACAGGTTGTACTGATCCCATAGTGTCCCGCAGTACCTGCATTCTGGGGAGAGGAGAAGGGGAGTTAAAACCCATCCTGCCCTGGCTATCCCACTTGCTCCCCTGCTAGGCAATCCTTTGAGAATGTCCTGCAGTGTGGTCTGAATGGGCTGCCAAAATTCATTCCAGTGGTGCCCCTTCATCTTCCAGGGCACTGCATTCTCGCTCTGGCCCTGCTTCCCTGCCCTGCCTCGACAGAATGAGACCTAGCTCCTGCCCACAAAAGGGGCTTTTTACTTTGATTTCGACGTTAACAAGCTTAAGGCAAACTCCCTCCTGCCATCCCGGGCCCCATGCGCAGGAGCTGGCTGGCCCTAGGCAGTGGCCTGTGCCTCCCTGTGGCTATCGTGGGCAAACAGGAATGGTAGGGCAGCATTTGGAAGCTGCTCTCAGGCTTGGGGGAACAGAGTCCTAGAGGCTACACCTCCCTAAAGACCCCAGAGCACTTGTCCTTTACTGAGCAGCTTTCCTCCCGACTCAGCGGCACTGCTGGGAGCTAACCCTGACCAGTCCAGCGGGCAGCTGTTCGCTGAGCCGTGCCGCCTCCCCTTCAGGCCCTCTTGAGCATGGCCAGGGCTTCCGAAGGACATTTTATTCCCAGCTCTAAGCCTGCCACCTTCGAGATGGTGAAACGTGTGGCAAATGAATAAGTCGAGTGAGCTGCGATTGAGCTCAACGTGGTTATACATCTAGAGACAGCAGCACCGTCCTCTGAGCACTGACTCCTCTTCAGGTGTAGCAGAAAAGGCACAGGCAAGCTGAGCCCACGTCACCAGCAACGTCGTTCCAAGCTGGAGCTGAGCAGTTGAAGAGCAACCCCCTCTGGAGGGCAGGGTGTGCTCCCCCATCTTCAGCTTTTACTGGGGTGAAACACAATTCTCTGGGCTGCATAAGCCTTGAAAGCCAGGAACAGCCAAGCCCCCCCTAGGCTGTTGCTACCAGGTTTTCTTCCATAGCATGGCAGCCTAAGGTTAGTGGAGCCAACTCCATGTGGTGGCTCAGTCTCTAGTGCTGTGCTGGCTCAGAATGGTTTGATCAGTGTAAAGGGGTGACAAAACCAGAACTGAGGCTAGTCGTGCTAGCAGCCTCCGTTCCTAGCTGCTCCTCCCTGGTGGGACGGTGTGCTGTGCTGTGCTGTCCAGGACGTCACAGAAACATTATCTCGCGGTCCCCTGCCCTGCCAGTCCCGAGTGCAGACACCCTCCCCTCTCGCTCCTGATCACAGAGCATCCCTGGGTCACTGGCTGTCAGAAACGCCGTATTCGGGATGCATTCCATGGATTTTTAGCTGTCTTTCAAGCAATTCAGTAGCTGGAAACAAGGGAACAAGGCCGGCCAGCACCCCTGAGCCCAACCTGCTCTCTGCTGCAGGTGCTCCCCAGACCACAGTGTCCTAGAGGGCTCTGTGGTGACTGACAGCTCTCGCTCTGTGATGGAGACGTGACGGCCCTACCTGCAATGACATCTTCATTGGACGAGATGGTGTAACGCTGGTCAAACACAAACAGCTTCCCCCGGTAGAACCCATCAGGAAACTCTTCCAGGTACTTGTGGATGCCTCCCTTGAGCTGGTAAACCTCCCTGCATGCAGCCTGTTGAAAACAAAGCACAAACAGAAAACCTAGCTTACGCTGTCCCAGCCGGCTGTGCCAGACTGCCCAATGCACACACAGGGAACTAGACGCCTAGGAAACAGAGCAATATCCCGGTGACAGCCATAAGACCCATGTGCCCACGGTCTGTCCCTACTGGGTATTACTGTGGCTGCCAATATTGAATAGTGGCTGATTGACATGGGGCCAAAGGGCCACTGTTTCTGCAGTTAATGAAAGGTGTTTGTGGGCTGGATTCTGAAAGAAATCCAGATCAGCTCCAGGCCCAAGAGGACATGAGGTTGAAGAACGGTCGCTGCATTACACAGTAAAAGCTCTTAGGGCCAGATTTGCCCATTACTTACACCAGTTTTACACCAGTGTAATTCTAGGGACTTCAGTGGATTTCCTCTGGGTTTACACTGGTGTAAATGGATCAAGCCTCATATGTCCAGAGAAAGTGTATCTGGACTGATCCCTTGCTCTCTCTGGGCAGGGGATAAGGAATAGAGACGTGAGAGAGGGAGGATGGTCAGGCAGACTGGGCGCTAGACTAGGACCTGGGAGATCTAAACTCCATGTCCAGCTCTGCCACTGATCCATTCTGTCACCTCCGGCCAGTCACTTAATCTATCTAGTTCTGCAGTTCCCTGTCTGTGAAAGGGGGATAAGCCTTCCGAGCTTACCAGGAGTCTTGTGAGGATTAAACCTATGACTGTGAGGTGCTCTGATACTGGGGTGATGAGCGCATGGCACAGGGCAGCTGGCCCCGAAGGCAGTCAGCTCCCAGCCTACCTGTGCCAGGCTCTGCTGAAGAGGAGCCAGCCCAGACCCGTCTGGAAATAACCAACAGCCTAAGCAGCTGGGCAGTAGTTAATCAGTTAAGGAAAACCTAGGCCTTATGAAGGATGGTGTGGGCTCAGGCAGGAGAGAACACAGGCAGGAAATACCCAGGGCATGAACTCCTCAGGGGAGCTAGCTAGGCAGCTGCTCCCAGAGGGCTCTCCCTAGACAACAGACTTCGGGGGAGAGAAACAGGCCCCAGAACACAGAAAGAGAAAAGCTCTCAGTGGGAAAACTCAGGGGAGCTGGTGAGGGGGGTCACCGGGAAAGGAAACGTGCTCCTGAGTGGGAGAGGCTCTGAAAGGGAGGATGGATGTCTCTGTGAAACCTGATCCCAATGGAAGGACTTCACCAGGAAGCAGCAGGAGCCCCAGATCAGAGGAATTATATATTCTTCTGAGAAAGGGCTGTCACAGAATCGTAGGACTGGAAGGGACCTCGAGGGGTCATCTAGTCCAGTCCCCTGCACTCAAGGCAGGACTAAGTATTATCTAGACCATTCCTGACAGGTGTTTGTCTAACCTGCTCTTAAAAATCTCCAGTGATGGAGATTCCACAACCTCCCTAGGCAATTTATTCCAGTGCTTAACCTTCCTGACAGGAAGTTTTTCCTAATGTCCAACCTAAACCTCCCTGGCTGCAATTCAAGCCCATTGCTTCTTGTCCTGTCCTCAGAGGTTAAGAACAACAATTTTTCTCCCTCCTCCTTGTAACAACCTTTTATGTACTTGAAAACTTATCACGTCCCCTCTCAGTCTTCTCTTTTCCAGACTAAACAAAACCCTCCCCTCCCCCCATCTTCCCTCACAGGTCATGTTTTCTAGACCTTTAATCATTCTTGCTCTTCTCTGGACTTTCTCCAATTTGTCCACATCTTTCCTAAAATGTGGCACCCAGAACTGGACACAATACTCCACTTGAGGCCTAATCAGCATGGAGCAGAGCAGAAGAATTACTTCTTGTCTCTTGCTTACAACACTCCTGCTAATACATCCCAGAATGATGTTTGCATTTTTTGCAACAGCATTACACTGTTGACTCATCTTTAGTTTGTGATCCACTATTACCCCCAGATCCCTTTCCGCAGTGCTCCTTTCTAGGCAGTCATTTCCCATTGTGTGTGTGTGTAACTGATTGTTCCTTCCTAAATGGAGCACTTTGCATTTGTCCTTGTTGAATTTTATCCTATTTACTTCAGACCATTTCTCCAGTTTGTCCAGATCATTTTGAATTTTAATCCTATCCTCCAAAGCACTTGCAACTCTGCCCAGCTTGGTATCATCCACAAACGTTATAAGCGTACCCTCTATGCCATTATCTTAATCGCTGATGAAGATATTGAACAGAACCGGACCCAGAACCGATCCCTGCGGGACCCCACTCATTATGCCCTTCCAGCATGACTGTGAACCACTGATAACTACTCTCTGGGAACAGTTTTCCAACCAGTTTTGCACCCACCTTATAGTAGCTCCATCTAGATTGCATTTCCTTAGTTTATTTATGGCTTGACCTCTAGGGGGATGTAGACCCAACAGGAGAGAGATCCTACCCTGGCTCCAGAAGAGAGTTCCAGAGTGCAGAGAGTCTCGCTGGTACAGGACCTGGACATAAGCGGATTTTATGGACTAAGGTTTACACAGCCCCTTCCCCATCCAGGGAGGATGCTGGATGGAGGCCTGTTTGTGTAATATTCCACCTTTGGTTACATAAACTAGATGGGAGAGAAGCTAGCTCAGTGGTTTGAGCATTGGCCTACTAACCCGAGGGTTGTGAGCTCCATCCTTGAGGGGGCCATTTAGGGAACTGAGGTAAAAATCTGTCTGGGGATTGGCCCTGCTTTGAGCAGGGGGTTGGACTAGATGACCTCCTGAGGTCCCTTCCAACCCTGAGATTCTATGATGCGGCAGGGGCATTCTTCAAGGCACAGGAGCCAGCAAACAGAGCTGTTTGCAGCAGGAGTTTTGGTGAAGACTACGAGAGGCAGGCAGAGGATCAGACAGGCTAGTGAAGGGAGCGTGCAGTGCTTTGGGGTTTGTTGTGCTGTGGGTGGTGGTGTTTTGGTTTGTTTCCCAGATTTACAGGATTTAGGTGAGAAGGCTATGGCAGATACAGAGGCAGCAGTGGAAGACACACTGAAGATGACTGGATGCGGAAGCTGCGGCATGTACATGATCCTGGAGGGGGTACCTGAAAAGAGTTTTGTCTGCATGAAGTGTCGCCTGATAGAGCTGATGGAAGAAAAAGCCCGAGGACTGGAGATGCGGGTGGAAACTCTAGTTGAGTTTAGAAGGGGGTTCGAGCAGATGATGGAGCAAAGACCTGAGGAGTCTGAATGGAAAAAACTTAGACTTATAGATGGAAGCAGGACCAAAGAACTCTGAAGGGAGACTGCTGAGTGAGGAAAGTGGGCAGTGAAAGCATGTGACTAAGGCCTGGTCTACACTACGAGTTTATCTCGAATTTAGCAGCGTTAAACCGAATTAACCCTGCACCCGTCCACACAACGAAGCCCTTTATTTCGATATAAAGGGCTCTTAATATCGATATCTGTACTCCTCCCCGACGAGGGGAGTAGCGCTGAAATCTTATTGTCATTTCGAATTAAAGTTAGTGTGGCCGTAATTCGACGGTATTGGCCTCCGGGAGCTATCCCACAGTGCATCATTGTGACCGCTCTGGACAGCAATCTGAACATGGATGCATTGGCCAGGTAGACAGGAAAAGCCCCGCAAACTTTTGAATTTCATTTCCTGTTTGCCCAGCATGGAGAGGTGATCAGCACAGGTGACCATGCAGTCCCAGAATCAAAAAAGAGCTTCAGCATGGACCGTACGGGAGATACTGAATCTGATCTCTGTATGGGGAGATGAATCTGTTCTATCAGAACTCTGTTCCCATAGACGAAATGCCAAAACATTTGAAA
Organism: Mauremys reevesii; assembly: GCF_016161935.1. Taxonomy (NCBI): domain Eukaryota; kingdom Metazoa; phylum Chordata; order Testudines; family Geoemydidae; genus Mauremys; species Mauremys reevesii. The sequence continues at coordinate 129,361,378 of NC_052628.1, forward strand.
AAAAATCTCCAAGGCTGTGAGAGACAGAGGCCACAACAGGGACTCGACACAGTGCTGCATGAAACTTAAGGAGCTGAGACAAGCGTACCAGAAAGCCAAAGAATGAAATGGACGCTCACGGAGGGAGGGGTGACTGACAACTGTAGCTATCCCACAGTTCCCGCACTCTCCAAAAACCATTTGAATTCTTGGCTGAGCTCCCAAAGCCTGAAGGGTCAAAAACATTGTCACGGGTAGTTCAGGGTATATGTCATCAGCCCCTCCCCCCCACCCAGTGAAAGCAAAGGGGAAAAAAACAATTTCTCGCCTTTTTTCAATGTTACCGTGTGTCTACTGGATGCCCCTTCCCTTCCCTTGCCTTGCGGATGGAAGACGGTACAGTAGGACTGGTATCCATCGTCGTCGTCCCATGGGTGCTCCTGGCTGGCCTCAGTGAGGTCGGCCGGGGGTGCCTGGGCAAAAATGGGAATGACTCCAGGTCATTCTCTTCTTTAAGTTTTGGCTAATGGAGATTCAGTCCTGCCTGGAATATCATAGCAGCTGGAGGCTTCTGCCTGAGGCTGCTCTCCCTAGTCAGCAGCACCACACGGTTGTGCCTACCCCTTGCTACCAGGGCTCACAATCAGATACTTAGACCTCTACATTTTGCTGCAAATAAAAAAATTAAGCTGCTGTTTAGAACTGTCCCCCAACATACATATGCTGGGACATTTTGTATTTTATCAGTGTCAACCAAAGGCCCACACACAAATGGAGATTCAGTCCTGCCTGTGCCTCTATCCTAGTGCTTGTCACAGATTCCCATTTTCAGCTATAGGCTGAGTAAGTGCAGGATGGTGGTTCACTCTACTTTGCTGTAAGCCAACCGCACTCCCCTCCCTCCTTTGATCTCTGCAATAAAGTCAGTGTTGTTATTCCTGCATTCTTTATTACTTCATCACACAAATGGGGGGATAACTGCCACGGTAGCCCAGCAGGGGTGGGGGAGAAGAGAAGCAACAGGTGGGGTTGTTGCAGGGGCACCCCCTAGAATGGCATGCAGCTCATCATTACTGCGGGATGTCTGGGGCTCTGACTCGGAGCAGCCGTTTGCCTCTCTGGTTCTTTAGTAGGCTTACCTGATATTCTAGGCAGGACTGACTCTCCATTAGACAAAACTTAAAGAAGAGAATGACCTGGGGAGTCATTCCCATTTTTGTCCATAAGCCCCCGACTGACCTCACCGAGGTCAGCCAGGAGCACCCATGACAGCAGCAGACGGTACAGTATGACTGGTAACAGTCATTGCCAATTTGCAAAGCAGCAGACGATACAGTAGAGCTGGTAACCGTCTTTGCTAACTTGCAAAAGGCAAGGGGATGCTGCTGTGTAGCACTGCAGTACTGCGTCTGTTAGCAACATCCAGCAGACATACGGTGACAGTGAAAAAAGGCTGAACGGGCTCCATGGTTGCCGTCCTATGGCGTCTGCCCAAGCAATCCAGGGAAAAGGGAGTGAAATGATTGTCTGCCGTTGCTTTCACGGAGGGAGGATTGACTGACGACATTTACCCATAACCACCCGTGACAAATTTTTGGCCCCATCAGGCATTGGGATCTCAACCCAGAATTCCAATGGGAGAAGCAAAAGAAAGCCGGCCAGAAAGGAGAAATATAGCTCAGGAACAGGTTTGCAGAGTTGGAAAAGAATGCATGACAAGATATGGTGCACAGACATGGGGGCAGTGGTGCTATAAGGAGGGGAGGGCTATAGGATATATGGCCACTGGAGCATTCTCATGGGAGAGGTTCTTTCTCTCGGGACTTCACTCACCTGAGTAAAATAGAAATAGACTATGATGAGGGCTGCACTGATTGATAGAGAGCTTTAAACTAGGAATTTTGGGAGATGGTTGGGAGATGTCTAGGTAATATCCATGCCGTTTAAACAGGCAGGAGCAGGAGAAGGAGAATGGGGAGGAGGAGGAAGGGTAGTGTAGATATAATTCTAATAGGTGATACTGGCAGTAGAATGTGTCTGGCTAGTAAGTAAAGAATGTCAGCAAACAGCAACAGCAGATTAAGATGTGTACACTAATGCGAGAGGACTAGGTGTAAAAATGGAGGGACTAACTGCTACTGGTGCAGGAAGTGAAACGGATATTATAGGATAAACAAAACATGGTGGAAGTAGTAGTGACTGGAGAGTACAGGTATTTGAAAGGCTGTGCTGTTTAGAAGAAGAAAAATAAAAGGCAAAGGTGGTGGAGTAGCATTGTATATCAATGATGAGGTTAACTAAAGAAATAAGTGATGGAATGGATAAGACAGAGTCTGTCTGGGCAAAAATCACATTGGGGAAGAAAGCTACTAGAGCCTCCCCTGAGATAGTGCTTGGGGTGTGCTACAGACCACCAGGATCTGATCTGGATATGGACAGAGACCTCTTTAATGTTTTTAATGAAGTAAATATTAATAGGAATTGTGTGATCATGAGAGACTTTAACTTCCCAGATATAGACTGGAGGACAAGTGCTAGTAATAATAATAGGGCTCAGATTTTCCTGGATGCGATAGCTGATGGATTCCTTCACCAAATAGTTGAAGAACCAACAAGAGAGGATGCCATTTTAGATTTGGTTTTGGTGAGTAGTGAAGACCTCATAGAAGAAATGGTTGTAGGGGACAACCTTGGTTCGAGTGATCATAGAATATAAGGGTTGGAAGAGATCCCTCTGAGCAGAGGTACGCTAAGTGCTGCAGTAGGGGGACTGCGCTGGTGAGTATCTGAGTGTCTGTTGGGGGGGCAGTTTGGCAGTTTGACTGTGTGCTTGATTGTTTGATTGCTTGTTTGACCAGTGTGACCTGCGAGTGCTTTGTTCCAGCTGGGCCTGACTGTTATAAAAAGGCAGTCAGCTGCGAACCAGCTGAGCAGTGAACAGCAGAGAGGCAAACAGAAGGAGTTTGCCTGGGAGTTCGCCTGGGGAGAGCCTACTGAGGCCCCCCCTCGCAGGTTCCTCTGAGTAGCGTCTGCCACAAGTAAGGAAGCTCTTAGAAGGAAGAGACCATGGATGCTGAGCGATCTGCCGTTGTGACCTGCACAGGATGCGCCATGTTTGTCTTCCTTCCACAGGATAGAAGCGACTTTGTCTGTACAAAGTGCAAGCTGATCTCCATCTTGGAAGAGAAGATTCAAGGTCTGGAGAAACGAATAACAACCCTGCGTTCCATAAAAGAAAATGAGGATTTCCTGGATAGACGTCAGGATCAGCTCCAGCGGGCACAATGTTCTGAAGATTCAGAGCAGGCTACGCAGAGGGGACAGAAGGCCAGCGAGGATAAGTGGTGGCATGTGACTTCCAGAAGGGGAAAGAGTACCAGAAACATCCATGTACCAGAAACACAGATACAGGTGAGCAACCGTTTTCATGTTCTCTCCGCAGGTACTAGTGCAGAGGGTGGAGTGGAGGATACATCTGAGGGAACAGAGCAGAAGGAGACTCCACTGATTGGAAGGCATGAGATGCACCATCCTAGGGATGGGGGTTCCACGACCACCACTCCCAAGAGGAGGAGGAGGAGGGTGGTGGTGGTTGGGGACTCTCGCCTGAGGGGGACTGAGTCATCTATCTGCCGCCCTGACCGGGAAAACCGAGAGGTGTGCTGCTTGCCAGGGGCTAGGATTCACGATGTGACGGAGAGACTGCCGAGACTCATCAAGCCCTCGGATCGCTACCCCTTCCTGCTTCTCCACGTGGGCACCAATGATACTGCCAAGAATGACCTTGAGCATATCACTGCAGACTACGTGGCTCTGGGAAGAAGGATAAAGGAGTTTGAGACGCAAGTGGTGTTCTTGTCTATCCTCCCTGTGGCAGGAAAAGGCCAGGGTAGAGACCGTCGAATCGTGGAAGTCAATGAATGGCTACGCAGATGGTGTCGGAGAGAAGGGTTTGGATTCTTTGACCATGGGATGGTCTTCCAAGAAGGAGGAGTGCTAGGCAGAGACGGGCTCCACCTCACGAAGAGAGGGAAGAGCATCTTTGCAAGCAGGCTGGCTAACCTAGTGAGGAGGGCTTTAAACTAGGTTCACCGGGGGAAGGAGACCAAAGCCCCGAGGTAAGTGGGGAAGTGGGATACTGGGAGGAAGCACAAGCAGGAGACTGCAAGAGGGGAGGACTCCTGTCTCAGACCGAGAAAGCGGGACAATCAGCGTGTTATCTTAAGTGCCTATACACAAATGCAAGAAGCCTGGGGAACAAGCAGGGAGAACTAGAAGTCCTGGCACAGTCAAGGAATTATTATGTAATTGGAATAACTGAGACTTGGTGGGATGACTCACATGACTGGAGCACTGTCATGGATGGATATAAACTGTTCAGGAAGGACAGGCAGGGCAGAAAAGGTGGGGGAGTTGCGTTGTATGTAAGAGAGCAGTATGACTGCTCAGAGCTCCAGTATGAAACTGCAGAAAAACCTGAGAGTCTCTGGATTAAATTTAGAAGTATGAACAACAAGGGTAATGTCGTGGTGGGAGTCTGCTACAGACCACCAGACCAGGGGGATGAGGTGGACGAGGCTTTCTTCCAGCAACTAACAGAAGTTGCTAGATCACAGACCTTGGTTCTCATGGGTGACTTTAATCACCCCGATATCTGCTGGGAGAGCAATACAGCAGTGCACAGACAATCCAGGAAGTTTCTGGAAAGTGTAGGGGACAATTTCCTGGTGCAAGTGCTGGAGGAACCAACTAGGGGAAAAGCTCTTCTTGACCTGCTGCTCACAAACAGGGAAGAAATAGTAGAGGAAGCAATAGTGGATGGGAACCCGGGAGGCAGTGACCATGAGATGGTCGAGTTCAGGATCCTGACACAAGGAAGAAAGGTGAGCAGTAGAACAGAGACCCTGGACTTCAGAAAAGCAGACTTCGACTCCCTCAGGGAACTGATGGACAAGGTCCCCTGGGAGAATAACATGACGGGGAAAGGAGTCGAGGAAAGCTGGCTGTATTTTAAAGAAACCTTATTGAGGTTGCAGGAACAAACCATCCCGATGTGTAGGAAGAAAAGTAAATATGGCAGGCAACCAGCTTGGCTCAACAGTGAAATCCTTGCTCGTCTTAAACACAAAAAAACAGCTTATAAGAAGTGGAAGATTGGACAAATAACCAGGGAGGAGTATAAAAGTATTGCTCAGGCATGCAGGAGTGAAATTAGGAAGGCCAAATCACACTTGGAGTTGCAGCTAGCCGGAGATGTTAGGAGTAACAAGAAGGGTTTCTTCAGGTATGTTAGTAACAAGAAGAAAGTCAAGGAAAGTGTGGGCCTCTTGCTGAATGAGGGAGGGAACCTAGTGACAGAGGATGTGGAGAAAGCTAGTGTACTCAATGCTTTTTTTGCCTCTGTCTTCACAGACAAGGTCAGCTCCCAGACAGCTGCACTCTGCAGCACAGTATGGGGAGGAGGTGACCAGCTCTCTGTGGGGAAAGAAGTAGTTCGGGACTATTTAGAAAAGCTGGACGAGCACAAGTCCATGGGTCCGGATGCGCTGCATCCGAGGGTGCTAAAGGAGTTGGCCAATGAGATTGCAGAGCCATTGGCCATTATCTTTGAAAAATCATGGCGATTGGGGGAGATGACTGGAAAAAGGCTAATGTAGTGCCCATCTTTAAAAAAGGGAAGAAGGAAGATCCAGGGAACTACAGGCCAGTCAGTCTCACCTCAGTCCCTGGAAAAATCATGGAACAGGTCCTCAAGGAATCAATCCTGAACCACTTAAAGGAGGGGAAAGTGATCAGGAACAGTCAGCATGGATTCACCAAGGGCAAGTCATGCCTGACTAACCTAATTGCCTTCTATGATGAGATAACCGGCTCTGTGGATGAGGGGAAAGCAGTGGATGTGCTATTTCTGGACTTTAGCAAAGCTTTTGATACAGTCTCCCACAGTATTCTTGCCAGCAAGTTAAATAAGTATGGGCTGGATGAATGGACGGTAAGGTGGATAGAAAACTGGCTAGAGGGTCGGGCTCAACGGGTAGTGATCAATGGTTCCATGTCTAGTTGGCAGCCGGTATCAAGTGGAGTGCCCCAAGGGTCGGTGCTGGGGCCGGTTTTATTCAATATCTTCATTAACGATCTGGAGGATGGTGTGGACTGCACCCTTAGCAAGTTTGCAGATGACACTAAACTGGGAGGAGTGGTTGATACACTGGAAGGTAGGGATAGGATACAGAGGGACCTAGACAAATTAGAGGATTGGGCCAAAAGAAATATGATGAGGTTCAACAAGGACAAGTGCAGAGTCCTGCACTTAGGACAGAAGAATCCCATGCACTGCTACAGACTAGGGACCGAATGGCTGGGCAGCAATTCTGCAAAAAAGGACCTAGGGGTTACGGTGGACGAAAAGCTGAATATGAGTCAACAGTGTGCCCTTGTTGCCAAGAAGACTAATGGCATTTTGGGTTGTATAAGTAGGGGCATTTCCAGCAGATCGAGGATGTGATCATTCCCTCTATTCAGCACTGGTGAGGCCTCATTTGGAGTACTGTGTCCAGTTTTGGGCCCCACACTACAAGAAGGATGTGGATAAATTGGAGAGAGTCCAGCGGAGGGCAACAAAAATGATTAGGGGGCTGGAGCACATGACTTATGAGGAGAGGCTGAGGGAACTGGGATTGTTTAGTCTGCAGAAGAGAAGAATGAGGGGGGATTTGATAGCTGCTTTCAACTACCTGAAAGGGGGTTTCAAAGAGGATGGATCTAGACTGTTCTCAGTGGTAGAAGATGACAGAACAAGGAGTAATGGTCTCAAGTTGCTGAGGGGGAGGTTTAGGTTGGACATTAGGAAAAACTTTTTCACTAGTAGGGTGGTGAAGCACTGGAATGGGTTACCTAGGGAGGTGGTGGAATCTCCTTCCTTAGAGGTTTTTAAGGTCAGGCTTGACAAAGCCCTGGCTGAGATGATTTAGTTGGGTTTGGTCCTGCTTTGAGCAGGGGGTTGGACTAGATACCTCCTGAGGTCCCTTCCAACCCTGAGATTCTATGATTCTATGAAGAGACCTCAGGAGGTCATCTAGTGCAACCCCCTGCTCAAAGCAGGACCAATCCCCAGACAGATTTTTGCCCCAGATCCCTAAATGGCCCTGTAGTGGGGCAGACTGCCCCACTCCCTGTGAGAATGGGCTGTGGCAGGCCAGGGCGCCGGCTCAGACAGGGAGCCAATCAGAAAAGGGCTTATGGGGAGCCAATCAGGGCCCAGTTTGGAGACAGCCAATCAGGGCCAGGCTCAGACATATATAAAGGCTGTGCAGGAAGGGAGCAGTCAGTCTGTCCCTGGCCTTTGAGAGGGGAAGGTCAGTCTCCAAGGGAGGAGACTAGCACCGCGGACAGCACAGAGCTGGCCAGGCTCGGGGAGACTAGGGAGCTTGAACCCGGAGCCTGCCAGGCTGCAGGCCCTGAAGGGAAGGGCCTAGTGGGTGCAAGGGGCCGTAGGGGAAGCGGCCCAGGGAAGCAGACAGATGAGGGGAGAGAAGAACAGCGAGGCTGACGCCAGAGGGTCCCTGGGCCGGGACCCAGAGTAGTGGGCAGGCCTGGGTCCCCCCCTTCACTCCTTGCAGTACACCCAGCCAATGGCTGTAGGGAGCGGCCATTATACTATGCCAGATCCCTGACAAGAGGGATTGGACTCAGAGGGCAGTTGGACATAGTGGCTGGGGTGTGGGACTGCTGATCACCGACCCCCGAAAGTGGGTGCAGATGGACTAAGGGGCACTGCCGGAGGGCAGTGGCCTCGAAGAGGACGCCGCCAAGCAGGGAGCAATGCGGGTCCAGAGACAGCAACGGAGGGTAGAACGATGGACAGGACACCACCAGGAGGGGGCGCTTCACTGGACAGAGCTAATTCCCAGAGTCACCAACAGGAGGCGTCAGGTGGTGAGTCTCAACCCATTACAGCCCCCCTCAAGGACTGAACTCACAACCCTGGGTTTAGCAGGCCAATGCTCAAACCACTGAGCTAATTCCGTTTAAACTAAATGGAAGGATAAACAAAAATAGATCTGGGACTAGGGGTTTTTATTTCAAAAGGGCTAACTTTAAAGAATTAAGGAAATTAGTTAGGGAAGTGGATTGGACTGAAGAACTTGGGGATCTAAAGATAGAGGAGGCCTGGAATTACTTCAAGTCAAAGTTGCAGAAACTATCAGAAGCCTGCATCCCAAGAAAGGGGAAAAAATTCATAGGCGGGAGTTGTAGTCCAGGCTAGATGAGCAAGCATCTCAGAGAGGTGATTAAGAAAAAGCAGAAAGCCTACAGGGAGTGGGAGATGGGAGGGATTAGCAAGGAAAGCTACCTTATTGAGGTCAGAACATGTAGGGATAAAGTGAGAAAGGCCAAAAGCCATGTAGAGTTGGACCTTGCAAGAGAATTAAAACCAATAGTAAAAGGTTCTATAGCCATATAAATAAGAAGAAAACAAAGAAAGAAGAAGTGGGACCGCTAAACACTGAGGATGGAGTGGAGTTTAAAGATAATCTAGGCATGGCCCAATATCTAAACAAATACTTTGTCTCAGTCTTTAATGACAAGCTTAGGGATAATGGTAGGATGACAAATGGGAATGAGGATATGGAGGTAGATATTACCACATCTGAGGTAGAAGCCAAACTCAAACAGCTTAATGGGACAAAATCGGGGGGCCCAGATAATCTTCATCCAAGAATATTAAAGGAACTGGCACATGAAATTGCAAACCCATTAGCAAGAATTTTTAATGAATCTGTAAACTCAGGGGTTGTACCATATGACTGGAGAACTGCTAACATAGTTCCTATCTTTAAGAAAGGGAAAAAAGTGATCCAGGCAACTACAGGCCTATTAGTTTGACATCTGTAGTATGCAAGGTTTTGGAAAAAATTTTGAAGGAGAAAGTAGTTAAGGACATTGAGCTCAACGGTAATTGGGACAAATTACAACATGGTTTCACAAAAGGTAGATCGTGCCAAACCAGCCTGATCTCCTTCTTTGAGAAGGTAACAGATTTTTTAGACAAAGGAAACACAGTGGATCTAATTTACCTCAATTTCAGTAAGGCATTTGACACGGTTCCACATGAGGTATTAGCAGCTAAACTGGAAAAGATGGGGATCAATATGAAAATTGAAAGGTGGATAAGGAACTGGTTAAAGGGGAGACTACAATGGGTCATACTGAAAGGTGAACTGTCAGGCTGGAGGGAGGTTACTAATGGAGTTCTTCAGGGATCGGTTTTGGGACCAATCTTTTTATTACTGACCTTGGCAGAAAAAGTGGGAATGTGCTAATAAAGTTTGCGGATGACACAAAGCTGGGAGGTATTGCTAACAGAGAAGGACCGGGATATCGTACAGGAAGATTTGGATGACCTTGTAAACTGGAGTAATAGTAATAGGATGAAATTTAATAGTGAAAAGTGCAAGGTCATGCATTTAGGGATTAATAACAAGAATTATTGTTATAAGATGGGGACGCATCAGTTGGAAATAACAGAGGAGGAGAAGGACCTCAGAGTATTGGTTGATCACAGGATGACTATGAGCTGCTGCGGTCTTGGGATGCATCAGGAGAGGTATTTCCAGTAGAGATAAGGTGGTGTTAGTACCGTTATACAAGGCACTGGTGAGACCTCATCTGGAATACTGTGTGCAGTTCTGGTCTCCCATGTTTAAGAAGGATGAATTCAAACTGGAACAGGTTCAGAGAAGGGCTACTAGGATGATTTGAGGAATGGAAAACCTGTCTTATGAAAGGAGACTCAAAGAGCTTGGCTTGTTTAGCCTAACCAAAAGAAGGCTGAGGGGAGATATGATTGCTCTCTATAAATATATCAGAGGAATAAATACTAGGAAGAGAGAGGAATTATTTAAACTCAGTACCAATGTGGACACAAGACCAAATGGATATAAAGTGGCTATCAGGAATTAGATGAAGGTTTCTAACCATTAGAGGAGTGAAGTTCTGGAACAGCCTTCCAAGGGGAGTAGTGGGGGCAAAAGACACATCTGGCCAGGGCTGCCGGGGGGGGGGCAATTTGCCCCAGGCCCTGAGCCCCGCAGGGGCCCCACAAGAATGAACTATTCTATAATATTGCAACTTTTTTTATGGAAGGGGCCCCCAAAATTGCTTTGCCCCAGGCCCCCTGAATCCTCTGGGCGGCCCTGCATCTGGCTTCAAGACTAAGCTTGATAAGCTTATGGAGGGGATGGTATGATGGGATTGGTCTTTGACTATCAGCGGTAAATATGCCCAATGTCCTGTGATGGGATGTTAGATGGGATGGGATCTGAGTTACTACAGAGAATTCTTTCCTGGGTGCTGGCTGGTGAGTCTTGCCCACATGCTCAGGGTTTAACTGATCACCATATTTGGGGTCGGGAAGGAATTTTCCTCCAGGGCAGATTGGCAGAGGTCCTGGGGGTTTTTTCGCCTTCCTCTGCAGCGTGGGGCCCAGGTCACTTGCTGGAGTAGTCTCTGCACCTTGAAGTCTTTAAATCACGATTTGAGGACTTCAATGGCTCAGACACAGGTTTGATACAGGAGTGGGTGGGTGAGATTCTGTGGCCTGCGTTGTGCAGGAGGTCAGACTAGATGATCATAATGGTCCCTTCTGACCTTAAAGTCTATGATTCTACTGAAAATCCAGTAGAGGAAAGTGAGGCCGAGATGTCATTGTGACGCTGCACCGGGCTGCCATGGGGTGCTCCAGGGCCAAGGGACCCGTTACAGAGCAGTGTAAGCCTATGAATATACATCTGTGGCCAAGAGAACAAGCAACACAGCAGGAAGGGGGAAGATTACCTACACTTTGAGCCTGGGCCTCAAGCTTCTCTTCCCAGAAAACAGGATCCTGGAAGTACCTGAGTCTGTCCTCAGCTGCAGGAGGTGCACATGTGTATATGACATGCCTCTCCACCCAAGCAGGAAGTACACTGAGTTACCCAGCATTCCTTGCACAACACACACAGGCTCTACATAGCTCAGACTGTAAAAGGAGGGCGCGGGGGCTAAAAATTGAGATGCCCCCCCACTGCGATTCTCATTTGACAGGGGGCTCCAACATGGAATGGTTGTTTTGGGCACATGCCTTCTGCCCTTCTTCTGATTCCCACCAGACGTACAAACCCCATGGGTCTGACGCTCCATCCACCCTGTAAAACACAACTTCACCAACCAGCAACAGAAAAAGCCACCCCCATATAGTCCTTCCCGGGCTGGGCAATGACTGCCTCAAGCCCCTGACCTGTGTGCTCCCAGAATGGCCCCTCACCTTGGTCCTGAGGTAGGCAGAGCCACGCTCACAGCGGATCCCTCCTGTACAGTACATCAACACGCGCTTGTTTTTAAACAGCTCGAGATTTTCATCTACGTAGCTAGGGAAGTAGCTGAACTTCCTGATGTCGGGCGCCAGGCAGCCCTGGAAATGACCCTGTAACAAGGAGATGGATGTGTGATCAACAGCACTGGAGAAAGGGGAGAGAACATTGGCTGAACTAAAGAACCAACCCTTTGGGCCTGACCCTCCAGGTCACTGCAGCTACTTTGGCTCCTCTAAGGGTAGTTAGGCACCTAATTTCCACTGATTTCAATGGGAATTAGTTAAGCACCTAAATACCTTTGTGCCTCACAGCATCTGGAATCTGGTCCTATAGCCAAGACATCCTACTCTGTCACCCCAGTGTGAAGGGGATTCACCGAGGCTCCTCCCTGTGGCTGGCACAGAGGGCACAGCTGGAGGATGGAGACTTGGTCAGGATGTCTCTCTGCTGCACTGATGGCCAAGGCAGGGTGGGCTTTGGCTGGCTAAGCTAGATTTGAATGGCTTCTCTCTGTTGTTAAAGCTTCGGCGTTCCCCCGTCTGTTTTACATCAGACTGCACAAGCTGCTCCACTGCTGCAGGACAGCGTGCTGTGCACTGAGCTGTAGGACCACCCCTCAGCACGGCACTGAAAAACCAGGCAGGTCCTTTGCTGCTTGAGGCGACGTACCATTCGTGAATTGGCACCAGGAGAGAGCTGCAAGGTAGCATGGCAATCCCTTCCCCTCAGTCACATCACCCACATATGAGGACAGGGTGAGATGATCCCCCCAACCACCACCACCACCTCCTCGCAGGGAGCAAATGCACAGCACTTACTATTTTACTTTCATAAAAGTTCCTGCAGTCCAGTAAAATGGTGTCGCTTTGTGCTTGAGGAGCCTGAGATAAATATTTTTCTACTTCTTTATGAAATTCCTCAGGGGATAAATGGATTCCTAAAAATAAAACACATGGAAAGAAGCTCTGAAAAGCTGAGCTGATTTAAATGCTGACCAGCTGAGCAATTCCACTTGGCCTCTCCTCTAATCCAGCAGTGACACATGTGCATGACAAGCTTCTCTGGGAAGTGGGTGCTACTGAAATATCAGCTGGTCTCAGCCTAAACATACTGGGCAAATGTATCTGTGACATCACTCCACAGGCTTAGTGAAAGAACAAACGCGTCACCGCAGGAGTCAAGGGAACAAAGGATGCCAAGCTGCTATCTGTCTTATCGTGGGCTGGGTGGAACAGCAGTGCTGATCCTCTGCTGCCTTGCCCTGTCATTTACACCCCTCGTGTGCAAAACACTGTCCTGCTGACTGGTGGCCTTTTATGCTCACTCCACTGGGGTGTAAATGGTGACACAAGGTGCAGGGCTGGGGAGGAGCAGGCCCTGAATGGTCTGGGCCAGCAAGGTCTGAACAAAGCTATCCCCACCTGCCGCCTCTACGCTAATGAGCCTGTGCTAGAGGAGGTATCCGGAAGTGGCTCAGGCAGAGCCAAGCTGCTCTGTTACGTCAATGTAAGCCCAGACGAACTCCACTGCTCTCCACAGCATCTCCGAGCAACAGCGCCCCCGGGGGGCATGCGGCTTTGTAGAGGGCCCCGTCACACCTAAGGAAACAGGCTGGCTTGCCTGCCCGCTGGCGCCACAGGCTGGATAACAATGCCATGTTTACAGAAAGCTGCCTTGGGGGCGCAGCACACGTGCTCATGAAAGGTCTTGCATTGTCAGCCTTGGAGAATGAAGCAGATCAGGCTGGCTCGGCACTTGCTAACCTACCTCAATCCTGACCTGGATGGCTGAAAGAAGAGCTTTGTCTCCAGGCCCATTCAGTTCTTGGTCTCTGTGCAATGAGGTCAATGGGGAGGAGGGGCTTGGTGGTCTCTAAGACCATCCAAGAGCCATGTAATTGCTGCCCTTGATGGTATCTGAATCAGTGGCTTAGCAGTGAGCAGCTCTGTAGCTTCATTTGTAATGTAGATGTTTATGGTCATTCAAGCCTACAGACTACGGGGGCCATTGTCCGCAGGCAGCACCTTACGCTTTTCGGACATGTTGCGAGGATGCCACGAACGCCATTCTCCGGGTGGCTTGTAACATCCAGGATAAAATTCCACCAACCGAGGGATGGGGGCGGCCCAGAGGCAGACCCCCTATTACATGGGTTGGCAGCCGGTATCAAGTGGAGTGCCCCAAGGGTCGGCCCTGGGGCTGGTTTTGTTCAATATATTCATTAACGATCTGGAGGATGGTGTGGACTGCACCCTCAGCAAGTTTGCAGATGACACTAAACTGGGAGGAGTGGTTGATACGCTGGAGGGTAGAGATAGGATACAGAGGGACCTAGACAAATTAGAGGATTGGGCCAAAAGAAACCTGATGAGGTTCAACAAGGACAAGTGCAGAGTCCTAAACTTAGGACGGAAGAATCCCATGCACTGTTACAGACTAGGGACTGAATGGCTAGGAAACAATTCTGCAGAAAAGGACCTAGGGGTTACAGTGGACGAGAAGCTGGATATGAGTCGACAGTGTGCCCTTGTTGCCAAGAAGGCGAACGGCATTTTGGGCTGTATAAGTAGGGGCATTGCCAGCAGATCGAGGGACGTGATCATGCCCTCCATTCGGTATTGGTGAGGCCTCATTTGGAGTACTGTGTCCAGTTTTGGGCCCCACACTACAAGGAGGATGTGGAAAAACTGGAGAGAGTCCAGCGGAGGGCAACAAAAATGATTAGGGGGCTGGAGCACATGACTTATGAGAAGAGGCTGAGGGAACTGGGATTGTTTAGTCTGCAGAAGAGAAGAATGAGGGAGGATTTGATAGCTGCTTTCAACTACCTGAAAGGGGGTTCCAAAGAGGATGGATCTAGACTGTTCTCAGGGGTGGCAGATGACAGAACAAGGAGTAATGGTCTCAAGCTGCAGCGGGGGAAGTTTAGGTTGGATATTAAGAAAAACTATTTCACTAGGAGGGTGGTGAGGCACTGGAATGGGTTACCTAGGGAGGTGGTGGAATCTCCTTCCTTAGAGGTTTTTACGGTCAGGGTTGACAAAGCCCTGGCTGGGATGATTTAGTTGGGGATTGGTCCTGCTTTGAGCAGGGGGTTGGACTAGATACCTCCTGAGGTCCCTTCCAACCCTGAGATTCTAGGATTCTATGCGTGATTCCTGCACACCCACTTCAGGCCCTGCTGAGGCACACCAATTAAGTACTAAATAGCTGCTGCACAGGATGGAACTGGCTAAGGCACTGCCTGACTTTGCCACACACTTCCTGCGTGAGCTACTGTTCTACTGCTGGAGAACAGGAAACACAGAGGCTAAGTTTAGTCCATGCTCCTGCTACCTCAAGCTGATTAGTGTAAACCATGGCCCTGCTCTTACACTGGGATCTTCTAGCACAGACTCCTGCACCTGGGCAATGAAACGAACGCAACTCCATGGGACATTCAGACCCTGATCTGCAGAATCCCAGTGAAATAAACAAGGGACACCAGACATATAGGGCTGTACAGCAAGTCCTGGTGCAGGATTGGGACCTAAATGTTCTCTTGCGTCCCATTTCTTTCACTGTCCCTTGCCGCAGGTACAGAGTGTGACAGTCTGTAGCCCTATGTCCACCTCATTTTCAAGACCATGATAAATTATGTACAAACTATGTCTTGTAAGGTATCATCTGAAAACTCATGATTTGCTGATCTTTATTGTCATGGTAGAATGTGTGTGGCAACATTGCATGTAAAGCTATAAGATTCTGCTGTATGATATTATGAAGACATATTTCAAATCTGGGAAAGTAGCCACAAAGCAGTTCCTCGGACACAAAAGGCAAATTGACGTCTCAGCCAAGTGTCAATGAAATCATATGGGAAAGCAGCCATTTTTTTTGGCAGGAAAAAGGGTGTGAGCAAGAAATTTGCATCTTGGAAAAGAAACAGCTGGACATTCCCATCCCCACAGACTTCCTGTCTCCTGAACCCCAGCTGGAGATGATTCTCAAAGAAAAGGAAGGTATAACAATGGGGGACAGATGCCCCCAAAGATGTCTCCCTTCATCTCTAGTCATGGCATTGACAACACTGGAAGAAAAAGAAGCATCACTGGACTGGGGAGAGATCCTGGCTGAGAGGAATTCAGCCAGTAAGGCTGGTATAAGAGGTGAGGAGAGAGATTTTTGCTTCGAATTCACTTAGCTTGTTAAGTTGGGTGTTAGTTTGTGTTGTACCTTTTATTTCCTTATAACCAATTTTGACTTTCATGCCTCATTACTTGTAATTTATTAATGACAGAAAGATGTTAAGCAATGTGTTTTACTGTTTCATCTAAACCAGTGTGCTTGGACTGAAGTGCTTGGGGAACTCCATGTGCGGTAACAGGATTTGTGCATATCATTTTCTATTAATAAAATGACGGACTTTATATGAGCTTGTGTTGTGCAGGAGGGAGCTGGGCAGTACAAGATGCACATTTCTGGGGGAAGTCTGGGACTGGGAGTTGTCTGGTGTTGCCCTGCAGTACAATCCAAGAGTGGCTGGCCAAAGCACCCATACAATATAGCTGGGGGCTGTGTGTGGGCAGACCAGGAGTGGTTGTTCTCTCAGCCAGGCAGTGTAAAAAGCACCCCAGGTTGGAGAACTGAGAGGACGCAGTTTAACAGTCCAGACTGTACCCTGGGTAATGTCGCACAGGGGCCTAGGCTAGAAGATCCCCGTGCAGTAGTGGGGCCATAATTTGCACTAATCAGCTTGTGGTAAAGACAGCGTGAAATAGAATATCATATGGACACATGAGGTCTACAGCAGTAGAACAGCAGAACTCACAGTTAGGGCCTGATCCTGCTCCACTGAAATCAATGGGAGCTTTGCCATTAGCTTCAACCAGAGCCAGACTAGGGCCTTGGGTCCCAGTTTAACAAACCACTTAAGCACATGCTTAACGCTAAGCACAGGCGTACGTGCTTTGCTGAATTGGGATGTTAGGTTCTGTTCCAAAACCTAGCAACATCAACAGAGGGTCTCCCATTGGCCCCAACGGGAGACCCTCATGGCTTAGGCCCTTCATGTAGAGTTTGGATCTGAGGAATTAACAGGCTCTCTGCAGTAGTTACTGGCTCTGTGAAATACCAAACACAGCAGCAATACTTACACAGCACACTCTGCGAGGCTTACAGTATCTGTGCTGTAACGGCAATTTTACAGCTGTCTGAAATATCCACATCTCATGCATATTTAAAGCAATTATAAATATTTCTTGTCCTCAAACTCCTCCAAATCATTTCATTATTAGTTATATACAGGTTCTCCTTACATCCTTTCTTACCCAGGATGACTTTTCAAGTGTTATGTGGTTCATTCTCAAAACTATGGGCAAGACTCAGTGACCTTAACTACTACTAACTTGGTGGAATGAAATGGACAGCTTATCAAAGCTACCAGTGGTTCCCTGCTACCAGTGGTTCCCTGCTACCAGTGGTTCCTCCTGGGCAGGAACAAGACCTGTTAGCAGGTAGTATGGGGAGGCCTGCCCTGCCACTGAATGTGTTGAGTCTATTTTGCAGATTAAAGCTATCAAAGCAGCTAAGTATTGTGCAAATCAATGACCTGATCCAGCAATTTCCCTACGAAGGGAACCCCCATTGCAAGCACAGCAGCTTCCCTGGACGTTTTGTAACAGTGCTATCTATGCTTTCGTCATATCCTGGTTACTGTGCAAAGACTGTGGTCTGGTGACAGTGCAACAGAACTGCCTTACAGTTCAGTTCCAATCTCTGTTATTAACAAGTTGTTATTGTTCATAAAAATTAATGTACCGGTTTCTTTGTAGGAGACTTTGTTTGGATTGATGCCCATGGGTACGATCTCTTCAAATACGCCAACCCGAAGGTCTGGGAAACAGTGAGCTCCTCCAGCACTGCTCTGGGAAATTAAAAATGAGGTCATGCCACCAAATTAAAGACACACCAACAGATGAACAGATCCCTTCAGACGTGCTGAAACTCCACTGTATTTCGAGTTTCTAAATTCATGTGATATGTCAATATAAGCAAATCGCTTTGGGGGACTGGGTGGCACAGGGGATTGGTGACTGCTTCTCCCCTTTCATGGTTGCCTCTCTGAATCCACCAGAGAGTGGTGGTGGTTCCAGTCCAGTTCCCAGTGGACAGTTATTCAAATCACTTAAAAAAAAAAGTCAACTGGCCACTAATGGAGAGATGCCAAGGGCTGAGTGGGCCAGGGACATTGAGCCAGCCACTCCCTGCTACCAGTGGTTCCTCCTGGGCAGGAACAAGACCTGTTAGCAGGTAGTACGGGGAGGCCTGCCCTGCCACTGAATGTGCTGAGTCTATTTTGCTGATTAAAGAAAGGTTTTGTTGTCTGGGGCTGGCAAGCTGGGACCATTCACCAACATTAAATTCATGGCAAATTTTAAAGAATAAATAAAATTCCCTTCTGATCTCTGGCTCTGCTGGTGTCTTCGTGGTTCACTGCGATCTTCAGTCAGAATGATCCCTGACACAGAACGCAGTTTGTCCCGGTGTGACTATATGTAATGGAAATCTGCAGTGATCCACGAGGGTCGCTGGACCCTGATGTAATGCATGAGGGACTAGCCAGATTCAGGGTTTTACTAACAGCAATGGGTGTGCAGGAGGAACTCTGCATGGGCAGGGGTGAGAACGTGCCAATTGCACATGCCGGTGTTTGAGCTGGGAGAATGCAATGCAGGAGTGCACATGTGCAACTTCGCACACACACAGGTGAAGGCTTTGCTGGGGCCCTAATGAAAAAAGATTAAATCAGCACTAGAATTTTATGAAGGACTTTTAGTTTAATGATCCTCAATTATTCCATCTGATTGTCTTATTTACAACATACAAAAGTTTTCTCACTGGAGACAAAACTATCCACAGGACAGTAAATAACAATGAAACAAAACTGTTTATCCCCAAATAAACTGTTCCTTCGGCCAATACTGCAGGAGCTGAATTCCTTGGGTTCAATGTGGATTTTTAGTGCAGTGGAGGGAACATTTATTTCTAAAAGAAATTCTGAGGATGAAAACAAACATTTGACTAAATAATTGTGTGTGGGTCCCTTTCTCTTACCTTGAAATCCTCTCTGCACAAAATGGTTTTGAACAGAGGGTGGGAAAGCATTGCCTCTATATAAAGACTGGTAGCTACTTTACTTCCACCAACTGTCCCATTAATGCCTTCTGAAGCGATGCGCACCTAGAAGCCAGAAAGGAAAGCTAGATTAAGATCTAGTCATAATGCAAACCAATCAAAATGAAATTAATGAACCAGGACCAGCTGGGAATGAGAGGAGAGTTGTAGAAAAGTGTTCAGGAAAAGAGAAAAAGTGGGGAAAAAACTATAGTGATCCTGAATGAGAGAGGAGAAGTGCAGCAAAAGAAACTGCAAAAGGTAACAATTGTTCTATGGCCGGTTCTGCTCTGTACTCACAAAAAGGATAATGAGGAAGGCAGAAAACCTTCTGCAGGAGCAGAAAAAACAATTACCAGTAAGGGGCAAATTCTGCAGTAATTAGACAGAACCTCCAATGGGAGTTTTAACCGAGTGAGGACGGTGGTATCGGTCTCAATAAAGCAGGTAGAGAGGGTGAAAGTGCCCGTGTTACAGTGAAACCTCTCCAACTCAGACGCATTATAGCTAGACTAAGAGAGAATTTTTTTTTTAAAGTGAAGACAATCTCAGAATGGATGGAAGCAAATTTTGACTAAATCAAGAGCGAGAGGAAAAGTATGCAGCTGATGGGGCAAATGTAACACCTGTCTTTGAGAAGGAAGGACTAAGAAACTACCAAGTAAAATATGAGCAAAGAAGGGGAAATGAATGTGTCAGGGCATTTCACTGTGGTATCTAGGAGCTGCATAAGAAAACCCAGCAAGAATATAAAGCTGCTTCTCTCTTTCCTCCTGGATAGAGGAGCATGACTTTGTCTATGAAGGGCTTTGGGGTTTATTCTGTTTTAAACACCATCCGTTCTGGGAAGCATTTCATAGGCCAGACATAGGCTGGTTTGTGAGCTCAGAATACTGTGCTGTTCCGGTCCCCAACCCCAAAGGATACAGAAGAGCTAAAGAAAATACAAAGAGGGGCAACAAAAATTATGCACTGAGTGGGGATGAGAGATAGAATGACAGACTGAGATAAGAGGACATACAGTGGAACCTCAGTTACGAACACCTTGGGAATGGAGGTTGTTCATAACTCTGAAATGTTTGTAACTCTGAACAAAACACTATGGTTGTTCTTTCAAAAGTTTACAACTGAACATTGGCTTAATACAGCTTTGAAACTTTACTACGCAGAAGAAAAATGCTGCTTTTAGCCATCTTACGATAAATGAAACAAGCACAGAAACAGTTTCCTTACCTTGTCAAATCTTTTTTTAGCTCTCTATTTTTTTTGGTAGTTTGTATTTAACAAAGTACTGTACTGTATTTGCTTTTTTTCCCTTCTCTGCTGCTGCCTAATTGCTTACTTCTGGTTCCAAATGAGGTGTGTGGTTGGCTGGTTAGTTCGTTAACTCTGGTGTTCATAACTCTGAGGTCCTACTGTAGCCCATTAAAAAAGTGTCAGGGGTCATGGACCCAGTTCATAAATAATTTCAAGGGAGCTAGACTACAAATGTCTGAAAAGGAACTATGCGTACTCTAAGAAGATAGTAGGACAAGAAGCAAAGATCTGAAGCTAAGGAAGGAAAAGTTTAGGGTAGGCACTGGGGAAAAGACTGTAGGAGCAATGGAGCAGCAGAACAGAGTAGCAAGGCAGGTAGTCAGGGCACCATCACTGTAGATGTTCAGGAAAGGCTAGAGAAGATGTTCATGGTGTTATGTACTGTAGTATAGTGACTAATCCTACAAAATGCAGGGAATCAGGCTGGATGAGCCAAACTCCACCCAGACTTGGAAGGGTTAAATGTGCTGCTGTGAACTAAATCAGTCCCACCTGTTGCACTGGTCGGAAGGGAAGGGCTGAAGAGGGGAGAGCCTGCTCAGCTGGGGGAGGAACACAGATGGACGCCCTTCATGTGGTGAGAAAAGCTGGGCTAGGACTGATGCCTGATGGAACCACCCTGGCACAGGACTATTTGGAGGGACCTGGGCACCTGGCCGGGGGTGTCTCACCTGACGGAGCAGTACAGCACTTGAGAGCTGAGCGCAGAGGGTGGATGGATGAGTAACTTTAGAGGGGCTGAGAACTCTCCTTTATTTTGTGTTTGTGACTTTGGACTCTGCTAGCCAAGAAGGGGATTGAGCTTTTGTGGTGACCTGGCTGGGTGCTGAGCAACACAAACCACCAGAGCGGGCAGGAGGCAGTAGCTGAAGAAACAGGTAGAGGCAGGCCTGCAGTACCACGCCTCACCATGAGG
This sequence comes from Mauremys reevesii, assembly GCF_016161935.1. Classification (NCBI taxonomy): domain Eukaryota; kingdom Metazoa; phylum Chordata; order Testudines; family Geoemydidae; genus Mauremys; species Mauremys reevesii. The sequence continues at coordinate 129,382,099 of NC_052628.1, forward strand.
TGATGGACCGGGCCCCTATGTCTGTGAAGCTGAGACACAAAACCGTGCCTGACAACAAACAACCCTCTCCCTTACGCGGCCTCCATTGTACAGCTCGATGTAACCTGTACAAGCTCTGCTCTCTCCCTCAATGCCACAGTGCCGATCACAGCCTGGCTCTCCTGGGCACACCGATTCTCGCTCAACAGAGACAACTATGGGGAGGGGAAACAGCCACTCCTTAAAGACTTACCTTGCCAGTGAGATGAAGGTGCTGGCACAGAGACTTCTGCCAAGCACAGAGCCTCAGTGGGGCTTTCACCTCACGGTAACAGTAATACAACAGCACTTCTCCCACGCCACTGCCACAAGCGCCGCAAAAGAGAGCGAACAGGAAGAGTATTTTAGATTCAGCAGCACACAAGCCTGTGCAGTTAATACTGTGATTGGTGACAGACAGGGACTTCATCCTTAGAGAACTGGCCAGTTTCTTCCAGGCTGTTGTCAAAAGGTTTTGTGGGGCTATGTTGTTTGTTTTCATTTACTTCAAGAAGTGGAAATAAGTCAGAGATGGGGCAGATCTCTATATCCCTGGGTTTGTTTTCTGTACTGGCCTTGCCAATGTTGACAAAAAAAAACTAACTAGCCCTGCATGGCATATCATTGCCAGTAGCTCATACCCCATTTGCATTTGTAACCAGATTTCTTTAAACACAAGCAATGCGAGGACTCGTGTTTTCCAGACATGTCAGAGGCTCCTTGAGGACTAAGGCTGAAGTTTGAAAACTAAACTTAAATTTGAATTAGCCAAGTGCAAAAAACATCCACTTTTTTTAAAGGGCCAACCAGGGACCAAATTCTGAGGTGGTGTAAGCTGGGCTCTTACACTCAGACAAATGTTATAACCCACATGCTGGAGAGCCAGGAGAGGGTGACAGTAGAGGGTAGCTTGCATAGCCTCACCCTCTCCTGCTAGCTGCTTTCCTTGAGAGAGGTCTTTTTATGGCCTCTGAGTGTGTGTGTGAGTTCCTCCACCCCAGACCTTCCTTAACTCAGTGGGAAAAATTCAGAGATGGGGCCTGATTCTCCACCGCCTTGCACGGTGTGCAGTTATCTACACCAGTGTAAAGTGGGGGTGAAATGTGGTGGGGCTTCACACAGGTCAGACCGGCTGCACAAGGTGCATTTCGTAAGTGGGAATGAGTCCAGGGGCTCTAGGTTACTAGGGGTTCTAGAGCAGGGGGTTCAAACTCAAATGACCACGAGGGCCACATGAGGACTAGTACATTGGCCCGAGGGCTGCATTTACTGACACCTCCCTCTGCCACCCTCGGCTCCGCCCCCACTCCACCCCTTCCATTAGGCCCCGCCCCTGCCCTGCCTCTTCCCACCCCTTCCCCGCCCCCATTCCAACCCCTTCCCCGAAATCCCCACCCCAACTCTGTCCCCTCCCTGCCCCCAGGGGGTGCAGGAGTGTGGGACGTGGCAGCGGCTCAGGGCAGGGGGTCAAGGTTCAGGGTGGGCAGGAGGCTCAGGGCAGGGGGTTGGGGTGCAGGAGGGTTGGGGTGCAGGAGGGGGCTCAGGGCAGGGGTCAGGGTGCAGGAGGGTGCAGGGTGCGGCAGGGGCTCCGGGCAGGGGGTTGGTGTGCGGGGTGCGGCAGGGGGCTCCGGGCAGTGGGTTGGGGTGCAAGAGGGGTGCAGGCAGGGGGCTCAGGGCAGGGGTTGGGTGCAGGAGGGTGTGGGGGTGGCAGAGGTTCAGGGTGCAGCAGGGTTCAGGGCAGGGTGCAGGAGGGGTGCGGCAGAGGGCTCAGGGCAGTGGGTTGGGGTGCAGAGGGGGTGGGGGTGCAGGAGGGATTTCAGGGCGGGGTCAGGGTGCAGGAGGTTGGGGTGCAGGAGGGGGCTCAGGGCAGGGGTCAGGGTGCAGGAGGGTTGGGGTGCAGGAGGGCTCAGGGCAGGGGCTCAGGGTGCAGGAGGGGTGCGGCAGGGGGCTCAGGGCAGGGAGTCAGGGTGCAGGAGGGTTGGGGTGCAGCAGGGGATTCAGGGCAGGGGGTCAGGGTGCAGGAGGGTTGGGGTGCAGGAGGGGGCTCAGGGCAGGGGGTCAGGGTGCAGGAGGGGTGCGGCAGGGGGCTCAGGGCAGTGGGTTGGGGTGCAGGAGGGGTGCGGGGTGTGGCAGGGGGTCAGGGTGCAGGGGGTCCAGGAAAGGGGGTTGGGGTGCAGGATGGGTGGGGGGTGTGACAGGGGGCTCAGGGCAGGGGTTCGACTGCAGGAGAGGTTCGGGGGGGGCCAGCTCTGGCCCGGCGTGCACCAGGGGCAGGGCAGGCTCCCTGCCTGCCCCCGTGCCCTGCCCTGCCCCCGCGCCGCTCCGGGAAGTGAACATGGGGAAGGGAGGGGCGCAGGGGCTGTGTGTTGCTGTTGCTTCAGGCACCGCCCCCAGCATCTCCCATTGGCCGGGAACGGGGAACCACGGCCAATGGGAGATGCTGGGGGCGGTGTCTGAAGCAACAGCAGTACACAACCCCTGCACCCCTCCCTTCCTCACGTTCCGGCCGGCGCGGGTGCAGGCAGGTAGGCAGGGAGCCTGCCCTTCCCCTGGTCAGCGTCGGGCCGGAGCCACTCTACGCAAACACTGGGGGAGGGCGGGGGGGACGCGAGGAGCTCGCGGGCCATAGAAAATCACCCCACGGGCCGCATGTTTGAGACCTCTGCTCGAGAGGGATCAGACGAAGGTGGGAAGTTGCATCAGCTAAGGCCTCGTCATACACAAAAGTTGCAACAGTTTAATTAAAACTAACTGTAAATGGCTGTAGTTAAACTGGTGCAAACAGAGACATGGATGCCCTTGCATTGGCTCACCCCAGGCTTACAGTGAGAAACAGGTTTTATATTGTTGAGGCAATTTCTTACCATGTCAGTTCATCAAAACTAATGTGGCTTGTGTCTGGGAGCCTATCAGAGAGCTCCTGGCTGTTACAGGTGGGACCGCTGAGCCTATCCGCCTCGTCTGCAGAGGCTGGGTTACTTGAAGTGCTGGCTTCAGCAGCCAACTGCTTCAGAATCAAACCTGTCTGCTGCCGGATGTCGCTGGAATGCTGCGTGGCGACATGTATGTGAATGCCGGTGAGGTCTTTAAAGGTTTGTCTGCAGCATTTCCACCCCAGTCCCGCTCTGCACATGGCTGGAGGGCAGCTAGCTGTGGCCGGCACTTCCTTTGCTTTGACAAAGAGGGCAAATGCCTGCAATGCATTACAAACACTGTCAGTTAGGCTTTGGTTTCTTCCTAGATCCTGTCACACGACTCGAGACTGGATGAAGGACAAATCCCAGGGATGTGGTGCTTTTAAACAGCCTGCCCAGTTACTGGACACGGTGTTTGGGTAAGTACATCCCCTGGGACTCCTCAGCAATGCCATTTCTCATAATGCTGTCGCTCTGCTCTGCCCTGCCAAGGCTCTTGGCTTCATTAGAAACAGCCGCCACATTAACCAGCTGGACAGTTATTCTCTGGGCCCAGCCTAGTGTGCCATATTGGGAAGCTTTGCAGTACTAGGCCCCAAGCCACGACAGAAACACAAGCCCAAGCACTCCTCTGCTTTGGGGGACACTGTTCCAGCACCCCTCCTCAGTCCCCACAACCTGCAGCCCCCCGACAGAACCCCCACTGCCTGCCTCGCGGAAACACGTTGCTGGCCAGGACGCGGCCTTGGAACGATATTTCCATGCACTCCAGTGACCTCAGCATTAACCCTCCGATTTGTCATATAATCGGAGCAAGTGGATGGATACACCAATCAGCAACAACTCGGCAGTTTCCAGCCCCATCCACCCACCGTTGGGGTAATTAAGTCTTATGTTTTAAATACAACCATGCTCCCCTGTTCACGGGCAAGCCCCTCAAGTACCCTGTGGTTCTCGGGACATCACACGTTTGGAGGGTGGGTCCCACCATCCTGCCACATCCCTAGAATGTCCCACATCTTCTGCCCCCACCGACCTCTTGCCTGAGTGCATGCAGCTGCCTACCGCTGAGTCCAGTTAACGCCACTCCCAGGGTGGCTGTGTCTGCCCTCCCTGCTGCCTGGCCCCTGTGTGAGATGTACACTTCCACCAGCAGCCCCCTGCCTGAGCCCAGGCAGCAAGGGAAACACATGCTTACTGTGCTCTCCAGCATCACACGGAGGAGGGCAGGGAGGGGGGATATGGGGCAGACTGAGGGAGGATGGGAAAGGGGAGAACAGTGGCATGATAGGGGCTTAGACTGCAGAGGAAAGGGAAGGAGAGCGATGTGTCACTTCAGGAGTCACAACCCTCTCTGCCTCCTATTTTGGGGGGCTCTGTCACACACGGCCATTTGGGGAGACGTGTACATAGATATGTGCATGGCACCACATGCTACGTACATTTAGCAACCCAGCGTGCCTGAGTAAGTGTAGCACATGGTATCAGAAGATAGCCTGCAGTGCATGTCCTTGTGTCAGGGCAGAGCTGAGCCGACAGCTGGGAGCCTTAAAAATCCCCCCTGTAGCTTCTAAATCAAGGGTTCTCAAACTGGGGGCCAGGACTCCTCAGGGGTTGCAAGGTGATTACATGGGGGGTTGCTGTCAGCCTCCACCCCAAACCCTGCTTTGCCTCCAGCATTTATAATGGCGTTAAATATATAAAAAAGTGTTTTTAATTGATAAGGGGAGTCGCACTCAGAGGCTTCCTACATTAAAGGGGTCACCAGTAAAAAAGTTTGAGGGCCACTGTTCTAAATGATGGTGAAGACACCCACACGCCTCAGATCAACATTTTGATCACCTGTATTTGCCCAGTTGGAACAGGAGGTCTACGCTCCAATCATAGAAGATTAGGGTTGGACGAGACCTCAGGAGGTCATCTAGTCCAACCCCCTGGTCCTGCTTTGAACAATCCCCAACTAGATCATCCCAGCCAGGGCTTTGTCAAGCCTGACCTTAAAAACCTCAAAGGAAGAAGATTCCACCACCTCCCTAGGGAACCCATTCCAGTGCTTCACCACTCTCTGAGTGAAAGAGTTTTCCTGATATCCAACCTAAACCTCCCCCACTGCAGCTTGAGACCATTACTCCTTGTTCTGTCATTGGATACCACAGAGAACAGTCTAGATCCATCCTCTTTGGAACCCCCTTTCAGGTAGCTGAAGGCTGTTATCAAATCCCCCCTCACTCTTCTCTTCTGCAGACTAAATAACCCCAGTTCCCTCAGCCTCTCCTCATAAACCAAAAACCTCATTCTTCGCTGTGAGCAGGATTGCTGAGGCATTCTCGGCACACTTAGATTTTCAGCACTGTTCAGTTTTACTTTAGCAGAGCGATGAAATACATTTGGTTTAGCCTTGGAAATGTAGTGAGCATCCTTGCAGGGCATCTTGAAAATGTCCTTTCACATACAAACACCAGTTTTTAAGTACAAAAGTGGGGAACAACATTAAAATGAAACTATCCCTTTAATGTCATATTTCTGTCTGATAAGGAGTGTCTTTCCCACTCATGATTGTTGCATGCAACCCAGATGTTTGGTGTGACAGGGCACCAACTCACCAGCACAGCACCTCCTGCTGGTTGTCCAGGGAATTAGCTCTTTTCCAGCTCCGGAGCACCCTCTGCTGGCTGATGTCTCACCTGCCACTGGCCCCCCATGTCCCTCCCAGACCCCACTGCCCTTTGCCGAGGGGTTCTGTCCACCACATTACCCCCTCACACTGGGTCTCCCCTCCCAGGGGAACCCTCACCCCCATCCCCACCTTGCCTCAGTGGCTGTTGCCAGTCTCCATTTAGCCCCCACTCCCTGGGGCAGATGCAGTCTGTAAACCCCTCATCAGCAAGGGGGGTTGGACCAGCTGCCTCTGCCTGTCCCCGGGCTGCCCCTCGGCAGCCCTAGTGCCCTGTTTTGGGCCTTTAACTCGGCCTGCAGCCTGGGGCTTTGCTAGGCTGGAGCTCCCCAGCTCCCTCTGCCCTTCCCCAGCCCTGCTCCACCCTAGGCACCCTCCTCAGCTCCAGGCAGCCGGGTCCTTCTCTCTTTCCTTCTGGCCCACCACACTCTTATAAGGGCCAGCTGGGACCTGATTGCACTAGCTACAGCTGTGGCTGCTTTCCAATCAGCCCAGCTTTTCCTCAGCCACAGCCCTCTCCCAGGGCTGTTTCAAGCCCTTCGGGGCAGGAGCAGGGTAACCACCCTGCTACATTAGGATATAGATATTCAGGCCTGTCGACAAAGGCCTATACTTTAAGAATTTAGGTGTATTCTTATTATTTAGCTAGTTATAGAGGTATAAAAGAAAGAATTAAAATCACTGTCTGACGGTGTAAGGGCCTTCTCTCACTGTGACAGTCTGAGGCCTTGTTCTTAAGCTAAGGCCTTTGGCTAAGCAGCAGAGGCAGCCATTAACTGGGAAGCCAACGGTCACCTCCTCACCAGTCACACTTTTGGGCTGTTAAAAAGGTGATTCAATCGATCACCTCCAGAGAAAGGGAAGAGCCTAGAAGATTTAAAGAAAACGAAGGGCCTGGCTACACCTGCAGATGTAGAGCGCTGTGAGTTAAACCCGCCTTCAGAAAGCGCAGTAGGGAAAGCACTGCAGTCTGTCCACACTGACAGCTGACAGCACACTGGCCTGGCCACATTAGCAGCTCTTGCAACTGTCACAGAGAGCAGTGCATTGTGGTAGCTATCCCAGCATGCAAGTGGCTGCAACATGCTTTTCAAATGGGGGGCTGGGGTGGAGTGTGTATGGGGGGGAGAGGGAGTGGGTTTTGGGGGGGGCTGATAGCATATCAGCATGCTGTCCTGTAAGTTCAGATAGCAGCAGCAGGCCTCCCCTCTCCCCCCGCCGCCCCCTCTCACACACACACCGTTCCACAGTGATGGCTGCTTTGTCTTGGAGCAGATAGCAGCCGGCTGTCAAACCGAGCTTTCAAAGGGCATATCAAAAACAATGAACAGAGTAGCCACTTGATTTAAGGGGATTAGGGGACGTTTCCGGAGGCTGATCAGCGCGCAGTAATGCAACACCTCGTTCACACTGATGCTGGGGCACTCCAGTGAGGGCGCATCAAATGTTATTCTACTCGCTGAGGTGGGGTACCAGGAGTGCTCTAGCCGCAGAGTCAGAGCGCTCCACGTGCCTTACCAGTGTGGACGGGTAGTGAGCTTGTGCACCCCAGGGCTCCTTTAATGCGCTGTAACTCGCAAGTGTAGCCAAGCCCTCAGTCTGATAGCATCCTGTCTGGCAAGAACTCACTTATCAACAGCTGGAGGGTGAAATCCTCATTTACTGTAGTCTTCACTTCCCTATTGTTTGTCTGTATAATCTCTGTCTGGTTCTGTGATTGTTTCTGTCTGCTGTATAATTAATTTTGCTGGGTGTAAACTAATTAAGGTGGCGGGATATAATTGATTAGATAATCATGTTACAATATGTTAGGATTGGTTAGTTAAATTTCAATAAAATGATTGGTTAAGGTCTAGCTAAGCAGAACTCAAGTTTTACTACATAGTCTGCAGTCAATCAGGAAGTAAAGGGTGGGTGGGAAATTGGAATCATGTTTTGCTAAGTGGGGGAATGGGAACAGGGACACAGGCAAGGCTCTGTGGTGTCAGAGCTGGGAAGGGAGACACTAAGGAAGGAAACTGGAATCATGCTTGCTGGAAGTTCACCCCAATAAACATCGAATTGTTTGCAGCTTCGGACTTTGGGTATTGTTGCTGTCTGTTCATGCGAGAAGGACCAGGGAAGTGAGAGGGTGAAGGAATAAGCCCTCTAACACCAGTGATTAAAGACAAAATATTTCTCTATTTTGTCCGTGTATTTGACAGTTCTCTGTGTAACAATCTGCTTCACTATCATCAGTTGCTATTGTTGTTTACTCTAGAGAGGCAGAATCATTGTATGTAAAGTGTGTTTCACTGTTGCACCAGAGGACACCTGCCCACAGTGAATATCTGAGTCTTTCATATAGCAACATTAAAATGGGAATTAAAAAAATATATATATATATTGCTCCACACCTGCAAAAATTGGCAGGAGGAAGAGGCAGATTTTCGACTGGAAACTTTTAATCAATTTTTTCCTTTAAACTGACTAGATTTCAAGTGGAGAGAGTGTCTCTTTAAACATTGGTTTCTCTGTGTTTGAATTCTATATTTCAGATTCACCTATTCATTTATCCCGCAGCAGCAAACCATTGACAATACTTTAATGCACTAACATCCTCTCTTAGGCCCAATTCCACAAACAGCTTAACCATAGCTAAACTTTAAGCAAGTGTTTAAAATTCCTACCTATTCAGCAAAGCACTTAAATTTAAGCACATACTTAAGTGCTTTGTTGAATCAGGTCCTTATACCAGTTACATCCCAATTTGCCTTAAAGCAGTGTTTCTCAACCAGGGGTGTGTGTAACTCTGGGAATACACAGAGGTCTTCCAGGAGGTACAACAACTCATCTAGATATTTGCCTAGTTTTACAACAAGCTACATAAAAAGCACTAGCAAAGTCAGTAGAAACTAAAATTTCATACAATGACGTGTTTATGCTGCTCTATATACTATACACTGAAATGTAAGTACAATATTTACATCCCAATTTATTTATTTTATAATTCTATGGTAACAATGAGAACGTAAGCCATTTTTCAGTAATAGTGTGCTGTGATACTTTTGTATTTTTATGTCTGATTTTGTAAGCCACTAGTTTTTAAGTGTCTTGGGGGGTACCCAAGACAAATCAGACTCCTGACAGGGGTACAGTAATCTGGAAAGGTTGAGAGCCACTGCCTTAAAGGTAGTAATTGCAGACTCCCTTCATTTAAATATGATACTAATGGAGCCAAATTATTTTTAACTTATTACTATAATAACAAGAATGAAGGGTGTAGCAGGAATGAGACAGGAACTCTGTAAAGCAAGTTCTTACAAGATAACAAAGAAATGGTGCAGTTGCATAATCTGCATTATGAACATACGCAATGAAGTACTATACTAAAATGTACCTTCTTCTTTGCAAATGCATACTTCTTTCTCACACTGGTATCTGATTCTGCTTTGAAATTGCTTTTGGCTGTCAAAGGAAGAGGATCTTTCACGTCCAGATCTGGAAACCTTAAAATACTGCACTCCACTTCATCTCCTCCATCCAGCAGCACAGAAGAAGAAATCATTGCTGTGTCACTGCAGTTAGGCATAAATCCTGTTCTGTGATCTAGAGAAGATGCAGGCCAAACAGATTTGTATATATTCTGATCAAACAGACACAGCAATACTATACATTCAAAACAATAAAAGCACACTGCAGACAGACATTGCTAAAGGTCGTCTTTGTCTTCGCAGCCTCTGTCACTGCCCTACAACAGCAAAAAGTCAACCAGCAGCAAGCCTTAACCTTTTAAGAATTTAAGACTATAAAAACAGTGTTCACAAAAGTTACCAGATAGCTGTCCGGAGATCTTTACGCCAGGCTTTCAGAGACAGAAATTTTCAACAAAGCTCAGAACAGTAAGTCCCCATGATCTCTTCCTATCGCACAAGTTTTGCTGGACAGGGGTATACCGAAATAATCATGGTTTCAAACACCCTGACCAGTTCATTGGAAAGTGTGACTGATCCATATGCTAAATACCGCATAGCAGACTATGGATTTTACGGCTCCATCTCCTCCCTGCCTTCCCTGGAAGGGAGATGGTTCTGCTCTCTCTCTACTGGAGGAAGCATGTCTCATCTCACACCTGCTTCCTGGAAACTCTTCACTTCAGGGACAATTCACAATTCACAACCTTTTTACAATAACTATACTGACCAAATAACAGTTATGGACTGCTCAGCTTGATGGCGTTACTATGCGTACAAGTAAACCAGAACCATGTAAAACTTCTACAAAGAGAGAGAGAGAGAAATGTGTCATATCTGTGACACCAACATGCATGTACTTCTTGTGTCTCTAGCCTCCTTGTGTCCATCTTGCTCCTCTTAGATTCATAGAGTTTACGGTCAGAAGGGACCATTATGATCATCTAGTCTGACCTGCACAATGCAGACAACAGAATCTCACCCACATACTCCTGTAACAAACCCCCTAACCTACGTCTTGAGTTACTGAAGTCTTCAAATCGTGGTTTAAAGACCTCAAGGTGCAGAGAATCCTCCAGCAAGTGACCTGTGCCCCACGCTGCAGAGGAAGGCGAAAAACTTCCAGGGCCTCCGCCAATCTGCCCTGGAGGAAAATTCCTTCCTGATCCCAAATATGGCGATCAGTTAAACCCTGAGCATGTGGGCAAGACTCACCAGCCAGCACCCTGGAAAGAATTCTCTGTAGTAACTCAGATCTCACCCCATCTAACATTCCATCGGGCATATTTACCTGCTAATAATTAAAGATCAATTAATTGACAAAATTAGGCTATCCCATCATACCATCCCCTCCATAAACTTATGAAGCTTAGTCTTGAAGCCAGGTATGTCTTTTGCCCCCACTACTCCCCTTGGAAGGCTGTTCCAGAACTTCACTCCTCTAATGGTTAGAACCCTTCGTCTAATTTCAAGTCTAAACTTCCTGGTGTCCAGAGCTTTCTACTGGAGCGCAGCAGGAATTCAAGTCTTGCCCTGCCAGGGAATGTTCTGTACCATAGGGGACTTTCACGACCCACACAGTATGAAATGCATTCAGTAGAGCTGGCCAGAAAAAGGAATTTCCATCCTGCAGGAAATGCCAACATTCTGAAATTTATTTTGGAACATAAAGTTGAGTTTTTGAACATTTTCACAGAATGGAAATTCCAAAAAATTTTGATTCGGAACATTTTGTTTTGATAATGTTGAAACATGATAGTAAAATATAAAATGTGAAATATAATATATAATATAGAAATATATTTAACGTATAATATCAAAATGAAATATAATTAAAAAAGGAAGTCATTATGAAATATTTTTACCTTATCGAAGCAAAATGTTTTGACATCAAATCAAGAAAGCCAAAATAATTTGACACTTTGTTGTTGAAAATTTACATGTTCCTCCAAAATGTTTTTAGACAAAACTGCATTTTCCAATGGAGAACTGTTCTGTGGGGGGAAGTTCAACCAGCTCTATTTTTTTCAGTGAATAACATACATTGAACAGATTGTGAGACAGTTTTACATTGGTAATTCCATTTGCAGTATGAAATCCCTGAATAGTGTGAACACTTTAAGGCAGGTGTAGTCAATAAGTAAATAAAAAGATGTTGGGGTCTGTTTGAAAGCATCTGGTGGTCTGGATTTGGCCCGTGGTCCACCTGTTGACTACACCTGTGTTAAGGGACCATCGGGTTCCTGGTACAATTCCTTGTTTGATTTTTACTTTGCAGCGGCGCGTGCCACATTCTAACAGGCCATTGACTTTTTCTGGTCCCTTGGACAGCTAATTAAAGATTTACAAAGCCTAGAGAAAAAACAACGAGGAGTCCTTGTGGCACCTTAGAGACTAACACATTTATTTGAGCATAAGCTTTTGTGGGCTACAGCCCACTTACCAGATGCTTGGAATGGAAAATACAGGAGCAGGTATAAATACAGGAAGCCCAGAGAGTCTCTCACATGGATGCATTTGCATGATTGCGCCCAACTAGTAATGGCCCAGCTCCTCGAAGGCATTGGTGTCTAGGCACAGGAATCACCCCGACCCCGTTGTGCCCGGCCCCGTGGGCAACAGTAACAGAAACGCTCACACCGAGCCCTGTAAGGCACGGGGCGAACCCGATGGTTTAGTAGGGTCGTTAGTCCGGGAGATTTCCCCCCAACATGACGTAATGTCAATCTCCGGGATTGCTTTCAGTGGCCCCCGGGACATCGAGGCCGATTCCAGGAGCCGCCAGGCCAATCCGGGAGGGTTGGCAACCCTTGGTCTAGTCTGTCCGGCCACTGGTGCCCTGAGCCTGGGCCTGACCGATGGGCCATGCCCCCGCCGGGCCCGAGGGCTGCGCTCTGGGGAAAGCTGCTGCCATTTGCCGCAGCCCTGGGCTCCCATCGCCACTCTCAGCGCTGCCTGGCGGGGCAATGGCAGCAGCAGGGGCCCAGGATCGGGCCCACTGGAGCCAGCAGGCGCTAAGACACTGACTTCACTGAGGGCAGGATCGGGCCCGTGCGGCGCTGGGGGGGGCGGGGGTACCTCAGGATCGGGCCCATTGGTGCCAACAGGCGCTAGGACATTGGCTTCAGCGTAGGATCGGGCGCTAAGGCCGCCGCAGGATTGGGCCCGTGGGAGCGTCGCGGGCCCGGGCAGGAGCGGGCCCTCACTCGGGGACGGGCTCCTTTTTCGCCTCCCAGGGGACGCTGGTAATTTCGCGACTGTCCCTTGCCCGCCCCGGAAGTCATCCCCCGCCGTACCATAGAGCGGCAGGTAGAGCGCCGCTCGGTGCTCGCCAGGAAGGGGGCGGGGCGTAGCGTAGCGGTAACTCTCCCGCCGCCCTTTGCCCCGGAAGCAGCTCGCGGGCGCGGCTGGCCGGAAGCTGGATTGGGAGGGGGCGGCCGGAGGGAAACGCTTCTAGGCGCCGCCAGGGCCCTGCTCCGCGCCGCCTGCCTCGCGCCGCTCCCGCCCCCGCCGCAGCCCGCGCGCCCCGCCCGGCCCGGCCCGGCCCGGCCGCCAGCATGTCGCGGCGGCGGCACAGCGACGAGAACGATGGTGAGCGGGGCCCGCGGGAAGGGCGGGGCCCGCGGGGACCCACGGGGCTGGCGCCGGGAAACGCGCGGGACGAGCGGCCCCGCAGCTCAAATCCCGGGGCGGGGCCCGCCTCGCGCCGCGCTCTCCCGCGGGGGCCGCCGGACAAAGCCCGGGCGGGGGGGGCGGCTCCGCAGCGCCCCCGTGAGGCGGGCCGGGAGCCCGGTGCCCCGCGCTGAGCCGCGCTCCGGCACGTGCCTGGCTTCGGGCCGGCGAGTGACGCCGCGTGCGAGCGCCAGCGAGGCCGTGGCGGGTCCGGCAGTGGCCACATCCCGCGCGGCTGGCGGGCGAAGCTGCCCTGAGCCCGCGGGCCCCCCCGTGTAGCCCGGGGCCTTTGAGTGACTGTCCGGAGCGTCTCCCCCCCCCCCCAGAGTGACCCCGTTCCCGTGACAGCGCAGGGGGGGTTCGCTCATCGCCTCCCCCCGGGGGATACATGGGGGGGGCGGGATCGCTCCGTGGTTTGAGCACCGGCCTGCTGAACCCAGGGCTGGGAGCTCAACCCTTGAGGGGGCCACTGAGGGATCTGGGGCAAAATCAGCCCTTGGTGCTGCTAGCGAAGGCAGGGGCTGGACTCGGTGACCCTTCAGGGTCCCTTCCAGTTCTGAGACACAAGTACATCTCCATATAGTAGATTCATGTTTCTGTTTCAGGAGAATTAATTTCTGATCTTTAACGTCCTGGAAGGCCTTTGTTTACAAAAATCAGGTGATTGCCTGTCAGATGGCATTGCCTGTTACATTGTCTTGATCTATAGTAGACAATCTAGATTCCAAGAACATTACTTTTGCTAATCTGTTTCACTTAATGGCAGTAGCAACAGCAGCTTTGAGTAGCATTATACTCTTTTTTAAAAAACATTTTAAACTATATCTACCCCCATCTGCTTGCTGTCTGTGGCCTTGTTTTCTACTGTGCAGAGCCCATCTGAATGCAATGGGGGTGTGTATAGGTGCAGGTGAGCATACTAGCAGATTGTCACTCAGGAGTTGGAAATATGATGAATCATCATTGTATAGTAGCCTCAACCATCAGTATGCTGGCCCCAAATGTCCCCTTCCTCCTCATCACCACATAGATCTCCTTGGTTTTTTGACAACCTGCATTAGATGGAGAGAAGGTAGAAAACAAAGGCTGAAACAAAGAATTTCTGCCAGCCTACGCTGAGGCTGTGTTACAGACCGCAAGAACATTCCTGTCAATCTCTGCTGAACCTGTCAAATCATGTCTTAAGAGCTAAACCACTTGTACCGAGTGCCTACAGCCCACAGCAGCACTGAGCACGGGGATGAACTAGCATTCTACTTCACTGAAAAGGGGTGCACACTTAGGGAGGCTTCCCAAACTGCATGGATCTGCTGTCATGCCTGCCAACAGACAGGCCACCTCGGTTTCCCTAGTTCAGCTGTACATGCAGCCACTAGGTAAATTGGTGAGATGACTGGATTTAAGTGCCAGCAATATACAGATGACACCCACCTCTACCTATTCTTCACTGCATACAGCCATGCCACTATCACCAGTGTTTGGATGGTATCAGCTGATATGTGAACAGCTGGCTGAAGCTGGACAAGATTATGGTGGTCACTTCAGAGAATTTGCAGCCATGGGGCAGTCTTTTTATTAAAGGTACACACCCACAACTGATCAGACTGTCAGCCTGCAGGTTAGTGATGCTCCTGGATTCCTTGCTGACACTAATACTAATGTGATATACCTGGACGTAAAGCCATCAGTCCACCCAGTACAGAACGTTACAACACAGGTCACTGGGAGCACACTGAACTTGTCCTGCACTCTACACTGGCTTCTTACAGAATCACATCAAGGTCTCAGTCCTTTATCTTGAAGGTGCTCAATGACCTGGGCCCGACATATATATATAAACTGGACACTAGGAAGTTTAGACTTGAAATTAGACGAAGGTTTCTAACCATTAGAGAAGTGAAGTTCTGGAACAGCCTTCCAAGGGGAGTAGTGGGGGCAAAAGACATAGCTGGCTTCAAGACTAAGCTTGATAAGTTTATGGAGGGGATGGGATGATGGGATAGCCTAATTTTGGCAATTAATTTGGCAATTGATCTTTGATTATCAACAGGTAAATATGCCCAGTGGACTGTGATGGGATGTTAGATGGGTTGGGATCTGAGTTACTACAGAGAATTCTTTCCTGAGTGCTGGCTGGTGAGTCTTGCCCACATGCTCAGGGTTTAACTGATCACCATATTTGGGGTCAGGAAGGAATTTTCCTCCAGGGCAGATTGGCAGAGGCCCTGGGGGTTTTTCGCCTTCCTCTGCAGTGTGGGGCACAGGTCACTTGCTGGAGGATTCTCTGCACCTTGAGGTCTTTAAACCACGATTTGGGGACTTCAATAACTCAGACATAGGTTAGGGGTTTGTTACAGGAGTGGGTGGGTGAGATTCTGTGGCCTGCATTGTGCAGGAGGTCAGACTAGATCAGGGGTTGGGAACCTTTCAGCAGTGCTGTGCCGAGTCTTCATTTATTCACTCTAATTTAAGGTTTTGTGTAACACATTTTAACATTTTAGAAGGTCTCTTTCTATAAGTCTATATTATATAACTAAACTATAGTATGTAAAGTAAACAAGGTTTTCAAAATGTTTAAGAAGCATCATTTAACGTTAAATTAAAATGCTGATCTTACGCCGCCAGCCTGCTCAGCTCGCTGCCAGCCTGGGGTTCTGTTCACCTAGGCTGGCTGTGGGCTGAGCAGAGCCTGCGGCCGGGACCCCAGACCTGGGGAGGTTCAAGGGTCAGGGCAGAGGGCTGGGGGAGGGGGTTCAGGGTAGAAGGCTGGGGTGAGGGGGTTCAGGGTAGAAGGCTGGGGTGAGGGGGTTCAAGGGTCAGGGCAGAGGGCTGGGGGAGGGGATTCAGGGTAGAAGGCTGGGGTGAGGGGGTTCAAGGGTGCAGGGCAGAGGGCTGGGTGTGTTGGGGGGTTCAGGGCAGAGGGATGGGACTGGGGGGATGCACGGCAGAAGGCTGGGTATGTGTTGGGGTGCGGGGGTTCAGGGCAGAGGGCTGGGGTGCAGGGCAGAAGGCTGGGTGTGGGGGGTTCATGGGTCTGGGCAGCGGGCTGGGGGTATGGAAGTTGAAGGGCAGAATGCTGAGTGTGTGTGTGGGGTCAGGGCAGAGGTATGGGGGTGCAGGGCAGAATGCTGAGTGTGTGTGGGGGGGTCAGGGCAGAGGTATGGGGGTGCAGGGCAGAATGCTGAGTGTGGGGGTCAGGGCAGAGGTATGGGGTGCAGGGCAGAAGGCTGAGTGTGTGGTGGGTCAGGGCAAAGGTATGGGGGTGCAGGGCAGAATGCTGAGTGTGTGTGGGGTCAGGGCAGAGGTATGGGGTGCAGGGCAGAATGCTGAGTGTGTGTGGGGGGGTCAGGGCAGAGGGCTGGGGTGCAGGGCAGAATGCTGAGTGTGTGTGGGGTGCAGGGCAGAGGTATGGGGTGCAGGGCAGAATGCTGAGTGTGGGGGTCAGGGCAGAGGTATGGGGGTGCAGGGCAGAATGCTGAGTGTGTGTGGGGTCAGGGCAGAGGTATGGGGTGCAGGGCAGAATGCTGAGTGTGTGGGGGTCAGGGCAGAGGGCTATGGGGGTGCAGGGCAGAATGCTGAGTGTGGGGGTCAGGGCAGAGGGCTGGGGTGCAGGGCAGAATGCTGAGTGTGGGGTCAGGGCAGAGGTATGGGGTGCAGGGCAGAATGCTGAGTGTGGGGGTCAGGGCAGAGGTATGGGGTGCAGGACAGAATGCTGAGTGTGGGGGGGGTCAGGGCAGAGGGCTGGGGGTGCAGGGCAGAATGCTGAGTGTGGGGTGCAGGGCAGAGGGCTGGGGTGCAGGACAGAATGCTGAGTGTGGGGGGGGTCAGGGCCGAGGGCTGGGGGTGCAGGGCAGAATGCTGAGTGTGGGGGGGGTCAGGGCAGAGGGCTGGGGGTGCAGGGCAGAATGCTGAGTGTGTGGGGGGGTCAGGGCAGTGGGCTGGGGGTTCAGGGCAGAATGCTGAGTGTGTGTGGGGGGTCAGGGCAGAGGTATGGGGGTGCAGGGCAGAATGCTGAGTGTGTGTGTGGGGGTCAGGGCAGAGGTAGGGGGGTGCAGGGCAGAATGCTGAGTGTGGGGGGGGGTCAGGGCAGAGGTATGGGGGTGCAGGGCCGAATGCTGAGTGTGGGGGGGGTCAGGGCAGAGGTATGGGGGTGCAGGGCAGAATGCTGAGTGTGGGGGGGGGTCAGGGCAGAGGTATGGGGTGCTGGGCTCATGGGGGTGCTCCCTGAGCGGCTCAGGGCAGGGGGCCGGAAGGGAGCTGCCCTGTTCCACCCCCTTCGCCCAGGCTCCCTCCCTACCTCTCTCTGCCTCCTGCACGGAGCTGTGCGCACCCTGCTGCTCTTTCCCCCCTCCCCCTCGCAAGGGCCATCAACTGACTGGCTCAGGGAAGGAGAGGGGGCGGGGCAGGAAAGCACCACTCTGGGGGGAAGAAGCGGGGGAGGAGGGAAGCTTGGCTGCCGCAGAACCAAGCTTCTGCCTCCTGCCCCTGCAGGGGAGAGCGGTGGGCAGGGGGGTTGAGTTAGGCTGGGGGCTGGGACAGCAGCAGGCAGCTGCATGCCATGTTTGGCACGCATGCCGTAGGTTGCCCACCCCTGGACTAGATGATCGTAATGGTCCCTTCTGACCTTAAAGTCTATGAGTCTATGACATGTCTAAAAGATCAGCTAAAAAGCTCTGGCATAAGGACTGTGGTCAACAGCTTCACTCCCTTTGGCACGATAGAATTTACTACCATAAGGGGAAGGTTCATCTGTGCAGGATGCAGACTCTCAGTGGCCAGTTCCAGGCTGGTCACAGCTCCTAAAGGAGTTTGAAGGACCGTTACAAACTTCGCCACCATTGCTCCAGTTGCAAGGGGCACAATTTCCACCTTGCCTTCTCTACCACCTATACAGCAGTGTGCGGCTTTTAAAACAGATGAAACTCTACTAAAACAAAGTGCACGGTATGTACAGTTCTACCCTGGGGAGATGGTGAGAAAATGAACCACGTGTGATATCCATCAGTCATGTAGCTTAATGCTCTGGTGATGACAGTGTGATAAGATCATGTATAGAACAGATGCATCTTTTGGGACATATATAGTTAACTTGATGCAATCGTACAGACAGAGAACTCTACTACTTTTGCTAGCAACATTTTCATCTGAGCATTGAGTTTAACTAATATCGATTCTAAAAGGTCTTTAGTGATTGTTTGCTTGTTTGTCTAGTCTTTTTTCCAAAATAAAAAACCTGATAAGTAAAAGGCTACATGAGCATCCTTGCTTAAGCATGTTCTCATGTTATCTTTGGTGCCAGATAATCCCAGATGGTACTTCAGATGAGCAGTATTTAGGTACTGCTAACTCTATAACACATGCTTAACTTACTCGGCATGTACCACTGATACTGTATCTTGCCACTTAAGCAGAAATGCACTTCCAAAAACTTCTTTCAAATAAGAGGGTGAAAAGGACTTGATTCTCTGAATACAATCCTAGAGAGTAAAATGGCTACAGAAACTGGATATGTTTTAATTAATATGTTAGCTTTGTTTTCATGTTTGTTGGGTCTGCCTTAAATAATAGCAACACTTGAATGTCTTGTGGGTAATTTTTATTATAGTACAGAACTGGAACGTGAGCTGAGGCTGACAGAATTGTTCAGAATTTTTTTTAAAGCAGTCAAGGACTTATTTAACTGGTATTCTTGGTTTCATGAATGTATTGAAACAGGAGGACAACCTCATAAAAGGAGGAGAACATCTGAGCCATCTGAAATTGAAGAGAGACTGGAATCTTTAATATGCAGAGTGGGAGAGAAGGTATGAGTAGCAATTTCTTCTGACAAATTGAGCTATTGGTTTTGAATCCTTGGATGTAAGAGTTGAGGCTTCTGAGAGAGCGCTGTCTAGTACGTGAATTGAGACTTTTGTATCAGTGGTTACTAGTGCAGTCCTCAATCTAGTGAGTGGGTGTCAGAGGGGGAAAAGGATACTGATGGATTAAATTCAAAAAGAGAAGTGCGGGATTTTTATTGAGGGATTTTGATGGAGGAAGGAATAAACAAAATACAGGGTAAGAGGAAGATCCCACATGCAGGGATCCCAACTGCTATGGATGGGAATCAAAAAGGGAGGGTGGACAGGGAGAGAAGGGGAAAACAGGAGATAGACTGATCTTTTTCTGGAACTGTCTTCAGTGTATTATAGAGAAGAAAAAATGGCATGAAGCCAGGTAACGAAATAAGGTATAAAATAAGTAGTAAGTAGGACTGACTGGTTAGTGTTTGTAAATGCTAATTTAATTTTAATTTCACCCAGTTTTCTATAAATACTTTAGTCTTATTCTGCTAGCTCTAACTCAGTGGGTCTCAAACTTTTTTACTGGTGATCCCTTTCACATCGCAAGCCTCTGAGTGGGACCCACCTAATAAATTAAACACACTGTTTAATATATTTAATACCATTATAAATGCTGGAGGCAAGCGGGGTTAATGACATCATGGCCCCCTGAGGGATCCCGACCCCCAGTTTGAGAACCCTTGCTCTAACTGGATACTACTCTGTGGATATATTGCTTGTTGAACACTGATGAAATTAATTGAATAGTATGCTCACTAACTTTTCCTGCTGTCCAGATTGCTGAAATAGTAAAAACCTTAGAAATGCCTTTGTGGAAAGCTAATTGGCAATGTTTCAATTAAATACAGTACAGAACTGTTCTAATTCTTTAAATTTCAGGGGGCATGGCAGCACAGGTATCTCACTTGGATGGTAGGCCCTTGTATGTTTCAAGATCCAGGCTATAGCTACTTAAGGGATCTTTTTAGTTTTTCTCTTTTTAAAAACATTTAAATGAGATTAGGATGGTCCCCCCCCCACCCTTAATATATTTGCAATAGATTGCGAGTAACAAAGAAATAAAAATGGACTGCCTTCAACAGTGCAGAATTCAGGAGGTATTGCTTGCTTCCTTGTCTTACTACTTATCTCCTCTCTACTTTCAGCAAACTAAAAATATCTCGTGTAGCCAGATGAAATTTGAAACATCACTCCCACTAAAAAACAAAATTTTATTCTTACCCGGATTTATCTTTTATCAATAAGAGCACAATAAAATAATCTTCCATTCAAACAGGCTTGTTACTGAAGGGTTGGCTGGCTATCCCTTGATTTGGTTGTGATGGGTTTCAAATTATCTCTTTTCTTAGAGTACTTCTTCTTTGGAGAGCAACTTGGAAGGCCTAGCTGGTGTCTTGGAGGCTGATCTGCCAAACTACAAAAGCAAGATATTAAGAATTCTTTGTACAGTGTATGTATGCAAAAGATTTGTGGAGCCAGGTGATGATGTATTATCTACACTAAATGCTTTTCAAACATACATGACATATTTAAAATGTTTGTATGAACAGCTCGTCCATTACTGGCACTTTAAGTTTACTTTTAGCCAAGGAAATTGGCAACAGTAACAACTGGAGGAAAAACTAACACACACTGCATTCTCTTAAGGCAGGGGTGAGCAAACTGTGGCCCAGGGGATGCATCCGGCCCTCCAGACATTTTAACCCAGCCCTCGAACTCCAGCTGTGGAGCGGGGTCCGGTGCTTGCCTCGCTCCGGTGCTCCAGCCGAGGAGCAGGGTCAAGGGCTTGCCCTGCTCTGTGTGGCTCCTGGAAGCAGCAGCACGTCCCCCTCTCTGGCTCCTACGCATAGGGGCAGCCATGGGGCTCCACATGCTGCCCTCGCCCCAAGCACCACCCCGCAGCTCCCATTGGCCGGAAATCGCAGCCAATGGGAACTGCAGGGGCAGCACGCAGAGCTTTCTGGCCGCGCCTCTGCACAGGAGCCGGAGTGGAGACATACCTCAAGCAGCTCCCAGAAGCAGTGTTAAGCACCACCTGGAGCCTGCCCTCCTCTCGCACCTCAGTCCCCTGCCCCAGACCTGATCCCACTCCCTGAACCCCTCGGTCCCAACCCGGAGCACCCTCCTGCACCCCCAACCCCTCATCCGCAGCCCAACCCCCAATTTCATGAGCATTCATGGCCTGCCATACAATGTCCATACCCAGATGTGGCCCATGGGCCAAAAAGTTTGCCCACTCCTGTCTTAAGGACTTAGTCTGCTCCAAGAGCAGTTAAGCAGACAGAGGGTCCCAGACCTACTCCCCACCACAGCAAGCCATCTTTCCTCATTGGTAGGGTGGGTCTGCAGGGGAGGGTCTTGATGCTGAGCCACCTCAGGTGAAGCTGTCAACTAGTGGCATTTCTTCTGGGCCTTGGTGTTGCACTTCTATACTCTCTGTGTCTTGTGTAAGACGAGGTGCTAAGCTCCAGGGTAAGTGAAATTAGAATTGAATGTGTGGTCAAATGACACTTTGCTGACAATTGTAATGCAAGTTACAATCTTAGTCGAGGAGTTAATTTGTTTCCAACAACAGTAATGCAAGTGTCAAGATATAGAAGTACATATGAATACAAAACATAATTTAGGTCGTCTCCTTAACTATCATCGGAACTATCCCTTTGAATTTCTTAAGCACTTTCCATTTAAAATCAGTCATGTTGATGCAATAGCCTTTTTGTGTTTAAATTTTAACATTTTTATATGCAATGCAGAATGCACCTCATCTTACACAAGATACAGAAAGGATAAAGTCTCTTGTGTATTCCTGATGTTTCACTGTATTTAAAGGAATTACACAAGGGCAAACAAAAAGTACTTTTTTAGTAGAGCATAAAAATCTTCACAGCCTTTAGCTCTTGAACTGCTTAGTCATATTGATATAAAAATGTATATGAAAGGGATGAGACGAGGGTGTGAGAATCATTATTTCTACTCTAGTTTAGTTTTTTTTTTTAAACCTACAAAAAGGTTTTAGGACTCTGTCCTAAAATCTACTTTGACCCTTTCAAGTTCAGCTGCTGGTTCACTAAAATTAAATTGTGAATCTTCTGTAAAATGATGCTGTCTTTTGGCTTTAAAATTTCAAAGCCTCTTAATAAAATAGTCTTCAAAACACCTCTATAAAGTGTTTAAAATTTCCAGTAAATGCCATTCCAGGCTCTTATGCCATTTTTATTGTCAATAACAAGTTCTATCCAATTCACATTAACTTCAGTGTGAGACAGAGGCTACCACTGACGGATATTAATGCATATGACACAGATTAACATCTGATGCAATATTTTTTTTTTCTTTTCTGCGTTTAAATCAGTGCACGTCTGTTACCAGAAAAGCTTACCGTTTACACAACATTAGTTGGGTTGTTGAACGCCAGGAACTACAATTTTGGTGGGGAATTTGTAGAAGCTATGATTCGTCAGCTCAAAGAATGTTTGAAAGCCAATATGTATAATGAAGCTGTGTATTTAGTAAGTAGTATTTTTTTTCACCTCTTATGCTCCTTTCCCCTTAATCTGATGTGCTGTCTCTGTTACACCTGCGAGAAGTAGGATCTCTCTAATTGTGATACTGGGGAAACTGGTCTGTTCTAAAGTCAACATGCAGTATTCCATAGGTGTACTAGGAGAAGATGAGAGGTGTGCAAGAGATTTTTCCTCCCAAAATAAATAACTTTAATTCATTCTTTTAGAGAGCAACTGTTATGACGTAGTGTCAGAGGGGTAGCCATGTTAGTCTGGGTCTGTAAAAACAGCAGAGTCCTGTGGCACCTTATAGACCAGGGGTCGGCAACCTATGGCACGTGTGCCAAAGACGGCACACGAGCCAATTTTCAATGGCACACTGGAGCCTGCCGGGACTCCAGCATGCCATTAAAAATCCTTCCCAGCCCGGCCCGCTCTCCTCTGCCCTCTGCTCCCCCCGTGGGGGCAGGGAGCAGAAGCATAGCCGTGCACACGGGGTGGGCAAATGGCCCCACTCTCCGGGCACGGCAAGCCGTGGGGTCTGCACTCCGGGGCCGGAGCGCCGGCCGAGCGCAGCAAGCTGCCAGCCCCTCCCCTGGAGCCCTGCCACGTGCAGCGCTCTGGGGGTTGGGGCTGCGAACTCCCGCGGGGCAGCATTTGGCTCCGCAGGGAGGCAGACACGCTCCCTGCTCAACTGGAGCCATGCTGCCGCCGCACGCAGCGCTCTGAGGGCCGGGGCTGTGCTCTCCCGCAGGGTAGCGTGTCTGGCTCTGCGTGGAGCCTCAAGGTAAAGGGCCCAGGGCTGGGGGGGTTGGATAAGGAGTAGGGGCAGTCAGGGAGCAGGGTGGGTTGGATGAGGGGTGGGATCCCGGGGTTGGGGCGGGGTCTCTGGAGGGGGCAATCAGGGAGCAGGGGGTTGGATGGGGCATGGGAGTCCCGGGTTTGTGAGGGGAAAGCGGGTGAATAGGGGTCAGGCCAGTCAGGGGACTGGGAGCAAGGAGGGTCTGGGGGGGGGGCAGTTAGGGTGGGGGGCCTCTGGAGGGAGTGGTCAGGGGACAAGGAGCTGGGGGCATTGGATGAGTTGGGAGTTCTGGGGGTCCTGTCAGGAGGCAGGGGTGTGGAGAGGGGTTGGGGCAGGCAGGGAGTGGGGAGGGGTTGGATGGGTCGGGACTTCTGGGGGTCTTGTCAGGAGGTGGGGAGCGGTTGGATGGGGCATAGGAGTCCTGGGGGTCTGTTTGGGGATGGAGGTGTGGATAAGAGTCGGAGCAGTCAGGGGCAGGTAGGGGGTAGGGTCCAGTCCGGGGACAAGGAACAGGGAGGCTTAGATAGGGCGTGGGGTCCTGGGGGGCAGTTGGGGGCAGGGGTCCCAGGAGGGGGTAGTCAGGGGACAAGGAGCAGCGGGGTTGGAAGTTCTAGGGGGGCAGTCACCCAGCCCTCTCCCCTGAGCCCTGACACCCGACCCCTCCCCACACAGACACCACGCCCTGAGCCCTGCATCCCCCCAGACCCCAGCCCTGAGCCCTGTACCTCCCTCATACACACCCAGCCCTCTCCTTGACTCCACCTCCCCCCCCACAACTGTAGCCCTGACTCTGGCACCCCCACCCATACCCAGCCCCCCCTCTGCCCTGACACCTCCAGCCCACCCCTAGCCCTCTGGGTCCTGGCTGCCAGCCCCGCACAGCCTGCTGCTGGTCTGGGGTTCTGGCTGACGGACCTTTGCCAGCCGGGGTCCCGGCCGCAGGCCTTGCTCAGCCCGCTGCTGGCCTAGGTGAACAGAACCCCAGACCAGCAGTGGGCTGAGCGGGCCGGCAGCATAAGATCCACATTTTAATTTCATTTTAAATGAAGCTTCTTAAACATTTTGAAAACCTTGTTTATTTTACAGTACAACACTAGTTTAGTTATATAATATATAGACTTATAGAGAGAGACCTTCTAAAAAACATTCAAATGTATTACCGGCACGCGCAACCTTAAATTAGAGTGAATAAATGAAAACTCAGCACACCACTTCTGAAAGGTTGCCGACCCCTGTTATAGACTAACAGATGTATTGGAGCATGAGTTTTCATGGGTGAATACCCCATGCATCTGACGAAGTGGGCATTCACCCACGAAAGCTCATGCTCCAATATGTCTGTTAGTCTATAAGGTGCCACAGGACTCTTTGCTGCTGTTGTGACATAGTTTATGGCGCAAGGCTTAAAATGTGTGTTGTTCAGGGAGGGGCTCTTTTTACACTGCATGCTTCCTTTGTGCTACTAGGCAAGTGCTAGTAATTTTTTGGTCCTAGTAGTTTGTTTTAGTAGCTGAATGAATATTTATATTTGTTGTCAAGTCTCAGACTTGCAGTTACTTCAGCAAGTTTGTAGTAAGAGAATAGTTTAAAAATGTATCATCAGAACTTTTCTTTACCTATTAGGTTCGTTTTCTATCTGACCTTGTGAATTGTCATGTAATAGCTGCGCCTTCAATGGTAGCCATGTTTGAGAACTTTGTGAGTGTGAGTCAAGAGGAAGACGTGCCCCAGGTAAGCAAAGGAGTCTTTACTTTGTGAATGACTTGCTATTCTATCAGGAATTTTTCACAGCCCAGCACTTACAGTACCAGCAATGTAAGGGGTTAAAATGGGCTGGTGCAATGGTAAATTCCCTAAATGGGTTGCTGACTATAGCTAGAAGGTAGCAGTGGTAATTGGAGAAAAAAATAAAGTAAGTACTTGGCCCCTATACAGTCAGTTGGCTCAGATGGCTTTCTTTACGTTCAAATTTGGCATATACATAATCCTCAGACTCTGCAAGTTTGTGTCTGAAACTTTAAAATACTGATCTAATCTGAATGACTCTAAAAATGGCTTTTGTCACTCAGTGACTTTCAAATTAATTACGACCCAGTTTTACAAGAAAAACATTTTATTGTCTAACAGCCGGCCATGCGAATCTACCATGGTCTATGAGAATCAGATTGTGCACTTTGCTTCTTCTGTGTCATCATCGGTAATGTAAAGATTCTGAAGGCCAGATGAGGGCCTCAGGGACACCCATACAATTCCATTGTCTTCAAGTGATTTAGACAAAGAATCAGGGAAAGGACCACTTGGAGTCCTATTCCCCCAAGCCCTACACCCGTTTCCTGGGGAAGGCTTGAGAATAATATCCTCACCACTTGATACAGGTGAACACAGACCCAAACCCTGGGATCTTAAGAACAGTGAAAAATCAATCGGGTTCTTAAAAGAAGGATTGTAATTAAAGAAAAGGTAAAAGAATCACCTCTGTAAAATCAGGATGGTAAGTACTTTACAGAATAACAAAAGATTCAAAAACACAGAGGATTTCCCCTCTAGGTAAAACTTTAAAGGTACAAAAACGGGGATAAACCTCCCTCTTAGCACAGGGAAAATTCACAAGCTAAAACAAAAGATAATCTAATGCATTTCTTTGCTATTACTTACTATTTCTGCAATACTAGATGCTTAGTCCAGGTATACTTAAGGAGATGTATTTTTTCCTGCCCTGGTTCCTTGCTGACTCGAAGAGAACAAAAACCAAGACACAAACAAAAACCTTCCCCAACAGATTTGAAAATATCTTCTCCCTTTATTGGTCCTTTTGGTCAGGTGCCAACAAGGTTATCTGAGCTTCTTAACTCTTTACAGGTAAAAGAGGAATTAACACTTTACAGGGTAAAGAGGGATTTTATGCTACCCTTAGCTGGATGTTTGACAGTCTTCAAACAGACTTTTCACATGCAATTGTTTTCTAACTTTCAGTTCTATTGATACAGAAGTCATAATTGAATACAGGTCTTGTCTTTATGAAAGTTGGCAGATATGCTATTGAATACACCTATTGGGGAGAACTCATGACGAAAGAGGCCATTTTTACAAACTATTCCTTTAAAGCATAGTTCTGTTTTGAAAAGCAATTGTCAACTTCAATTTGAACCAAAATGTTAATGTTAAAAACTACATATTTTATGAGAACCTGAGACTGTGTTAAAAACAGACAATGGAATTTTATTATGCTTTCCTGCAGTGTTTGAAACAAAACCTGTATGTCAGTGTTTGGTTTCACTGGCCAAAGAACACACACAGTAGCAAGTAAATTGTTTGTTTTTTTAAAAAAATATTTACTGCTTCTAATCTAAAATATTGATGAGATAAAGATTCCTTTATAGTAATGTCTTTAAGTTGACTGCTAAATCATTACAATCATTGCCAGTGCATAATATTTTTACCTTACCAACTTATGTATGCAGTGTAGTTGTAGTCATGTCAGTCCCAGGATATTAGAAAGACAAAGTGAGTGAGGTAATATCTTTTAACAACTAATTATTTTAAGAAGTTGGTTCAGTTAAAAGATACTACCTCGACCACTTTGTCTTAACTTAAGTGTGGTTATCCAGATATTTAATGTCATGAACATGCATATATCTGATATCCACACGTTGAAATACATTCACGCTTTTAAACAGAGCTGCTGAACACATCTTTGGGTTCTGGTAGCTCTATGAACTAGCATTGAAGTATAGCTGCACTTCCAAAGTAATGGCTATTTCTTTGATTCTAGGTGATTTTTTTCCATTGTATTCAAAGGAACTTATTCTCTCTAATCCTTGCCAAGTAAAATGGGATGCTTCTTGAGAAATTCCTTGTTAAAAGTATGGAACATAATTTTTTTTTTTTTTTTTGGTCCTTGTTCTCTGCAGGTGCGATGTGACTGGTATGTGTTTGCATTTCTGTCATCTCTGCCCTGGGTTGGAAAGGAACTGTATGAGAAGAAGGACGCTGAGATGGACCGCATTTTGTCCCAGACTGAAAGCTATTTGAAGTAAGACTACAGCCAACATCAATCCCCTCTACCCTAACACCTGGTGAAATGTAGAATAAATAGCTTTGCTTATTGGTCATTCAAAAGTAATCTAAAATTGTAAAACTTGATAATTCTCAGAAGTCTGACACAGTGAAATGGCATAGATTGTGGGATTTTTTTTAACACTAAATGATTTAAGCACCTCTTTCATACTAGTAGATCCAGTTTTCCAAAACTTGTTTAGCTTTTATAATTGTGATGCAAAAACACTAGAACTCTGTTCATTTTGGATCGTTTTGAGGGTTCCTTTAACAGCAGCTCATTAAAGATATAGGACTTGTCTTTACTGCAGTGTTAGTTTGTGTGGTACCCCAACCCAACTCCTGTCCACATACAGATCTATAGCTTAAGTTAAATAGTGCTTTAAACTTGAGCTTGCTGGCTAGTTGGGCTATGGGTTGAAGCTTGAGTGCTGCTAACACTCAAGCTAAGAATGTGATCGGGGCTCAACCTCTCTGTTTCTTTTCAAACACTGGATGCTGCAAATAGTCACTCTGTGCTGCGAAATGTCCACTATAAACTGGATGAGTTAACTCAGCGTTGCAGCAAGGACAGCCCATATTAGCACTTTAAATAGTACCTGACAGATTAGTAAATGTTAGCTTACTACAAAGCTACTCAGCTGAGGAGCTCAAATGCTGTACATGCACAATAGAAAACATGACTTTGTCTAGATTTCAGGTTTTAAAGGGATAGCTTTTCTTTCTATGTGTAATAGACGGCGTCAGAAGATCCATGTTCCCATGTTACAAGTTTGGTCTGCTGACAAACCTCATCCGCAAGAAGAGGTAAATGGATTTTATTTGCTATGTAGTAACAAAGGTAGAAAAATATGGGGCTAAAGCACTTTTTTCTTCTGAAAATTATCTTGTTGAAGCAAATATTTCTCCCTTTCCCCATGTTTTCTGTTATCCCCAGTAGGTTCTAGGTCCAGCTGTCTTCAATTTCTCAGGTCTAAACCTATGCAAAACTTGGTCATTCTATGGGGAGACACTTGCTTTCTGGCACACCACTTAGGAAAACACTTGCTGCTCAATTGAGCAGTGGTTGAAAACTGAGATCACTGCAGGAAGCTCCCTTTTTTGAGTATCATGATGTAACTAGTTATCTAGTCATCATTTGGGAGAGTTGCATTGTGTTGAAAACAACACTGACCTTGACAGAAAGGGAACCTGCACTGTTTGCCCTTCAGTGACCTCCTTCTTGGCAGCTGTCTTGTGTTCTCCAGTAGGTTCAATTTCTGAGTGGCCTGTCTTTTGTCTCCTTCACTCTCGAAAGGACCCCACCTGCTGTCGTGTGGCAAGAAGCACAGGCAGCACTCCCACTCTTCCCCCCTAGAAGACAGGTATGAAGAGTTGCATTGATAGTGGTGGCCAGGGATCCCAGCTTGGCCACCTCATGTGGGAAATCAAAGGAACTGTTTTCCTGTGAAATGCAGGGCTGTTGGCCCTCGGCAACATAGCAGGCAATGGAGCAGCACAAGGGACTCAGGGAAAGATGCTCCCCCTTCAGTGAATGTGTTCAGTACTCTTGACCCCTCCCACTCAAGATTGTAGCCTCTCCTTAGGCTCTGAAGCTTGGTGTGTCTCTGAAGCTCACAGGAAAAGCTCTGTCACAGAGTAAGCGTAGGCTCTGTTGAGTAAGAGGCAGGGGCGATGGATTCTGCTTAAAAGTGAGGGGTCACGAGGCCCCGGTCAAGCCAGAAGCTGGGATGGGGGCCTCGAGCAGACCCTGGTCCATGCTGCGTGACCCCCCCGCCACCCTGGATAGGTGGAGGGTCCACAGCAGCCCACGTGGCTCATACCCTGCTCCGGCTTCTGGCCTGGCAGTGGGGCCGAAGAGCTTGAGCTGGGCCAATGTAAGAGCTGCCCAGGCAACTGTGAGGAGCCACGGACCCTCCACTTGCCCTGGGTGGAGGGGACATGGGCCAGGGGCTGCTCGGGGTGGGGTGGGGGGGGGGGTTGGGGTATGTGAGGCCCCTCCCACCCCCGTTAGGTGGATGGTCCATGCTCCTCACAGCTTCTCTGGGCCACTCTTACCTGGGACAGGATCCGCTTCTTGTGGCCTTGGGGGGGAAGAGGAGGTGCAGGGGGCTGAGTCTGTGGCAAAAAATGGATAGGTCCGGCCTCTTGCCTGCCTCCCTGCCCCAATCATCAAGCAAAGAGGGAATTTGACTCCTCACTCCCTGTCCTCATGGGAACATGCTACCACCAGGATATTGAGAAGCTACAGGCAAGATGCAAAGTGTATAGGGATGTAGCATATTTAAAAGTGCTCATTACTGAGTCAATAAAGTATCGATCAATTTCTGAAAGATTTTCTAACAAAGTTTTTTAATTTTGTTCTCTAAAGTCAAGAAATACAGAAAATAAGAATTGTTATAGCTTCTGTTCACCCGAAACATAGAAAACTGCACTTAGAAGCAATTCTCTCTTCCCTCAGTATTTCCCTTGTTTTCTCTCATTTGTGACTTAGGAAATAATTTGCTGCTGCTCCTGCTTATGTTGAATGTATCATAGGCTTGTATGCACCCCATCACTAACAATAGTAGAGCACTGGGGTATTTTATTAGCAGTAGAATTTTAAGTGACAACACTTGTGAATATGTGGAACTATGAAGGCTACTTTCTTCTGTGTATAGAATTACTAAATTGAACCAAACATCAGTCTTTATCTCCTAAATGAATAGATGGTTGCTAATAAGCAGCCTAGCCAGATGCTTTGCTTTTCTGAATATGTGAGTTCGGTAATGAAGAAATCCTTTTTTGAAAATGCCTGGTGCTCTGAAGGGCTTTCTGGAGTGGCTGATGGAGAAACTAAGCTCTTGCAAGTGACGATATAGAATTTTGTAATTTCCTGAGATACTGTATCTGATATTTAAAAATATTTCCTGTCTTGTTTTCAGTATTTAGACTGCCTTTGGGCTCAGATTCAGAAGTTGAAAAAAGATCGCTGGCAGGAAAGACACATTCTGAGGCCCTATCTTGCCTTTGACAGCATCCTCTGTGAAGCACTGCAGCACAATCTGCCTCCTTTCACTCCACCACCTCACACTGAAGATTCAGTTTACCCTATGCCGAGAGTCATCTTTAGAATGTTTGACTACACAGATGATCCTGAGGTATGTGATCTTCAGGAGGTGGAGGAAAGCGAGGGTTTTACATACTGATATCTAAATCTAAAGTAAGGGTCACAAAGTTGGTGGGAACCCAGGCCAATGCAGGGTGAGACTTCCCCCTTTTTACGGAGTGTGAAGATCAGCTGTAATGCTGTATGTTTTGATGCCACTGGGAAGACACCAACATGAAATATTTACTTTGGCAGTTCATGTTATCATACATGTCAACTTTGTTTGACAATTGAAAATTGCCTGAGTTAATATCTTAACATATACAAACATTTATAATATGTCATAACGTATGTGTAAGATATATGATTAAATGAATTTAAGGTGCACCTTTAGCTACCTCACTGTCTCACTGAGATGACTTCTGATGTTCCAAACCCCTGAGTAGCTTCAGACAGCTGAGTGGGTTTTTTAAAAAGTTTGCCAGGGAAACCTTCCCCCAAATACAGAATGTCCTCTTCTCCCCTCCACCAAAATGTACCTGCGCCCAAAGAGGGCAATTTTCTGTCCTAGAGCATGAATAACTTTTCTGCAAAAAAGTCACAGCATTCAAGTCTGTTACACTGCCTTGCTGAGCTAGAAACAGGATCTTTATACTGTTGAAAATGGGAGAATCTCTGCTTCTGATGAGACCTAGTGCTTGAAATAACCGACTTTGAATTGTGGCACTTTGAAGTGTAGTAAAATTACTGGATCACCTGCAGAGCCTTGTACATTTAGGGTGCATGGTAACTGCAGCACTTGGCTTAACAGGCAGAAGTACATTAAAAAAACCTCCATGAAGCTTTTAAATTTGATAAAATAATTGTAGAAGTTGTACATGCATACCACATATTACTGAATATGATACCATGGTTTAAATGTTTTATTGGTACTCATTTGGGATGGTTGGCCTAGCTCGTGGCTTTTGCATTTTGTGAGTAGTGCAGTTTTATGCCAGACTCTCATCAATAAAACCATTATACTATGTTGTCATGTATTCTCTGCTTAAAAACTTTTTAAACAGTGCCAAATACTACACACACTAATTTTGACCTCATGTGGATTCAAAAATATTTTATAAATCTGCCTGTGAACAGGAGCTGGTATCCTAATCATTATGGGAAGAGCAAGTAACTGTCTCGCTGCCTTTGATTGCCTTTCAAAGACCATTGGTGTAATCTGAGAATGCAATACCATTAAATAGCCATACATTTAGTGAACTACTCCTGTCTATTTATTTTAGTATATTTATGTAACCCTTTCTTTACCATATCTGTAAACATGAAAAGCCTGCCCGGTGTGGGAAGTGAGAAGTCAACTTTGCTTGCTATAAATATGGGAAGGGGGTGCTTCGAATCTTGTTTCATCTAGTTGATATGAATGACATAGTCTGACCTTCTTTGCGGTAGCTGAAAAGGATGCAGTATTGATGTGATCCTTATGTGTGGAGTAACTCTTATGAATTGTAGCCATTTTGTGTTATGTTCAGAAGCAGTTGGGGTAAAGGTGGTGTATGGGGCAGTGGGGAATATGATAGGATGAAATTGTACAGAAGTGCTGAATATATTCTTGGAAGCTCAGGTTAAAAACAACATTGAGTGGTGAAAATGACCAGTAGCTGGTGAAAACAGGCACAGCTGAAATTTTAGCTGGGTATTAGAGGTCTCATCTACAAACAAGACAAGCTGATATAAAAACCTAGATATGAGTTCTAGTGCTGTCTGTGTTTTGTTGTCAAGTATCAGAGGGGTAGCCGTGTTAGTCTGGTTCTGTAGAAGCAGCAAAGAATCCTGTGGCACCTTATAGACTAACAGACGTTTTGCAGCATGAGCTTTCGTGGGTGAATACCCACTTCTACTTGCATCCGAAGATGTGGGTATTCACCCACGAAAGCTCATGCTGCGAAACGTCTGTTAGTCTATAAGGTGCCACAGGATTCTTTGCTGTGTTTTGTTGGAAATTGTCTTTAAGGATGTCATTTTATTTGAAACTAGCCCTTTGTATTTTAGCAGTTTAAAACACTCGATGAAACAGATTGTTTGCTTAGAGGAAGTTTTTATACCCAACAGCAAAGTGTTAAATCCCTGTGAATAATTATCAGAACTAGAAAAACAACGAGGAGTCCGGTGGCACCTTAAAGACTAACAGATTTATTGGGGCATAAGCTTTCGTGGGTAAAAATATCCACTTCAGATGCATGGAGTGAAAATTACAGATAAGGCATA
Source organism: Mauremys reevesii (assembly GCF_016161935.1). Taxonomy (NCBI): domain Eukaryota; kingdom Metazoa; phylum Chordata; order Testudines; family Geoemydidae; genus Mauremys; species Mauremys reevesii. The sequence goes on from NC_052628.1 coordinate 129,414,387, forward strand.
AATATACTGACACATGAAGAGAAGGGAGTTACCTCACAAGTGGAGAACCAGTGTAGACAAGGCCAATTCAGTCAAGGTGGATGTGGTCCACCCCCAGTAATTGAGGAGGAGGTGTCAATACCGAGAGGGAAAATTGCTTTTGTAGTGAGCCAGCCACTCCCAGTCCTTATTCAAACCCAACTTAATGGTGTTAAGTTTGCAAATTAATTGTAGCTCTGCAGTTTCTCTTTGAAGTCTGTTTTTGAAGTTTTTTTTGTTGCAGGATGGCAACTTTTAAATCTGTTGTTGAATGTCCAGGGAGATTGAAGTGTTCTACTGGCTTTTGTATGTTACCATTCCTCATGTCTGATTTGTGTCCATTTATTCTTTTACATAGGGACTGTCCAGTTTGGCCAATGTACATGGCAGAGGGGCATTGCTGGCACACGATGGCATATATCACATTGGTAGATGTGCTGGTGAATGAGCCCCTGATGGTGTGGCTGCTGTGGTTGGGTCCTCTGTCACTAGAGTATATATGGGGACAGAGTAGGCGATGGGGTTTGTTACAGGGATTGGTTCCTGGGTTAGTGTTTCTATGGTATAGTGTGTAGTTGCTGGTGAGTATTAGGTTGGGGGGCTGCCTGTAAGCAAGGACTGGCCTGCGTCCCAAGGTCTGTGAGAGTGAGGGATCATTTTCCAGGATAGGTTGCAGATCGTTGATGATGCACTGGAGAGGTTTTAGCTGGGGGCTGTACGTGATGGCCAGTGGTGTTCTGTTATTTTCCTTGTTGGACCTGTCCTGTAATAGGTGACTTCTGGGTACCTTTCTCACTCTGTCAGTCTGTTTCCTCACTTCTCCAGGTGGGTATAATAGAACGAGTCATTTTTCTAACGTGTAACAGTGACTTCATATATCTTAATTCCTTTTTTAATAGGGTCCTGTTATGCCTGGCAGTCATTCAGTTGAGAGATTTGTAATAGAAGAGAATCTTCACTGCATCATCAAATCCCACTGGAAAGAGAGAAAAACGTGGTAAGAAGTATTTTCACTGAGTGAATAAAGGAATAGTGATATGATACCACGATACTGTTTCCTGAATTTTTTTTAGCTTTCTGTCTTGAGTATCATGACTTTCACGGGAGACCTTTAAAATCCTGAAATGACTGTTGCCCAAAAGCTTGAGATGAAGAAGTTAGGAAGTTAGAAAAACAGGCATTCCTCTAAGATTCTAAATTTAAAATTACTTCCAAAAAAGAGCCAGTAGCCTTAGTGATAAACAGGCAGGATTTGTGTTTGTGGCAAGGGTTCTTGCACAATGACTGGTACAGCTTCTGATTCCACAGAAACTAGAAATCCTGTGTTCTTGTGAAGACTTTGACTGTTACAATTAACAGGAGGATTCCTGTCTGAATTTCCACAAGGAAAGTGGAAAGACTATCTAGAGGTAGTTAGAAATTAGTGCAAGTGGACTAGGCTTAGAGTAATTGAAGAGTGGCATTATTTTCCTTTGGGACAAATGCTGGCTAATGAAGCGTTCATTAAACGATACTGCAAAAGTCAGAAGGCCTCTTGTATTTTCCATTAGCTCGCTCTATATTCAAATATCAATAGTAAAATAAGGGCCATGGGGAAGTGGCTCGGCAGGCACTTGCTAATGAGAGAGACTCTTCACTTTTTGGTTCATGAATCAAATCCAGGCAAGGCAATTTTGACTGACAGGTTTTTGTCTGGCTTATATGAGCTGAGTTTGGTTTCAGTCCAATTTTCAGGTGGGCAGGTACCAGCATTATGCAGAGTACCACGAAACTTATGCTAGATGGTATCTTTGTTAGTAGTTTGAGTATTCAAGAATTGCATATTCATGGAAATATGTCCCTCCAGGTTATGGTTCAAGCGTATCTGTGGGTAAGCTTGCACTGATGCTTGTGTTGCACCTGTTGTGTGTGTAAATAGTTGACTTCAGTCTTCAGACCTGTCAATCTGACAGTCTTCCTGCAAAAAAATGAACTATTCCATAAATCATCATTTCTTGGTACCTAGACCATATCTAATGTGTTGCATTCTAATTCACATATATTTATTTTTGCAGTGCTGCACAGCTACTGAGCTATCCAGGAAATAACAAGATCCCTTTGAACTATCACATAGTTGAGGTATGCATTTTACTCACTGCATCTTGTACACATACTTGATACCTTTACTTCCTAAATAATAGACTCCAAACCATTGTAGTCCGTTCTTTGGGTATCAGAGTGGCCTGAAGGCTAGGGTGTAGTTTCTCCCTGACTTAAATTATCATCCTGCAGTCTTAATGAGTGGATCAAGTTCAGTTACCACTATTGCAATAGAATTTCAAATAACGGCATTTCCAAAGTTTTACCTGTGTGTTTTTCGTAGTTGGCCAATCAGTACATTGGCCAATCATCTCTGAGATGGGTCTTTCTTTAAGATTTTTAGAGCTGAAAAGAACTTAGATAAACCAAAAAAAACCAAACCCAAAACCTTTGTCTCTTACTACTTTTCTGAGTTGCTTAGAGCACTGTATGTCACATCTCAAAAGGTTTTAGCTTTTAATTTGAAGTCAATTTCTGGCTGTTTAGTGATGTTTCTTTTTCCATAGTCACTTCTCCAGGTGGAGGAATTTTTAATAACTACAAATATGAGTGGAAAAACAAATGTAGGTTCTCAGTCAGTTCCTCTATTCAGAGAACTCTCAGGCTGATGCAGCCATGCAGAACTTTGTACGTTAAACTGGACATAAGGTTGAATGTGGTGACTTGAGTGTTTAATTGCAATTTGTTTTGCAAGGCCTCTATTAAAAAGCAAACATTAAGAACTAGGAAGTTCAGTTAAACTTACAAGCAGGTGATAGTCTTGTGGGTGAATGGCTAAGCAAAATCACTCCAGGAATTAAAGGTTTACAATCCAAAATCCCCAAATATTTTAAGCCAGGAATCTCATATTTTAAGGTTAACCAAACTACCTCGTCTCTACCCCTATTCAGGCCAAAGAAACACCAGAAATGGAGATTGCTTTATCTCTCCATAACAGTTTTATCGCATCAGTGAATAACACTAAAGGCAGTTTAGGGTTTGTAATCAGAGAGTGGTTGTACAGAATCTGGCATTGTGTTGGCTGTACACAATCTCCAGAAGAAATAATTTACCATTCCCAATTAAAGACTGCTTAAAGGCCTTCAAAAAATTCCAGTCAGAAACATATGTAGGAGCCTCCTCTTTAATCACTTACCTGAGTAGGATATGAAAGAAATAAGGTTTGTAGGTAAGAAGGTAACAAGGGGAAATGGAAAGTGTGTGTTACAGGTTGCTTGACTGTGACTGTTAACCTTCCTGTCTATGAATGTGTCTTTAACAAAACTACAATGTTCTTAGGTTTCTTCTGTCTGAGAAACTGGAAAATTCAGTGTTAGCCAAAAAAACCAAAACTGCTATGCTCTTGTAAGATCTCTAACATTCAAGTCAGTGAAGCATTCCTTTCAACCTTAATGCTAGTTCAAGTAATGCTTTTGTCTGGGGAATTTCCCTTCTTTTCAAATAGTCATTTGAATAATAGAAATAATGTGAACTAACCAATAGGAAAAGAAAATGCCATTTAAGCTTCGATACATGTGTACTTCTGCCTCACTGATGGAGGGCTAAGATGCTCCATATTTCCTCAAAGTGCCATGCAAACCATGCCCAGTTATGCTAAGTGCTTAAAGGATTCATGACCTAGGCCCTAGGGTTTAGCTCACTTCATCCCATAAAGTTTCTGAAGCCAGGCCCAGAACTCTTCCTTCCTCATTACAACTAGCTGTAAAAAAAAAAAAAAAAAAAACCCTCCAGGTTAGCCCCTCAGATGTGGAGCTCCTGTCCTGCAGAATGAACACTCCAGGTAACTAGCACTCAGTGCATTGATGCATTTAGTACCCAGTCAACCCATGTACTTGAGTGTCTTGTGCTAAGTGATGGCCCAGTGTGCCTTACTGTGTGCTGGATGAGATGATGGTGGAGTGGAATCATCAGTCTGAACTTGGTAGAGATCATCAGTGCCCTGATCATCCTGTGGTTCCTTGGAGTACTGATGGTACTGACAAAGCAGGATGTGCCAATCCGAAGGTCCCATTTCAGCATTTAGTGACCTGGAATTTGTCACTTTAGAAACTTGGTCTTGTGCACCACATCTTGGGACACAGACAGCCTCAATTCTGAGTCTGGATTAAATGTGACTCTTGTTCAATCTTAACTGTGGTTACATGCCAACCTCTCCATCACAAACTTTCTTAAGTCAAGAGATGCTGACTAACGATCCTTTTGGGAAAACTAAAAGTTTTACCTTATTGTCCAGGAATAAGTTTCATCTTGTAACCTTTTTTGCTTAAAAAATTCAAGTTGAAAGCGCAGTCACTATTTAGGACGCTAACACATTTCTCATGTAATTTTTTGGAAGTCCATATGATTAGGCATTTGTGATGACAGCACGGGAGAATGCAGTGCTGTAGTAAAGGCCAAGATGGCAATTATGCATAATACTTAAATTTCATTTTACAACTTTCTCAGCCCAGAAGCAAATTACTTGAGTTTCCTTACTGTTCTTGGTTCTCTTCTAATATTGCAGTAGCTCCTGCTGTAAGCACTCTAAACCATCTCTTTTGATTGTTCATAACTTTGGAAATCATTACTTTTATGCTGCAGTCTTCCTGGCGTGGTCTCATCAGAGGTGAAGTTAGTTTTGGAATCTTTGAGTTAAATTGGTTAAGTAGACGTTTTGTACGTGGTGTTTCTTAAATCACTGTGTTTTAATTAGAAATTTTGGGCATACTTAACTCAAACAGCTGTCTTGTTCGAGCTTGCCTCATTTAGGAAATGACTGTACTTGAAGCAATGTTCGTCAGTTTTAAAAATTGAATGTTTAAGGTCTTTAATATATGCACAGTAGAATTTACTGTTAAGTCTTAATGATACTTCTAAAGCTAGAATCTCGGAATAATAGAGTGCAGTGAAGTGCTTTCACTTTGGATTGATCTTTAACTCTCGTGTAGAATTTGAAGTGGCTGGGTTCTAAGGTATCAGGATCTCCATCAAGGACACACTAGGGTCAGATGGAGAACTTACAAAGCCCATTAAGTATTTTCTGTCGTTTAAAGGAAATGCAGAGGCATTAGCAGACTAACGCTGGGAACAGTAGAGTTGAGTGAACAAGTAGTCAAGTCTAGAAGTCCAGGGTTTATGTTGAAAATTGAGCCTTTGTTGTGCCTTTTTGCAGAATTTTAGGGAATAACTAGTTATCAAGTGAAATTACATACAGAAAAGAACACTAGAGTTGCAAAGTCAGAGACTCAACCTGAATTCCGGCATTTCCTAATTTGGCAATATTATAGCTGTGCTGATCCCACAATATTGGAGCGACAGGTGTAATATCTTTTACTGCACTGACATCTGTTGCTTACACAGAGTTCCTTAGGTCTGGGAAAGGTACGCAGTGTCACAGCTAGATACAACATGAAACAGATTGTTAAGCATAAGGAGCTTGCAAGAGACCATTCAAGGTGAAGCGGGGAGTTAACACCTCTCCAATAGTATGAAAAAGGAGGGTTAGTGAATCACAGCTTGTAATAATGAGTCATAAATCCATTGTCTTTGAGTCCATGATTTTTAGCTTCTAGCAAAGTTATGAATTTAAACTCCCAGGCTTGTTTTTAAGGTGTTGCGCAGGCTTTCTTTGAAGATGAGGACTGAGAGGTCCGATACGGAGAGATGGTTTTCGTTAAAAATGTTTGCCCTCAAGTTGTATGGCATTTCTCTTTTTTTATCATTTTTTCTGTGTGACTTCATTCATGATCTTAGTGATTGTCTCATTTTCACCCATATTGTTGTTGGGGAATTAATGTTCTCTAGGAATTCTTAATTTGGCCCTGTAGTGAAGCGACAACTCATCAGTGCGGCACCTCCTGCTGGTTGTCTTGGGAATTAGCTCTCCAGCATAGGGAGCACCTCCTACTGGCTGGTGTCTCACCTGCCGCTGGCCCCCATGTCCCTCCCGGACCCTAGTACTCTTTACCTTGGGGTTCTGCCCACCGCAGTACCCCCACACACTGGTCTCCCCTCCCAGGGGAACCCCCAACCCTCTACCCCCACCTTGCCTCAATGGCTACTGCCAGTCACCATCTAGCCCCCACAGTCTGTAATGGCCACTCATCACTGGCAAGGGAGTTAGGACCTGCTGCCTTTGCCTATTCCGAGGCTGTATCTCTGCAGCCCCAGTACCTCTGGAGACCTTCACCAAGGCCTCAGCCTGGGGTTTTACCAGGCTGGAGCTCCCCAACTCCCTTGCCCTGTTCTCCAGCACTGCTCCAGCTCCAGGTACCTTTTTCTCCCAGGCAGCCAGGCCCTTCGTCCTCCACAGCTAGAGAGACACTCCTTCAGCTCCTGGCCCCCAGCCCTCTTATCAGGGCCAGCTGGGCCCTCATGGAGCTGGCCCACCTATGGTCAGCTGCTGTCCCTCCTTTTCCCAGCCGCAGCCCTCCCCAGGGCTACTTTTAACCCCTGTTCTGCGGGAGTGGGGCAGCTCCCCCTTGGTTCTTATCCATTATGATAGCCTCTTACATGATCATGTGTAATAAAGGACCCCTGCTTGATTCCATGGGCAGAGACGTCTATGGCTTGACTCTTTCAGGGTACTTAGCACTTTGCTCGAAGTACATGGAATTCATTAAAGTTCTCACTGACTGCAGTTGAAGTTGAGTGTGCTCAGCACTCTTACAAATCAGACTCCAGATTGGGCACCCAAAAGTGAGAAAACAGTGGCTACTTGTGAATTGTGACTTGCCCATAATCTCATGAACTCTGTGGCACAGACAGGAATATCCAGTACTCAAGGGTTGCATTTAGTTTTCTAAACCATGAGACCATCCTTTCTCCTCTTGCAGTCCTCTGCCTCACTTCATTATACTGTCCAGCTTCTGAAACAAGTGTGTCTGGGTCAGACAGAAGGCAACCACAGCCTCCTTAACTGTGCAGCCCTGACTTCATTCCCTTAGCACAATTCATCCTGCTCACTGAATGATGCAGGAGTTATCAATACATACACACAAGGGGCCAAAATGAGGTTGCACAGGCAACCTCGATTTTGTGTTTTCCTTCTCTTGGCTGCTGGCCAGCACGCGGTCTTGGCGCACACAGATGAGACGGTCTCCCTGCTTGCAGTGCCTGTGCCTCATGTCAGAACAGCCCTTGGCTTCCAGGAGCCTGGAAAGTCCTGCTCATCCCCAGAATGGAGCATGCTTAATACAGATGAGATCTTGAGGGTTTGAGCAGTGGCCTGCTAATCCCAGGGTCGTGAGTTCAATCCTTGAGGGGGCCATTCAGGGATTGGGGCAAAAATCTGTGTGGGGTTTGGCCCTGCTTTGAGCAGGGGGTTGGACTAGATTTCCTAAGGTCCCTTCCAACCCTGAGATTCTATTCAGAGAGTTTCGCTTCCAGACTCTAATATGTCTCTACTGAGCATGTACAAACTCCAGTTTTCATTGGTTTATAACTTGGCCAGATTGAGGCAGCTTTTCACAGGGACTGCAAACGGCAAATTCCTGACATCAGGGTGACACTCTTCCAAAGATTGTTCCAGAGCATAGAGGCACTAGAGTAGGGGTGGCCAGCTCTTCGGAAGTTAATATGCGGCTCCTTGTCTAGGCACCGACTCCGGGGCTGGAGCTACAGGTGCCAACCTTCCAATGTGCCAGGGGGTGCTCACTGCTCAACCCCTGGCTCTGCCACAGGTCCTGCCCCCACTCCTCCCCTCCCCACCCCCTCCCCTGAGCCTGCCATGCCCTCGCTCCTCCTTTCCCCTCCCCCCGCCTCCTGCATGCCACGAAATAGCTGAGCCGCTGGGAGCCCGCCTCAGCTGGAAGCCGGGGCGAGGCTACTGATGTATTACTGTGGCTCTTTGGCAATGTACATTGGTAAATTCTGGCTCCTTCTTAGGCTCAACGTCAGTGCTAGAACGTCTCAGTGAAATGGTTACGAATTTTTTTAATTTGGATAAAACATATTTTTCCAAACTTCATTCTGTGAAAGGGCTGAACCATTTGCTGCAGTTGTCTCCCAAAAATCAACTTGATTCAGATCCAAACACCTGTTGTGGAGAATTTCAGACCAAATAATTTAACTTTGTCAAAATTTTAATCAACTGAAAACAGGGTGTTAAAACAAATGTTTGGCATCCTGAACTGTAGGCATCACTACCTGTGCTACTTAGATCCAATCTGTATTGATATAATACAAATGTACATATGGTAAGTTTTATAATACAGTGCAATTTTCAGACTTAGTTTGATTTTTTTTTTTTAAATCTCATAGAAACTTGCAAAATAAGACAAGCTTAAAGAAAATTACATCAGTAGTATTAATGTTTAAAGCCGCCTAGTTGAAACTTTGTTTTGTAGTATAGTTTGGAATGCTCCTAACTACTGAATTTCCTTTTTTTCAAATATAACTTAATTTATAGATTTTTTTTTTCAATATCTGAGGACAACATCAACCTAAATGTATTTTAACGGATTTCCTTAACCCCTTTAAATAAAAACTAAATGTTTATTTTCCCCTTTTTGCTGTTTTACTTCTGTAACTTCTCTAGTGTGCGTCATGAAACTTAACTGACTACTTTTGTTTATGGTTTCACATTCAGGTTCTCACTGGTGCAACATTTTGATTGTAGACAATGCAGGAGAATAACTCAGTTTAAAAAATGTTTTAATTGATAGTTTTTCAAGACTCTTGTTTACAAGCCAATAGGGGGTCAAACTTAAGATGTCTCTCTCCAAATCAAGCCAACTTGGAAGATTGTACAGTAAGCTACTGTAGGGGTGTTGAGTGAGTGGGAGAGTGGCATTTAAGGTGGTGGGTTTTTAGTGTCTCTCTGTGTTGAGCAGGGGTCTCAAACTCCCAGCCCGCGAACCTCCCCAATGTGGCCCGCGGGGCTCCAGCAGTTTGGGGGCCGGGTCTCTCCCTTGGTCCCATCTGCCGCTCCCAGGCACTCCCCGCCCCCAGGCGCCTTACAATGGCCCGGGGCCCCGGCAGCACAGTGGAGCTGAGCGGCGTCTGCCTGCTCACTCCATGAGTCTGCCGGCCCCTCCTTGCAGCCCCCGGGGCAGGGTGGGGCTGTGCCTCTGCGTTGCCCCAGCCAATGGGAAGCTGCAGGGGCGGGGCCTGGAGGCAGCAGCGCGTGGAGGTGCCCCCCCCCCAGCCTGCCCTGCCTTGGAGCCCCAGGTAAGCACTGCGCTCCCCTCCCCCCTCCCAGAGCCTGCAACCCCATCCCCTGCCCCAGCCCAGAGCCTACACCCAGCACCCAAACTCATCCCAGAGCCTGCACCCCAGACCCTCTCTCCCACCCAAACGCCCTCCCAGAGCCCAACCTTTCACCCCTTCTGTACCGAAACTTCCTCCCAGAGCCTGCACCCCAATCCCCTACCCCAGACCTCTTCCCCCACCCAAACTCACTCCCAGAGACTTAGGCAAGTGGGGGGTGGAGTTTGGGGGGGGGGGTGAGTTCTGGGTGGCATGAGTGATATTGGTCCGCTGGGAGAATTTGAGGACTGACACTGGCCCTAAGGTAAATTGAATTTGAGACCCCTGGTGTTGAGGGTCCTGAATGGGTCTTGCGGTAGGTCTTGTTGCAAAAACGTTTAAAGGCTGCAGGTGAATAGTGGGTGCAGGTGCTCTCGGTGAGAGAGGCATTCTCTTGAAGCTATCCATTTTATAAACCCATCTTAGAGTCCTCATAGCAAGAGTTTAACAGATAAAACGTGCCTTATTAGTGGTACATAGTCGCATGATGTTGTTCGTCAGAATTGTGCAGACTCGGACATGATGATGGAAACGTGTGCATGTGTCTAGACTGGGCTCTGATAACATGTCTTTTTTCCTCCTTCTCCTCTTCCCACCAGGTAGTATTTGCAGAACTGTTTCAGCTTCCAGTTCCTCCACACATTGAGGTCATGTACACAACACTTCTGATTGAATTGTGCAAACTTCAACCTGGCTCTTTACCACAAGTTGTATCCTTCCTTGTTAAGGAGCACGGTAGCTTTGAATGCTTTTTCCTTTGTTCTCTGGAAAACTGAGTATTGCCATGAATTTTAGCAGTGACTCTATTTCCTTCTCCCTTTATTCAATTGAATAAAACAAGCAAATAGTTTGACCATCAGTACTGCATATGTGAAAGAACAATGCAGACAAATAGCCGTTGTAGTTCTGTTACCTTAGTCTCTATTGTCAAAGTGATGAGGAAAAATCTCCAGTGTTTTAAGCACTAATTTTAAAAATAAATCCCAAATGCTAGAATAGATGACTGTAATTATAATGTATCATTGAATCATAATGCAGGAAACAGATTGTCAGTAAACCTGGCATATATTTACTTCAGAGAACAGAGCACTTGGTTTCTCAGTTACTATGTGTCTGCATATTAACTCTTAGTTAATATCAGTTTCTAAAATTAGATTACAAATAGCAGCAGCATTTGTGTAAGTTGTACCACTAGAAATTTCACTTGTTAGATGAATAGAGGTTCTAAGGCTTGTTAATGTTGAGATCACATCATCACCAACAGCAAAATGTATGTTTTATAAATAAACTTAAAAGTAAATTGTTAACTATATTCTCCTTACTTACCTGCAAAGACTCAGGTAGAGATCTTTGTCCTGCAAGAGACAAGGACGTCACTTAAACAGTGCAGGTAGTTTAAAAAGTCTTTATGGCTTAAGACTTCTGAAATATCACGTTTCAGATACTATCAAAGTTTGTGTTTTGCAGCTCAGATAAAGTCCCTGAAACTTAGAGTTCAGTCTTTGGCACACTTGTTATATATCAGTGGTATCATAATCTGAAATGAACCAGCTTTAAAGGCTCACTCTGGCTTCTAGAAGATCAGTGTTATAAAAAAATGTAAAATTGACTTTGGATGACTTGATTGGGTGAAAATTTTCAGTCTTTCTAACTCCACTCAGATTAATAGATTCATAGACTCTAGGACTGGAAGGGATCTCGAGAGGTCATCGAGTCCAGTCCCCTGCCCTCATGGCAGGACCAAATACTGTCTAGACCATACCTGACAGACATTTATCTAACCTACTCTTAAATATCTCCAGAGATGGAGATTCCACAACCTCCCTAGGCAATTTATTCCAGTGTTTAACCACCCTGACAGTTAGGAACTTTTTCCTAATGTCCAACCTACATTTATGCAACAAGTTTGTCACTGAAATAGCTGCTGCAGTTTTCTTGCTGCATCGTAGCGGGGATGTCTTCCCCTTGCCATCTTACATTGTGCCATAGCTTTAAAAATATTAGCAATAAAGAATCATGGAGGACTGTCATCCATTTTTTGAGCTGCCTTCTGTTTAAATTCTTCCCCCAAAATCTCTGTTAACCCTAGTGGTGAAAAAAATGTGGCAAAACAAGTGCAGTATTCAGAGAAATGAGGATTAAAATGAGTGAAGGTGGTTTGTTCTTGTTGCTTGTTACTGAGTTCTTTAGTGTGTTTAGACTGCATCCTCTCCAAATAGCTCTGTCTCTTCAGAAGCCAGAGTGCTGAGGTCACTGAAATTTGGGTCTCCATAATAAGCTGGATAGCAGCAAGTATCACTAGATGTGCAGCTTCCATTGTCTTATAGAGTACTCCTCTTTATGAGCAGAGACAAGAGTCTACCTATTGGGCAAACTGCAGTTTCCCTGTTTTCCATGAAATTACCAGGACTTACCCAGCATGGGATAGTTGAAAAGTGAGATGTTACTGGGGGGGGGCGGGTGGCATCCTTCTGCAAACCCTCCAAAGAAAGTGGAAAGAGTTAGTATAAGCTCTGATTTATCAGACTCCTCTTTGCCTTAATTAGACACTTGTAGCTTGCACAAGCCACAGAAATGCTGTACATGCGTTTGGATACAATGAACACTACGTGTATAGACAGGTAAGTGCTTGTGCATTTCAGGAACATCAGAATGTTTTCCTCGTTGTACATTGATGGACTGAAAATGGGTCACATGAAACTCTTCTTACTACCTATTGGCGCCATAAAAAAACAACTGTAAATCCTAAATAGTGTTAACGTTTGAGCTCTAGTCTTGAGCCTTCTAAACTGAAGGATGGGCATCTCATAGACTTAAGGTCAGAAGGGACCATTATGACCATCTAGTCTGACCTCCTGCACAATGCAGGCCACAGAATCTCACCCACCCACTCCTGTAACAAACCTCTAACCTATGTCTGAGTTACTGAAGTCCTCAAATCGTGGTTTAAAGACCTCAAGGTGCAGAGAATCCTCCAGCAAGTGACCCGTGCCCCACGCTGCAGAGGAAGGCAAAAAACCTCCAGGGCCTCTGCCAATCTTCCCTGGAGGAAAATTCCTTCCTGAATATGGTGATCAGTTAAACCCTGAGCATGTGGGCAAGACTCACCAGCCAGCACCCAGGAAAGAATTCTCTGTAGTAACTCAGATCCCACCCTATCTAACATCACAGACCATTGGGCATATTTATCTGCTAATAATCAAAGATCTACTTAGCACTTGCTCACCCTTCTCTGCTGTCTGCTGAGACCCTGCTCTCCCTACTCTTAGAAGGACAGTTGCCTTATACTGCCAACCCACTGCCCTCCAGATCACTGCTCTGCCTACGAGCACGGTGCAGTTCTGAGCTCAGTCCCCATGCTGCTCTGCTGATGCAGGCCACTTCCATCCTCTGGCCTGAGGGAGGGGCTGAGAGTTGGTTCACAGTGGGATAGCAGGTTAAAGGAGGGTGACAGTTCATTGTTCTAAGGGTTACGTGACACTTGTGCAACAGGTAAGAATTGCAGTTGCTATGGAGAAAATCATTAAGACAATTACATATTTGCAGTCAGCTATCTTTGCTTATGTTAATAAATAGATATAATGGGACCAATGTGGTGAATCTGACAGAACATGAGACTATCTCCATTCTGTCTCAAAAAGGCCAAAGACTCGCTAAACCTAAGGTGTGTCTGCACTTATGGTGATGTGTAGCGTGCAGACACTGCCCGCTCCCCCCCTACCGCCCAGCGTGGGTATAAATAGTGTAGGCCGTGCTGCACTGCTTCTGCGTGCAGAGTGCAGCTGCACCAGTACTTCAGGGTACATACTCTGCATGGCTCTCTACGTTCCCAAGAAGTGCCTGTTTCTAGCAGCGTAGTGTTCTGCTGCCGGAGCCTTTCCCCACTGCCACATGTCACTACATGCACCCTACGCACCGCTGAAGGTGTAGACATGGCCTTAATGTCTGGTATCTGAGAACACACATGTTATGTTTACTCCTTAGAGATGCCTTACAGACCACTAAGATGGAGCCACCTGGAACCAAATAACAAAGTTTTGTCGTTATTTGGGTGGGAGCTTAGGTAGTAGTGGGCTAAAACTGTACTTTTCATTCTTCCTTGTTTGATGCTTCATGGACTTCATGTGAATTTTTTTAAATGTTGCAGGCTAGTAATTGCCCTAAAACCTTACATTGTGACCTGATTAATCAGTGGCTTTTAGTAGTTGAGAGAGAAGCTGTACCTTACAAAGGACTGGGTAAAGGCAGTTATCTGCCAAATAAGAGAAACTACTCTGCATGCCTGAATCATATTTTAGCTGATAAAATAGTTATGAGAATGAAAAAGAAAAATCTAATAACCCCCTTTTGAAATTGCCTGTTGCACTTTTATATGAATATATGACCAAAGACCTCTGTAGATAGACTTATACACTTGACAAACTTGGCTTAATTTGGATTTCAGTGCTTAGCAAGTATTGGTGGCGCGGGAGAGGCTGTGTAAGGGATAAATTTCTAAAGTGTCATGGGGACTTAGGAGCACAAGCCTCACTTATTTGCAGAGGAAATCCCAAGTCTCTTATGCACTGCTCAAAATATCCCACTTCACTTGGGCGCCAAAAGCTAAACATTGTTGACCTTAGTATAGCAGTGTGTTTCCGTTCTGTTATAAACAGCGCTTTAACATCAACAAACCAGACATTAGTATGCCTTTTAACCAAATGGGTGACTCACTAATGACTTACTATGTGACTTTTCTGTTCATTGTTGGGACACATTTTTTCTCGACTATTGAAATGACTAAGCTTGCCTCTGAAAAGTATAATTGAAACTCTCATCTGTTTTTTTTTTTTGTTTTGTTTTGTTTTGTGTGTTGTTGCATACTTAATAGAACTATAACATTTCCCTCTTTAAAAGGTTCATGAACTGGTTTTCCCACCATCTGAGTAACTTTCAGTTCCGTTGGAGCTGGGAAGATTGGTAAGTTTCTGTTGGGGTTCCCATTTGAGCCATTTGTATTGCATACAACTTTTGTACGTATCCAGAACTTGCCAGTGTTGCTGCTAATAGTTGTCCCTAGCTATCTGTAGTTAACATCTCTCTAAAGCACTAATCGCCATAGAATTATCACCATAGTGCCTTAACTTTATAACCATTTAAATTTAGACAAGATGCAAAATACCGTTCTTATGTAACTAATATATCACACTCTGCTAAATACAGTTAAAAGATTTTACTGTAATTAGAAATCACTTATTTCAATGTGTATTTGTGAAGATGAGACTTCATGTTGGCAGTTCATAGATTCTAATACCATTATGTGTTAGTACCCCATCTCAAAATTGCTGAGACCTGTAGAGAACAGGAAAGAGCATTGTAGATTAACTGTGCTTAACCTGTGAACACTTTGTACAGCACTGAGCCAAGCTAAGAGCAGAGTAAGAAGCAAATACAATGCTTGTTAAATGCTATCAAATTTTGCACTTTGATAGGTCAGACTGTCTTACTCACGAGCTTGACAAGCCCAAACCCAAGTTTGTAAAAGAAGTCTTGGAAAAATGCATGAGGTAAGTGAAGCTTTTGAACATACCACGTTAGGAGCTTGGTATTTACTATCAAGTTTGTCTGATCATTGTTTACTTTTAGATACTATTAACCAGATTCCTTTCAACTTTGTGCCTGTATATGTACTTATGAACTCTTTCCCATACAGCACATTCTGTTAGTTCATGTTTTCAGGAGATGTGTCAATCTGTTCTGTTGTCTTGGCTGATAAGACTCTTGGAAATAATGGGACACTCCCACTCTCCTAATAGATTGGAGAAGTGACGCCTTTAAATAGGGGGTGAAATAGCCACACCTACATTTCACTTTTAGATGCAAGTCCAGAGGGTCAGACACTCCCTTTACTTGGAGTTGCATGATGGAAGTTGATTGGGGCGGGGGCACGGCAGAGGAAGTAATGTTGTTGGAAAGTATTGGTCATTCATAAACTAAATGCAGGAAGGAACATACTTTTGAGTTCTACCTTATTAATGGCTTGCAGGTAACACAGGGCCTAATTTTGATTGGTGATGAGGATCCAGGATTCTCATTGACTTTTGAAAGGAAGTTGTCCGTGCTCAGGATTGGTCCAGCAACTCGTGATGGAGAGGGAATAAGGGTAAAACTTTTCAAAGTGCTTAAATGACATGGGCTTCGTTTACACTACAGTTAGGTTGATGTAAGGCAGCTTATGTCAACCTAACTATGGTAGTGTCAAGTATCAGAGGGGGAGCCGTGTTAGTCGGGATCTGTAAAAGCAGCACAGAATCCTGTGGCACCTTATAGACTAACAGACGTTTTGCAGCATGAGCTTTCATGGGTGGTAGTGTCTACGCTACAGCCTTGCTCCCACCGATGTAAGTGCCCTGTTACACCAACATCATACCCACAGGAGGCGTAGGGCTTATTTCAGTGTAGTTAGGGCAACCGTGTCCGTGTAGACGCTGCATTACTTACATTTATAGTTGGCTAAAATTCTTGTCAGTTTCACGGCTCTGTGCTGGAGCCATAAAATTGACAAGAAAGGTGAGTAGATTTCCCTGCTGTGAACCTGGCTCACAGCTCGGGCTGTCACCCTGAGGTGCGGGGGGGGACGGGACGTCCAGCTAGAACCCAGCTGCCCCCCGAGCTACCTGCTCCAAGCAGGCTGGTGCCCAGGCTTCCCTCTCCCCGTCTGGAGCCCTGGCTCCCCGCTCTGAGCCCAGCTGCCATGCACTGAGTGCCTGGGCTCCCAGCTCTCCATGAAGCTCCCAGAGCTGTCAAAGTGGGGCTGCTCTGAGCAAAGACAATAGCAATATGAAATTAACAAGAATGTCAGTTTCTCTGTTGGTTGGCTCTCTGCTGGGAAATTGAGCCCCATGGGACTGTCAGTGCCCCACAATGCCCCACTCCAGTTGGTGCACGCACACCAGGTGAGGAAGCGCTTCACCTGCAGAAGGAGAGTAGTATGGACACCAAGAGCCAATTGAATTATCATGATGGCTCTATGTCAGCCTAAACTAAGTCGACCTGATTTATAGTGTTGACAAGCCCTTAGAATCCCAAGTGAAAACTGTTTTCACGTATTCCTTTTTGAGTCAGGAAGTACAGGAGGAGTAAAAGCACTGACTGGCAAAAGAGAAATATTTTGTCTGTGGATCTCTTCCATCTCACCTCAAATGGTGGTAGGCTACTTTTTAAATGTTTATAAAGGTTGGAGGGAACTGAGAGTTAAAATGGAGAAGTCAAGATGACTTTATTTCATTGATTTTTAAATTGTAGCACCAGTATCTTGCCTGTGATCCACATAGCATGTGCAGTGTTTGAATAAAATGTGGCCCTGACTGATGGTTCCTCTTAACCTTTCAATGTGAGCAAAGTTAATTATGTGAAGTTGAGAATATAACTTTTTTTAAGTTATTCAAATCTAAAATGTCCATTGGAAGCTAAATGCATAAACTGGTTTCATTGACTCTTAATGTCTGGAAGGAACTATCCTCAATAAAATGTAGTAATAATCAGACTTCTTGGTTTTTGTTCTCCCTAAATTAAAAGATAATAAAATAAGAGCATCTTTAAGGCAACACCATGGGGTATCCCTCAAAATATTCCACTGGTAATTCTATTACAACTGAAGTTTTCTCTTGCAGGCTTTCATATCATCAGCGAATAATAGATATTGTTCCTGCTACATTCAATGTCCTTAGTCCTGCAAACCCATCGTGTATTTATAAATATGGAGATGAAAGCAATAGTAAGTTTAAAAGCTATTTAGAAGATGTTAACCTTTTCTTCAAAATATTATCTATCTTTTCAGATCTGATCAAGCAAGGAAACCTCTAGTTTCTGAGTCAAATTAGTTCTCTTTATAGAAGAAAATTCACAGTGGAAATGAAAAGGCTGACTTTTGACCTGGAAAAATTGCCTGAGTGGAGCACAGTAATATAGTTTAGGTCTAAAACTTTGATTTGGGGCAGGTTGGGAGGGAATTCACTAAAAAGGGTTCCTAAAAACTTTAAAATGTCAATGTAAACACCTTGGTTTAAAGTTAATTACCCTGCAATGTTTGCAGCCTGAACACTGCAGCATTGTGCTAGTTGCAAGAAAGTCTAAAAAGTCAATTTGGCTTCTGTTTCCAGTGTCTGAGCTGAGTGATGTGCAAAAGTTGAACAGCAGAGTGAAGATAACTTACTAGTCTTTGAGTGCCACATTTGTTTCAGAAACAAACGAAAGAGCTCTTGGTAAGCGCCAAAGAACTCTGTCTAATAAATGAAGCAAGCAAACAGACAGGAGTAAGACAGTAGTTAAGGTGAAAAATGATATGGAAAGATTATTTGAGAAGAAGAAAAAACGGATGAGTGCCATAAGTATAAGGAGTGCCCCAATTGAAGGCACAAAGGTGAGCGGGAGAAGGAAATGAAGAGACTCTTCAAGGAAGTAGGAAGAAATTAGAGCACAGATGTAGGCAAAGGAATGGTTATGTAAGCCCTCTAAAGTTGAGGCCAAGGGGGGATTGAATTTGATGTAGCAAATATGAAGCAGAGATTCTATGGGGCTGCTGATGTGGCCAGTGACATGAGGAGCAGGGTGGTAGCAGCAAGATTTTGGGTAGGATCTGAAAGGGGAGAGTTGAAAGGCAGAAAAAATTATACGTATCTAGGTGTGGATAACTTTTTGCTGCTGGAATAGAGGAAAAGGTGGACTTGGGAGGAAGAGAGGACAAATGGAGTTATCTGACTATACTAGTTTTGCAAAGCTTTTATGTGGGGAGGTGCTGCCACAGCTCTTAATGTCCTCGCTGCCTGGAATTGTGGATGTGGTTTGAAGTGTCATTACATAATTTAACTATTCACTGAATATTAAAATAAGTTCATATCTCGAGAGAAATTAGAGATTTGTGAGTTGGCTGCATGTGGTCCAGACATAGCACGAGAGCCTGCAGCTTGCTGCAAAATCCATATTTCCAGCATGCCAAAATCTCAGTTCTATTAATACAAAGCAGTAATTGTTGTTTTTTTAATTGTTCAAGGAAAAGTGTATGCTTTTCTGAGAAATGCACAAGCTGACATAAAAGTAACCCATATTCATTGCAACTAATTTTGAAGATGATCAGACCTTTTGTCTTACGTTTAGAGTCTCTGCCGGGCTATACTGTTGCACTCTGTTTGACCATTGCCATTAAAAACAAGACAAGTAATGATGAAATCTTCGGCATCTTAAAAGATGTGCCCAATCCTAACCAGGATGATGATGACGGTAAGGATATCTGACATTAGGCATTAAAGGTCATTTCTTCTGTGTTCAAAACTACTTTCACCACCCTATTGAACTAGGAGCTGTGCCTGGTACATGGCTTTGTACACTTTCTCCATTTAGCGTCACTTAACAGAAAACGGAACCAATATAAAACGTTGTGTGTATTCTCGTTTCTCTTGCCCTGCAGGCAGGGTCCATTCTTATCAATGGGATAGTGGTAGGAAGGAGTAAACTGGTATGGGATGTACTATTGGATGGCTGCTGCTGACAAAGATAGTATGAAAGAATGAAATAGTCCCCCAAACTTCACCGTCAGGATGCAGTTCTTGGCATTAGTAGAAAACCACTGGGTTATAGGAATCCTAAAGGGATTAAACTGCTGTTTATCCTCTGAAAAGAAAGATGTTGATAGGAGAGCTTTTGAAAGTCAGCAGTAGACTTTGCTAGGTTTGATAAAACTTTCAAATGCGTATGGAATCTTCCCTGCTGGTATGAAACAAGAGTTTGAGGATAAGGGAGTAATGTAGTGTAGTCCTAAATGTACTCAGTAGCTGCGTGACAGCGAGGTAAGACTATCTCTGCGTGGCAGCACCTGGCAGCCTGAGGGAGTTGCTGATAAAACTGCAGCTTTTAGGAAGCATTCACTGATTCCCTGTTCAGGCTGCAAAGCTCAAGTGCTAAATCTTAAGTTTTCCAAAATAAAGAAACCATGAATTATCTCCAGTGCTTTGTTTGCAGGGTTGGATTTTGATAAATACTTATAATACTGATTTTAATTTAACCCACTGTTTCAATTTGAAAACAACTTTCAGATGAAGGATTCACCTTTAACCCCTTGAAAATAGAAGTTTTTGTACAGACTCTGCTCCATTTAGCTGCCAAGTCGTTCAGCCACTCATTCAGTGCTCTGGCAAAGTAAGTGATAAATGCATTATTTCTGGGGTTATGGAACGCATTCGATTAGAACAGTGAATTGCTTGGTAGAGCTATTCTTCCGCAAGATTCAGTGTTTTGTGTGTTGCACAGTGTAATGTGAAAGTAAGGAAGGAGAGAGCTTTTTTTTTTTTTGTTAGTTAAAGGGGGTGGTAGTGTGAATCTTACTGTCCAAGCAGAGATCGTAATGTGCATTTTACTCCATGGGGATAGGTCAAGATTCTGCATGTTCTGAGACCTGCCTTAGCTTGTTGCTCACCTGGAAGAGTGCAGCAGTAGGTAGCACACTTCCCAGTGCCCACAGTGAGCCCCGAGGGCCCCACCAGCATAAAGGACACAGCAGCAAATTTGTGCATCCTTTTGCCCATGCCACACCTGCCAAGACCAGTGCACTTTGTGAGCATGGCTGGGTACAAGTTTTAATGCCCACACGTGAACCCTGCTAGAGTCCTGGGGGACTCATAAAGAGCTGGAGAGTCTTTTGGTCCCATCAGAGTATAGCTAAGGACGGAAGTAGGTCTGACAACATCATTTATATATTGGTATTAGACACTGCAAGCTCTGCTGCAGTTAAGATACAAGCTACGTTCAGTTGTGATAGTTGGGGTGGTATTGAAATGGAGGCTGTAACAGAAAGTGATCTGTCTGGAATATCATAGGTGACCTACCCGTGTACTATAATCTTCTAGGAGAACTGGAGGTAAGCTCACCCAAGCATGGGAGAAGAGCCAGCTCAAAAAGGGGTTATCTGATGTATCAAACACCGTCCTGGTCATTTTTCCTGCTCAGAACTGATGTAGCATGGTCTAAAAATTCCATATTTTTCTTTTAGAAGTTTTACTGAGTGAGGCTTGGTGTGTCTCACTAATTTGGACTTTCTTGGTGAAACTTAGACTAGTTCTGCATATGGGATAATATGTTGCAAGGGCATGTCCACACTGGGGCACTCGGATACGTTAAGGCAAATCAACTAAAGGTGTGAAGTCAATGTTCATAAGTTAAAATGTTAAATCCACGCCTGGCTGCTCTCATTCAGGAGAGAAGTGGCAATATTTCGCTGTAGATTAAATTCCATTAAGGGCTTGTCTACATGAACAATTAGACTGTGTCCAGCTGGGGTCTGAATTACTCCACACTAGCCTGCTGTGATCGAACTGTGGACACCCTGATGACTCACCGTAACAGTTTGTTAGAGTTCTTTAACATGTGTCGCCCAGAGCATGCACAGACCGAGAGACCACAGCAGGCTAGTGTGGGGAAGATTCACACCCTGGCTTGCCGCAGCCTAATTATTCTGCTTTACTCCCAATTGAGATCATCCACATGGGGACCTAACCCTCATCGGTTTCAAACTAGTAGTTCATCTGCCTTAACTTTCCGAAGTATTCCTGTGTAGACGTGTACTATTAGAGAATTGCCATGAACTGGTCACAGTGCCAGGTTTCAGAGTGGTAACCGTGTTAGTCTGTATCAGCAAAAACAATGGGGAGTCCTTGTGGCACCTTAAAGACTAAGAAATTTATTTGGGCATAAGCTTTCGTGGGCTAGAGCCCACTTCATCAGATGCATGAAGTGGGGGGGAGAGAGATAGCTCGGTGGTTTGAGCACTGGCCTGCTAAACCCAGGGTTGTGTAAGAGATATATACCAATCAATCTAGACTGAAGGGACCTTGAAAGGTCAATCATCCCAGCAGCCCCCTTCACAGCAGGACCCAATTTTTGCCCCCAGATCTAGTGGCCCCCCTCAAGGATTGAACTCACAACCCTGGGTTTAGCAGGCCAGTGCTCAAACCACTGAGCGATCCCTCCCCCAAGTTCAATCCTTGAGGGGGCTACTTAGGGATCTGGGGCAAAAATTGGTCCTGCTAGTGAAGGCAGGGGGCTGGACTCGATGACCTTTCAAGGTCCCTTCCAGTTCTAGGAGATTGGTATATCTCCTATTATTTATTATTATGCATGAAGTGAAAAATACAGGCACAGTATAAATACATGAAAGGATGGGGGTTGCTTTACCAAGTATGAGGTCAGTCTAATGCGATAAATCAACTAACAGCAAGATACCAAGGGAGGAAAAATATCTTTCGAAGTTGACAAGAAGGTGTGAGTAATAGTACGGAGAAATTAGTATTGGGGAAATTAAGTTTAGGTTTTGTAATGACCCAACCACTCCCAGTCTTTATTCAGGCCTAGTCTGATGGTGTCCAGTTTACAAATTAATTCCAGTTCTGCAGCTTCACGTTGGAGTCTGTTTTTGAAGTTTTTGTTGTTGAAGTGTTGCCACTTTTAGGGCTATTATTGAGTGAACAGAGAGATTGAAGTGTTCTCCTACGGGTTTTTGAATGTTATGATTCCTGATGTCAGATTTGTGTCCATTGATTCTTTTGTGTAGAGACTGTCCGGTTTGGCCAATGTATATGGCAGAGGGGCATTGCTGGCACATGATGGCATATATCACATTGGTAGATGTGCAGGTGACCGAGCCTCAGATGGTGTGGCGGCTGTGGTTAGGTCCTATGATGATGTCCCTCGAATAGATATGTGGACAGAATTGGCACTGGGGTTTGTAGCAAGGTTTCCTGGGTTGGTGTTTTTGTTGTGTGGTGTGTGGTTGCTGATGAGTGTTTGTTTCAGGTTGGGGCACTGTCTGTAGGGGAGGACTGCTCTGTCTCCCAAGGTCTGAGAGTGAGGGATCATCCTTCAGGATAGGTTGAAGATCCTTGATGATGCACTGGAGAGGTTTTAGTTGGGGGCTGAAGGTGATGGCTAGTGGTGTCTGTTACTTTCTTTGTTGGACCTGTCTTGTAGAAGGTGGCTTCTCGGTACTCTTGAGTATGTCTACACAGCCTGTAGCAGTGAGCCTCCCAGCCCGGGTCCGTGAACTCGGGCTTGGGGGGTTCATATTACTGTGCTAAAAATAGCTGCATAGACAGTGCTTTGAAGTTGCAGCTTGGCCTCTGAACCTGTCCCCCTCCCTAGCTCTAGCCTGAGCCGCAATGTCTACACGGCTATTTTTAGTGCTGTAGTACAAGCCCAGGTCTGTCAACTCGGAGGCTCACTACCATATGCTGCATAGGCATACTCTCTACCAAACTTTTACTGGACCACTTCAACTGCTTGCTGTGCATCCACTGCTCACTTTTCTTTATTATAATAAGGTTTCATGAAGTCTTCAAAACACTCGCTGAAAGTGATGAGGGGAAGCTCCATGTGCTGAGGGTTGTGTATGAGGTCTGGAAGAACCATCCACAGGTAAGGGTGGTTTCAGAGGTTTGTTGAAGCTTACATTCTCACGATAATGGGATACAACATAATGAACACTGAAAAGCCTAGAAACTGAATTGTTTGCAAAGACAAAGTTGCATTTTATGCTCACTTAAACAGTGGCCACACTTTTTTTTTTTACTTAAATTGTATATTAGAAAGAATTCAACATTTATTTACTGGTGTTACTAACAGCATCTTAGATTAGATATCAAATTTTTATCTGTTTCTCACTGTGCTAACTCCTTTCAGCATTTATTTCAATTGATGGCAATTTGACGTTTGGGTTGCAAACCCTGCAAGAGAATGTCTCATTAAAACAGCCATTTCCATTGGGGGGAATCATTATGGAATCATTTCTCTTGGTCTTAAGTTTTGTAAGAGTTTGTTTTAGAAAATCTAAACTTGAGCCAAATGCTTCAAAGTGAGAAATAGAAGTCTATCACTTAGAACTTGCTCTGACTTCAGATATTACTTGAAATAAAAAGTGGTTATGATAAACTTGGGCTCAAGGCAATGTGCTTGTAGAATTGACTGGATCAACTGATCTGGCAGACTGGTTTTGTGATAGGGCTGTTGCTTAATTGAGGTAAATATAACCTTAATTTTTTGGCTGTGTTACTGTGATTCAGCAGTCGTTAGTGTTCAGTTCAAAGTAGTGCACCAATTGAACTAAATGTAGATACAGATTGAGTTAAATTGTTACAGGTCTTCTAGTGTGAACACTGTGCGTGGACAATGTGATAGTCACACCAGCTTGCCCGTATCTGGTTAAAATTGCACCTTTAGTTAAACTCATCTACACACACTGTGCAGCAGGCCTCTAGAGAAGCAGCTGCCTTTACAGAGGGCATTCAGCTATAACTGATAGCACCTAATCCTGGGGTGTATTGACCTGTTGCATCCTATGTTTCGCACCAGCAGTGAGCAGGGAGGATTGAGTATCTCTTATTGCCATAGGTATCGTGATGCTATAATATAGTCAACAGAACTTTTTCTTTTCTCCCACAATGCAGATGATTGCTGTGCTTGTGGATAAGATGATTAGGACACAGATAGTTGATTGTGCTGCCGTAGCAAACTGGATCTTCTCTCCAGAGCTTGCTCATGATTTTACTAGGTAACAAAATGAATTCTCTGTTGAAACTAACATTCAGTTGGTTTAGACATACTTTCACTTTGTGGATCATGTACACTGAATACTAGATTTTTTACTTTGCTCAAATACTTGGCCTTATTATGGTAAGCAAACAATTTAAAAAAAATAAAAATTAACTTTGCTCTTCATACACAACCTACGTGTCAAGCCCGCCAAAAAGGATATTTGTCATTCAACATTCTCCATTTACAGTTGAGGTGGTGTGGGTTTATAATGAACCCAAGAATCCATCTCGGCTAGTTTCTGGACAATGGCCTATAACTTCAGTGTGCCTCTGAGGAAGGTACACATCTACAGTCGCCATGCAAACTGCTCGTTGGCACAAGGACTGTCTTGTTCTGCACTAGTTTATGACAACAGTGAATATCCAAACCATTAAAGAATCTCTTAAAGTAAACAAGGCTTGAGCGAAAAGGATACCACATGACAGTATCCTAAGGAGACTCTAGCATCTTGACATTTTTTAACTCCCTTGACATAGAACAGTCTAACAAAACAGATCCATGATGTGCCTTCATGCATTCCTGAATGAATTCAAAATAAAACACCACTAATATTTCAAGGTAAAATAGAGGAAAGATCCCACTGTTTGTAATAGGAAACCACACCTGTTTAAGTGTACTCCCCTACTATTAATATTTGTACTTCATGTGCATACTTTGCATAAATTGCAAAGGAATTCAGATTATAGTTGAAACTTTGGAAAATTCTTCCTGTGCATGTATTTCTGTAATAAAGTATGTACACTTAGTACATTCTGGTAACACTTGAAACCTGTACTGTTCCTGTTAGTCTGAATAAGAAGGTTGAGGCTAAAATACAGCTAAAATTTTAGACGTGTTTTTTTTTTTCCTCTCTCTCTGCTTTTTAACAGTTTACTATTTATTGTGTTCTTGTATTTTGTTACTGGCTACATTAAGGTTATAATTGGTTCTCTGCTAGGTTCTATATCTGGGAGATCTTACACTCCACGATTCGTAAGATGAACAAGCACGTAGTGAAGATCCAAAAGGAGCTAGAGGAGACGAAAGCAAGATTAGCCAGGCAACACAAACGAGTATGTATCTTGTTTTGTATCTTGAAGTAAAGCCATGTACTTTTCACATTTACTGCATTTCAGACTAAATCCTACTTTTTCTGTGGCAAGATGCAGGTCAACTGATATGAGACCTGCTCTGTGAGACACAAAATAAACATCAGTAGCACTTAGATATTGACTTGGATTCCACGGGGATTGTGATACTAACATGATCTTCAAATACAGCTGTAAAGGCTGTTACAGCCAAGAAGTCAAAATAAATGGAGCTCAGTTCACATTCCTTTACTACTTTTTTGGTCTTTCTCATAAGTTAACTACAAAAGAACACTAAATTTTTGTTGCCAATTATAGATGCTGCAGTGACAGCTACCTCTCACCTAACTCAATCTCATTTTCTGTTACATTCTTGTGTAGCAATGGAAATTGTATTTTCAGTATTTCAGCTTTACTGTAGTTGCAGATCTCCAATCAACAGGTTAATCATTAATATTTGGAGGATTTTCTTGACATGCTGTATTAGGAGGAGAACATCACCAGGGAGACATGTAAATTGTTTTTAACTAAACAACGTTAAGTGTTCTGGATTTTTTTCTTCAACAGCAAACCTATAATAGTTTAACAAAAAAGCATATGTCCCTTGCTTCTCACATTTATCTCCAGACTTCTTCTCCCTGTCCAGATCTATTCCGCCCCCAACAATCTTCTATTCATTGAACTTTTTTGAAACTTTTCACTTTTAGAGAAAGGTAAGGGATTTACTCTGTGTATACAAATTTGCAGAGGGAAAATACAGTTGAGGTCTGTTGTTTCTCACCTCTATATATTATTTATTTATTTTAAAATGTTTTTGCTGTTAACAAGCACGTTCTTTCTGGAGACACAAATCCACAGTTTGAGAACTGCAAAACTAAGCATTTCTGATGGTATCTTCTAGACTGAGCACTGAGTCCCATTGGGTAGATAGAAAGATTAACCTAAATAATCTATACAGAAGCCCCTGGAACCCCATAAAATTGGGTCCCTAATCCATGAACTATTGGAACTCATTTACAAAACTTTTCTTAAACATTACATGAATATATTCTCATACTATAGAATTAGAATTTATAATCCCTATTCCAGGATGAGATGCATTATAGCTCAAAGATATCTTAATTAAAATAGGTCTTTTCCTCAAAAGGCATTTTATCAAAAAAATCCAATTTAAATAAAACAAATCCATTTTTTTAAACCATCGATTTGTTTTATCCACCCTGATTTTGAATGCTCATGTGTGACTGTACCCCCAAAAGTTCCTGTACGAGAAGGTAAGTCTCTAAACACTACATTTTGATTCTAAGGATAACTGAATGAATGCCAAAATAGATTAAATGGGAAAGCTGATTTGCTGACATCCCAAACTATACTTGTGGAAAAAATTGAGTCTTGGCCTTCCACGCAAAGTCTGTATGTGCATTAGAAGCGCTTAGTACCTTGAATGGCTTCTCCATTTATCTTTAGCATAATTAGTTTTATTTAATGCACTTCCAGTTATGCTGAAATTCAGTTCTGAACAATATTGTCGGCTGTGTTGTGTGAACGGTGCTGCCCTGCACGGTGTCCAGAGGACTGCACCTGTAACGCTGTAATGCTGATATGAGCCATTTTAAAAAGGGTTACGTCTGGGGCTGCAGAGGAAGAAAAGTACTTGCTTGTCAGTTTTTCGGCAGGCCAGTCACACCTCTTGGATTACCTAACACAGGGCCCTAGTTTTGTCACCCTAAATTGTTTTTGCTTATAGTATTTCTACAAATATTTGAAGTTTATAGCTGTTAATTTATGGACAGATTTGCAGGAAAACAATCTTTTGTGAGACTAACAAAGCAAATAATACCTGCAATCAAAACCTTAATCTGCCCAATTCCTTATTTCCTACTAAACTGCATTTAGTTTTGTATTACTTCCCTTAACTGACTCGTGGCTAGTTGCTAAGGGTCAAATGGCAGTTCTGAAGATGGTTTTTTAAATAGATTAGGGACAGACAGTAACTGTTTGGGGGTGGGACTAGATGACCTCCTGAGGTCCCTTCCAACCCTGAGATTCTACGATTCTATGTTATCTACATTTTTCTTTCGTAAGGAGCACCACAATGAGCCCATGTCACAATGACAAGGGCTAACGGCAGCTCTGTCCCCTTCCTGGTGTCAGAGTGCACCCTCTCCAGTGTCAGGCCTCATGCCTTTACCTCTCCCGGGGTGCTGTTAGACCAGGCCCAGCGCCCAGGGTATTAACTGCGCACACCCAGCAGATCCTACTGAGGTCTGGCACCTGCTGTTCTTCCATCCAGGAGTCTGTGCCCAGTGGTGTGTTTAGTGACCAGACAGCCTTTCTAAACCAAGGTGGTTATTTTAGCAGTAGAAACAAAGCATTTAAAGAAGATTTTAAAACAACCTTACCATCCACGGCAGGTAAATGAAGCCGGCCTAACTTCTTCAGACAGCCCCACTGAGTGTGGGCATGTCTGTCTGTCTGTCTGGTTCCCGCCTCTTGGGGGTGGGGGAGGAGGAGGAGGAATCTTCCTTTTGAAACCTGTCGCAGTTGTTTTGATCTCCTGGTTCCCAGGCCTTGTCCTGTCCTGGTGGTGTCTCTTCTCACTGCAAGTGTTTGCTGAAAAGTGGTCTGACTTGAGAGATTCCTCTTCCCTTCCAGCCCCATGTAAACTAAAGCAGCATATTCATACAGCAAACAGCCCACGAATGCAGTCAATATACAGTATTGATAAATGATTACAGAGAAGTTCCACTTCCATCAAGCCTCATTAGGCAAGTTGCGAGCAGCCATGCACGTGCCTCGTACTATGGGCAGTATCAGGATCTCAGTATCCAAACTTTACCAAGGCTGGCTGTGTCAGTAACGTCATTACTTTCACTTCCAGCGAGACAGTGATGACGACGACGATGACGATGACCGAAGCAGCGATAGGGAAGATGGACCGTTGGAAGAGCAGATAGAACGCTTGCAGGAGAAAGTAGAATCTGCTCAGAGTGAACAAAAGAATCTCTTCCTCGTTATATTCCAGGTAACGGTGTGGGATTTCATCCCTCTGGCAACTCTCAACTTCTAAGGGGACTAGAATTCAGAGGGTGCGGGGAAGGATGAATAGGAAGCTAGTAATGTGGTCTGGCCACTCCAGAGCAAGGAACTTCTAGGTTCCCCCTAGAGAGGCCTTGTCAAAGTGTTTGCATAAAGGAGTTCTTCTACTGGATTGCGCCTTTCTTGAGCAAGCAAAAGGCAGTGTTTGTCTAAATGCAGTTTTTAGTATCTCTTAATTTAAATGAATTATTCAGACTTGACTGTTCATAACTTCTGTAGAATATCTCATGGATTATTTTGTCCAGAATAATACATATTTATCTAAGGTTAGAGAGTTTCCTTCATGCTTAACCAGTACTTCATTTAAAACTATTCTCTTTTTTAGCGTTTCATTATGATATTAACAGAGCATTTAGTGCGGTGTGAAACTGGTGGGATTGATGTAATTACGCCTTGGTACAAGAACTGCATAGAGAGACTGCAGCAGATCTTCTTACAGGTTGGTCTCATTCAGCAGGTAGATAATGCTTAGTGACTTGAGACTCCGTCCTGTTCATCTAGCCTTGTCCACTTCATTTAATTAAAATACAGCTGGCTGGGGCAGCCTTGTCCTAATTGGTTAGCACAGGGGATTGTGCAAAGGTCTCCTTGCTTCTAATCCCAGTTTTGCCAGTGACTGTTACTGTAGAGAAGCTATTAGTTAACTGTCCCTCCATTGTAAAATGGGTGTAAATACAAAGCGGAAGGGGTATATCAAGACTTGATGCTTGTAAAGGCACTTTAAGATCCACTAAGAGGTGCTATTATATGTAAGTGCCAAGAATTGATTGAGAGAGGGTAGTTGTATCTATGAAATGACTGCAGCCCTGGGAGGGAATGTTTAAAGACCCCCTATTAAACCACAAGAACTTTGGAACTGTGCTGTCTCTTTAAAATCTGGTAACCAGTGTAAAAAGACTAAAGTTTGTGATGACTTGGCTGAAAGTGACAGGCCAAGAACTTGAAATACTGGCTGGTGACTGCACAGAGTGTGGTATGTAATTCTTCATGTGGATTACTCTCCCATATTTGTAAACAAAGTTTGCATGGCCTCCTAGCGTGTATTTGGGCCCAAACCTACAGTTACCCCATGCACGTGCAGAGGCCCACCCACAGCTCACGTAGAGTCACTGTTGCTAGCATCTTCCAGCTTGTTTTGCATAGGGAGAGTACAAGCACTTAGCAGTACAAGACATGAACACAACTGCAGTTCCTACATCCTGTCATCTCCCCAGGCTACACCGTCCTTGCAGCTGGTAGAAATTACGTGCAGCCCTGCCCAGCACCCAGTGTAGCCCTAAGTTTTGGCCAACAATTTGGCTGCAGTGTGTGATGCATGTTCTGTTCTCTGCATGTTTTGGTACATAAAGGCAAATAAGAGTAATAAAGGTGCCTGTCTCTGTCTGCAGCATCACCAGATAATCCAGCAGTACATGGTGACCTTGGAGAACCTGCTCTTTACTGCTGAATTGGACCATCACATATTGGCTGTTTTTCAGCAGTTCTGTGCTCTGCAGGCCTGAGAGTTTTTCACATGCCGAGTCGTATCTGCAGGACTTGCACTGATTTCATATTTTTAAACAAAAAGGGGAAAACTTGACATGGGGAAGGAAGAAGCCTTGAATGCAAGATGGCTTGCCACGTTCTTCTGTGTAAACGATACAGTACTCTAACAGACATCAACTGTTTTAGCGTCCTAGGCCTTTGTTATAACTGATAGAGGACTGGTGTGGAATAATTATGAATTATTTTAATTTGTCCTTTAATTTTAAATGGTTTGAATGTTGGCTTCATCATAGCATTTGTTTGGTTTTTTTGTTCGTTTCTCCCCTCTGTCGTTTATATAAAAATAAATAGGAAAAATATTAGAGAATTCGTTACCTCTGCCTAATCCTTAAACCAAACAGATCCCCAAATTACCATAATGTGAAGCAGGTCATAGAGCGTCTTGTGAATGTGACAGACATGCAACTCTTCAGTGAGCAACTTGATAAATTCTCTTTAGTTAGGCAGAGGAAAAATATCTTAACTTCAGGCATGTGAAACGCTGAGTCAAGCTTACAAAGTAGTCTAGAGCATATGGGTTTATTACCAAACTGAATAGATTTTCACAGTTTGAAAGAGAATGTGGTTGAAATACAGTTGAAATATGTTTTTTAAATCTATTGTCTGGTGTCTTTTTTTTTATTACAGTAATTACAAACATTATGCTGCTCATAAACATAACTGTTCATTACAAAAGATTTTGTAGGAAGTGTTAACAGTTGGGAAGCTTCATGCTGACATCTTCTGAGGAATATATTGCTACTTTCCAACACCCTAAAAAGATGAGTTACCACCTTACAGTGCCTGTCAAAACATCTAAATCATTCAGATAATAGAAGCACATGCAGGGTGTTTCCCCTTCAAATTAGATTCCCCTTGGGATGCTCTCTGAATCAGGCAGTTCCCATTTGAACACCGTGGACAGTGTACCGTCCTTAAATGCTAACCTCTCTCCCAAGAAGAGACTGGAATACAAAATGTAAATAGGTTAATCTTGTTATCATTGATTGTAGCTTTTCCACCAGCAGTCTTGTAGTCACCTAAGAACTTAAGAATGGCCACACTGGGTCAGACCAGTGCTTCCATCTAAGCCCTGTGTCCTGTCTTCTGAGAGTGACTGATGCTAGATGCTTCAGAGGAGAACAACAGAACAGGTAATCATCAAGTGATCCATCCTCTGTCATCCTGTCCCAGCATCTGTTAGAGGTTTAGGGATACCCAGAGCATGGAGTTGTCCCTGACTACCTTGGCTAATAGCCATTGATTCTATCTGATTCTTTTTTTGAATCCAATTATTCTTTTGGCCTTCACAACATCCCTGGCAAGGAGTTCCACAGGTTTACTGTGTGTTGTGTGAAGAAATACTTATTTTTGTTTGTTTCAAACCTGCTGCCTGTTAATTTCATTGGGGGACCCCGGTTTTTGTGTTATGCGCAGGGGTAAATAACACTTCCTTATTTTTCCACACCAATAATGATTTTATAGATCTCAATCATATCCCCCTTACTTGTCTTTTCCCAGCTGAAAAGTCCCAGTCTTTTTAATCTCTCTTCATACAGAAACTATTCCACACCATAATCATTTTTGTTGCCCTTATGTACTTTTTCCACATCTAATACATCTTTTTTGAGATGGGGCGACCAGAGCTGCATGTGGTATTCAAGGTGTAGGATGTACCATGGATTTTTAGAGGTATTCTATTTTCTATTTTTTATTTTTATCTCTCTCCTAATGGTTCCTAACATAGTTAGCTTTTTTGACCGCCACTGCACATTGGATGGATATTTTCAGAGAACTATACACGATGACTCCAAGATCTTTCTTGAATGGTAACAGCTAATTTAGACCCTATCGCTTTGTATGTATTGGGATTATGTTTTCCAATGTTCATTATTTTGCATTTATCAACATGGAATTTTATTTACCATTTTATTGCTGAGTCACCCAGTTTTGTGAAATCCCTTTAACTCTTCGCAGTCTGCTTTGGACTTTACTGTCTTGAGTAATTTTGTATCTACAAATTTTGTCACCTCACTGTTTACCCCTTTTTCCAGATCATTTATGAATATGTTGAACAGCCCTGGTCCCAGAACAGATCCCTGGGAGACTCTATTTACCCCTTTCTATTCTGAAAACTGACCATTTATTCCTACACTTTGTGTTCTGTGTTTAACCACTTACTGATCCATGAGAGAACATTCCATCTTACACCATGACTGCTTACTTTTCTTAAGAGCCTTTGAGGGACCTTGTCAAAGATTTTCCAAAAGTCCGTATATACGATATCACCTTTGTTCACATTGGTTGACCCTCTCAAAGAATTTTAATAATGGGTAATAATAATAATAAAGGCATGATTTCCCTTTACAAAAGCTGTGTTGACTCTTCCCCAACATCGTATTTACTTATGTATGACGATTCTGTTCTTTATGTAGTTTCAACCAGTTTGCCCAGTACTGAAGTTAGGCTTCCTGGCCTGTAATTGCCCGGATCGCCTCTGGAACCTTTCTTAAACATTGGTGTTACACTAGCGATCCTCAAGTCATCTGGCACAGAGGCTGATTTAAGTGATAAGTTGCATACCATAGTTAGTAGTTCTGCAGTTTCATAACTGAGATCCTTCAGAACTCTTGGGTGAATCCCGTCTGGTCCTGGTGACTTACTATATAATTTTATTAATTTTGTTCCAAAACCACCTCTATTGACACCTCAATCAGACTGTTCCTCAGATTTGTCTCATAATAAGACTGGTTCAGGTGTGGGAATCTTCAATCCTGTGCAGTGAAGGCCAATGCAAAGAATTCATTTAGCTTCTCTGCTAGGGCCTTGTCTTCCCTGAGTGCTCCTTTAGCACCTCAGCTGTCCAGGGGCCCCACTGATTGTTTGGCAGCTTCCGGCTTCTGATGGACTTAAATATTTTTTGCTGTTAATTTTTATCTTTTGCTAGTTCTTTGGATTTTTTTGGCCTGCTTATTATACTTTTACACTTTGACTTGCCAGGGTTTATGCTCCTTTCTATTTTCTTCAGAAGGATTTGACTTCCAATTTTTAAAAGATGCCTTTTTTTCCCCTGTAACTGCCTCTTTTACTCTGTTTAGCCACTCTCATTTTTTGGTCCTCTTACTTTTTTTTTTTGTATTTGAGAGAAACATTTAATTTTAGCCTCTATTTAAAAATTAAAATGTTTCCATGCAGCTGGCAGGCATTTCATGGTCTCCCGGTCATGGCAAATCCAGCTATCTATTTTGCTAATGATTGAATCCCCCATTATTATTACCCATCTCCCCCTAATAATGGGGGTCCCCTCCCTCAGGGGAGTATCCTCGGTGCAAGAGGACACCATGACATCATCTGGAAGGAGGATCCCAACTATGGGATCATTTCCCTCCATTCCAGTTTGATGTTCTCCTTTCCCAAGATATTCCTCCTCCTCAACAGCACAGCAGCTCTCAGGGCAGGTCTACACAACAGCCCGGGTTGACGCTCGGAGATCGATTCACCAGCGGTCGATTTAGCTGGTCTAGTGAAGACCTGCCAAATTGACGGCAGATTGCTCTCCAGTCGAACCCTGTACTCTACCCCAGACGAAGAGTAAGGTAAGTCGACAGTTTCTCCCGTGTAGACACCGCGGTAACTCAGCCTAAGGTACATCGACTCCAGCTACGTTATTCACCTAGCTGGGGTTGTGTAGCGTAAGTCGACTAGCCTCAGATTGAGGGCAGGGCCGCTCTGCTCTGTTCCTCTCTGTCTCCCAATTCAGCCGCTCTGGTCTCCAGAGCTTGTACTCAGTCTCTGAAGGCCATGAGCTGCTTGCAGCAGATTCACACCTTCGCCACCTGCCCACAAGGCGGGTACTCGTTGCACTGAATACAGCACATACAAATTGGATGGCCCCACTCTGCTGCTGGACTTCTGCCTGCACTCTTTTTGCTCCTTCAGCTTTGTTAATCAGGTGTATCTGGCTTTCGTGCGCCCTCTCTCCCCTCCCTCTTTGCTGGCTCTGTGTGTTCACTGGCCCAGCTGGCTTTTTTAAATCCCTGTTCACCCTTAATTAGCCCTGCCCCCTTGTCAAGGGACCCTAAAGGGAGTAGGGATCAAAGGGCAGGGCTAGAGCCCCGTTAGGAAGTGCTCAGCCTTGCCTAGCAGGTAACTAGGCTCAGCACACAGCCCCCCCAGTAGACCAGTGGTTTTCAAACGGGGAGTCACAGCAGCTCTGGTCAGCACCGCTCTTCAGGCCGTTAAAAGTCCCCTTGGCCATGCTGCCCGGCTAAGGCGGGCTAGTCCCTACCTGTTCCC
Organism: Mauremys reevesii; assembly: GCF_016161935.1. Classification (NCBI taxonomy): domain Eukaryota; kingdom Metazoa; phylum Chordata; order Testudines; family Geoemydidae; genus Mauremys; species Mauremys reevesii. Next base: position 129,448,313 of record NC_052628.1, read on the forward strand.
ACACAGTGCTGCGGCCAGCAGTGGGTCCGGCTCCTAGGCAGGGGGGCCACAGGGCTTTGTGCGCTGCCCCAGCACCGGCCCCACACTCCCACTGGCCAGAGCTGGGGGGAGGGGGGCAGTGCCTGCGGGTGAGAGCCGTGCACAGCTGCTTGTGTGCACCTCTACCTAGGAGCCAGACGTGCTGCTGGCTGCTTCCAAGGCGCAGCATGGTCTGCAGTGCAGGACAGGTGGGAAGCCTGCCTCTGCACCCCAGCTGCACCAGTGACCAGGAGCCACCAGAGGTAAGCCCATGCCCCAACCCTGCACCCCAACCTGCTGCCCCAGCCTTGAGAGCCCCCAAACCCGGAGCTCCTCCCTGCACCCCAGCCCTACCCCAGAGCCTGCATCCCCAGCCCGGACCCCCTCCCGCATCCCAACCCTCTGCCCCAGCCCTGAGCTCCTCCCACACCCCAAACCCCTCGTCCCCAGCTCTGTTTGGTTGGCTGATTGTGGGCAAATTGATCACTGCTGGTCATGCACCAATCCAAATCCGGCCCCTCCATACAAAACTATCTTCTGCAGCTCATCTTTCTGTGAGCCAGTGTCCTTGCAGCTAGGCGTGCAAGCCACACCCTGACTGTCTGGAGTAACTGCAGGGTGACCCCAACACAGACACGCAGGGTGCGGCTGGCAGGCTGTTTGAGCGGCCTGGGTGGGAGCCACTCCAGCAAGGCTTTGTAAGGAACCCAAGGCTGCAGGGCAGGGTTGTGCCTGAATGTCACAGTGGTGCAGGGAACTAGGGGCTACGCACAGCTTGCTATAACTTTTACACTGTAAGCACTGAGATAGTAATGCTAAGTGAGGCTCAAGTGTGTTGGCTGGAACCAGATAGAGCAGTCAGTGTGTTTGTTTTGTCTGGGGTAAGGGAAATAGAAACAGGAAAGCATAAACTGAGCACCAGTGAAACAGCTGCAAAGGGATAGCTGGCCAGATTGGAGAGAGTCAAAGAACGTAAACGCCAAAAGTGGCAAGCAGTGATGGAAGCTGCCCACTGATGAGCTGTAGACTTGAAGGAAAAGGAAACAGCTCAGCTTCCAAGGAGCCCACGGGCAAGCCATGGAGCAGAAAGCAAGAAAGGCCCTAGAAAAGGAGGAGTGGACATAATCTGGACATGACAAAATGTGGACAGATCCCAGAGTCACCAGCCTCTCCCTCCATTCAAGAAACATTCCGAGTGGACAAGCTGTGTCCTGAACACAAGGGGACAGACTGCACTGAAGAACACTTTACCACTTTTGAAAGAGTGAGGTTCATCCTAATCCTGAGGAGAAGAGAGTCCCCACAGTGACTGAAAAACTCTGTAGAGCTTTGAGCTATTCTGAATTTTAAAAACAGCTGTTCTGCAAGTTTCAAATTACTCCTGCTGCATATAGGTTGAAATTTAGGAATCTTAAGAAAAGTGCTGGCATGAGGCATAGTGCATATGCCTATAAAATGTCACCTAATGAGAAAATGGGTCAAGGGAAAGGGGGCTGAGGATTTGAATCCATGTTTGTTCCTAGAGGAGGTTAGGAATATATTCTGGGATAAATCTGGAGATTCCATTCAAGCAATGGCCACCTTGGCTGATTTCTTTGTGAAAGCCCAGGCCACAGAACAAAGGGTACAAGCCCCGTGTAAAGGGGGAGATCTTGTTCTCCCCCCTGGGAAGAAAGGGTAGCTGGGAGCGTAAGCACTCGTACCCCTCGCTCTGGATCAGTCCAGTTCTGGAAATCCCTCACAAACCTCCTGTGAAGGAAGAGGGTCCAAGAAGGTGCTTCCAGTGTAACTCTGAGAACCTGAGAAATCAGGGCTGTGAACTCAAAGACTCTAACCCCTGTTAATGCAGCCGTCCTTAGCACAGACGCCCCAGCGGTCCCTACGGTTCACCTGGTGAGTCTTGTGAGGACTGACCCTAAGAGGGTAGATATGGAATGTATTTAAGTTACCAAAGTAGACACCACACAGTGCCTAGGGCAGAGGCACCGGAGCCCAGGTCTCTGCTCAAGGGAAGTATACTCCTAAAGTCTGTCTTGTTACCTGACCAGGGCGTGGAGTTTCTGGCAGTGGGTGGGCATAAGATTCCTGTGGCTTTAGCCAAGGTGCATGTGGAACAGGAAAGTTTAGAAGGTGTCTGGATTGTGGGGTTGCTGGGCAATATCCCTGTTGAAAGTCTGAGGGGGGGGGATGCTATTTTACTTATGTCTCAAGCTAGTAGTGTGGTAACCCACAGCCAAAGGGAATATTGTGCTGGTGTCCTGGAGGGGGGCAGGAAAGTCCCAGAACCTGCTGAGGGTGGAAGGGGAAGGGCTTTTGCTCTTCAGCAGAACCAACCTCTGTTTCCAGCTGTGGGAGAAACTGAGGCTGGCTCCTGCACAGCAGGGGCTCTCCACTCACCTGAACACAAGAAGGCCTGCTTGTGCTTTCTTGGCCACGCACCTGATCACCCTGCTGGCCAATGCCCTAAGCAAACTAGATCCTGGTGTTCACACCCCCAAGTATTTCTCCAGCCTGGATGTGTTACACGGCCATCTCTGTCCCACCATTGCTGCACCATCTCCTGGGTGGGGGGTGTGGTGCAAATGTTTCTCTCCCTCTCCAGGGGGCCCCTGGAGCACGTGCTTCTGATTGTCATGGCATTCAGATGCTAGATGGCCATATGCAACCCCTGCACTACCCCTTTGTCATGAAGAGGAGACTGCATGCAGGTGCTGGGTAACTGGTGCCAGCAACCTGCAGCTGCCCTTTGGTGGGCAAAACATCCTCAACCACTTTGCATGTGAGATCCTGGCCATGCTGCAGCTGGGGTGTGCGGGCCTGTCTCAGTGAGGGGATCATGGTGCTCTGCAGCCTCCCCCTCCTCCTTGCTCCCCTGCTGCTCACTTTGTTTCCTGTTTTCATTCTCTCCATCAGCCTGAGGCTGCACTGGCCCGGGGGCAGGCACAAGGCCGCCTCTCCCTGCCCGGCACACCTGCCTGTGGTGGTCCCCTACTGCTGGGCCACCCTTTTCACCTACAGGTGGCCCCAGTCAAAGACTTGCTGGCCTTGGCCAAGCTGGGACCCTTTCTGTGGTGTGGTGACTCCCACGCTGAACCCCAGCAGCTGCAGCCTCAGGCCCAAGGAGGTGAAAGGGCCCCTGGCCAAAGCCTGCTGCTAGAGGTGCTGGCACCACGGGGATCACGGAGCCCGTGGGAAAGCTTGGGCTCATCCACACAGGGCCTTGCAAAGCTCAGAGTTGCAGCACCGGGCTGGTAGCTGCCCTGCCGCCCAGGGGAATTCTCAGGCCTGAGTTCAGTGCCCAGGTTCCCCTTACAATGCAGGGGACATGAGGTACCGAAGTGTGGGCTGCACAGAAGCCTAAGCGAGCCAGTAGGAAATACCAAGGTGCGGGGGGGCCTCACTCAGCTCTGAATTCACAGCCAGGAACCCTCTCCTGGAGGCTCTGCCTTGTGACAATCCAGCGTGGGGTTCCCATCCCATTACAGCCCAGAGCCTGGTGGTTAGGGTGTGCTCCTTGGCCATGGGAGACCTGTCCTCAGGTGTCTCCTCTTCCATCCCTGGGGTGGTGGGTATTCTGGGGTGGGCCTCTCTGTCTTGCCTGTGGGAGGGGTTCCCCTCTTTATGAGTAATTAATTATTGATTAGAGCCAAGGCTTAGGTCTCCCACATCCCCGGGGAGTGCCCAACCCACCAGGCTGTAGCAGAATCTCTCTCTCTCTGGCCCAATAAATATTTCATTTATTCAAAGTTAGAATAGCTTCAGTCGGAGAGAGTGAGGGGGCTCCAGCCCAAAACAGCCAGTGGCCTGGAGGGTGGGGCATTCAGCTGGGAGGCGGGAGACCCAAGCTTAAGTCCCTGCTCCAAATTAGACAGAGAAGAGATTTGAGACCAGGTCCCCCGGGTTATGGGTGAGCGCCTGAACCACTGAGCTACGGGCTCTTCTGTGCACACAGCTGGGCACTCCAATCTGCTGGCTGGTTGCTGCCCTTGGGGTGGGGCCAGGCCTGGCAGGCAGGCGCTGAGAACGCTTGGCAGGGGACTGCCGAGTTTGAGAATCCCAGCAGGGTTCAGGCGGGAGCTAGGGGGCTGAGCTGCTCAGCGGCTTTAGGCTTTAGAGGTAGTTTTGGATGTGCCCACCAGAGGAGATTTAGGTGCCTAAGGAATTGAGGTTAGCTGGCAGCTGAGCAGGGGTTTCGAGGATCTCAGTGGAACTTAAAATGTCTGTTAGGCACCTGAATCTCTTTGTGGCTCTAGCTGTTACCCCAGAGGGCTCAGAAAGGGACACTCTCTCATTGGCCAAATTTTCCAGAGGGTAAGGTTTGCGCCTCTGCTTGCTGCACCTGCAAAGACAGCCTGTGGACATGTCCATGTGAGGTGGGGGGGAGTGAGCAATGGGTAATTGCCTACATCAGCGCTGGACCCATTCAAGCATCCAATTCCCCCCGTGTCACCCTCATCGCAAACAAACATGTACATGGATGGGGAGCAGCAATTCCTCTGCTTCCTCCCTGGCCATATTGCTGTTCACCATAAAAGTTTATTCAAGGGGGTTTCTTTTGTCCTCCCTCTTCCTAATTGAAATACATTAATGGAAATAAATGCTCAAAGGTCAGGAGACTTAGGGTTAATACTGAATGGGAAACCTATTCTGATGCGAAGAGCCGAGCACTTCCTCTCCTTCCTTTCCGGAAGGAGGTTACATTTTTCAATGGGAATATTATTCCTACTACTCAAATATGTATTCGTTCTGGATAAGGATTAGCCTCTGCTATTGGCTCCCACTCTATCAGGGGTGCAGTTTAGCTATACTCCATCTCCTAGCCCCGCTCTGATATCCACTATCTCTATAGAAATATAAAAAACCCTGTTAACTGGGAGTGGTTATAACTGATCACTGGTATCAAAACTTGTTCATTTCTTGTATATATTGTAATACAAATGATATAAACAAGACACTATATTTTATACATACCATATTATATGCAACTAATGTTAATGGACTTCTAAGTATGAGATTGTAATTCAATAAAAATTAGGAAATGCAAGCTGGATCTAAATCGGTCAAATTTATCCTAAAGATAAACATTCCCCTGATGGTTGCCTACATCATAAAATCTCATTATTCAAAAATTGCCCAGGGGAATAATGTCAAATAATAAGAAACCATATGTAATCAAAATTAGAAATCTGCTGCTTAATCTAGCAAAGAGATCTATAGCATAAGCCAAGTTTGAGAAAATCACTTCAGGATTTTTAAATGTGTGTGTGCCAGGATCCCCGGGTGCAGCCTGGGACTGTGGGACTGCTGTGCCCCCTTAACTCTCCAGCCTGGGCTGTCTCCCACAATGCTTTGCAACATTTGACAACCAGCAAACCCCTCCAGGTGCTGTTACCACTCAGCACAATCACATGTGGAGCCCCACACACCCGGCTAGATTGCATGAATGCTCCCGGAGCCACTCACAAATCATACAGACTCAGGCACCAGCCACATTCACCCAGCCTTGTACTTCAGGAATATACAGTCTTGCACTGCTCAAAATAAACATTGCAAATTTATTAATTGGGTCATCACTTCATCAACTGAAAGTGGATATACACCAGCCTTTGCAAATCTGAGCAGATTTGCCCCATACTTCAGGCAAACTCACTGGTAAAGATAAACAGTATAAGAAGTTTATTGACTACAAAAGATTGATTTTTTGCCTATCACTTAAAATCTGAGTGGTTACCAACAGAAAATAAAATACAAGTACACAGTCTAAACTCTCAACCCTATTAGACTGGGCAACATCTAGATTAAGCGGTTTTTCTCACCCCACTGGCTACTGCCGTTCATCGTATACAGGTTTCACCCTGGAAACCTGGGCCAGTCTCCTCTGCTAGAGTCTTAAGTCTTCTCAGTGTCCTTGTTGCTTGCAGCATAGGTGGGGGCAGGAAAAAGGTGAAGTGTGGGCCCCATGTTCTGTTTTATACCCTTAGTCCATGTGCTGGGAGAACACAAGTCCAGGCATGTCTGGGGCATTGCTCAGTCCCCAGGCAGGGTTGAGCAATTCCCCTGGCGTGGCCTCATGCAGGTGAGTCACTGAATTGTAGCTCCCTTGCTGGACAATGGCTGGTGATGGTTGTTTGACACCTGCCCGGGCTTTGGTACTTTCCTTGCTGTTGTCTCTGGGGAGCTAATATCTGTCTGATTCCCCAATTTACAGCATGTTTTAGGGACAACCACACACCCAATCTCCTAACTGCATATGCACTATAGATATACATATTTAGACAGAACAGTGACTTTCAGCCGATCATAACCTTTTCCCTCACATGGCCTGCTTTATATGCCATATCACAATTATATACAGATGAGGAATCTGGGGGTTACAAGGTGCCCCCCAAGGTATAGTATGTCACATTATGAACTTCTGAAGTTAACAGCTTGGATGTGACAGGCTGGCATTTGAGACAAGTTCAACTTTTTGATGATTTCCAAAATGAGACAATCTATTTGAGCTGTCCCAGCGATTCAGACAACCCAACACTCTGAATGCCACTAGCTTAAAAATCAGTCCAAAAAAGCTTTACCTTACTGATTTTAAACATCTGTAACATTTAAACCACCGAACAAACTTCCTGCAAACTTGCATTGCTGTAGACCTTGACAACACTTAACTCAAGCCAAGGCTGAAGACTACAAACTGTACAGGAACTTACTCTATGAAAGGTTGAATAAGAAATTCTGATTTTTATTATATATTGTATTAACTGAAATAATAGTACATATCAAGAAATACCATATTTTAAGACATAAATAAAATGAGAATTCAGATTGAGTGTCCAGCATTAATGCTGCATTTCCTGACTGCTGAGCCCTTGATTTTTTCAGTTTTACATGGCTGATAGAAACACCATGAGTAGTATCCCTTCCCCAGATGCTGCAGGGGAACTACCTCTATAGCTCCTGAAGCATGCAGAGCCTGGAGCTGCTGAAGGAGAAGTGACTTGTGAGAGAGGTCCCTGAAAAGGGGTGAGGTAGTGGGGGTGGCAAGGGGGAATAGGCAGAAGTTGAATGGCATAACTCACTCCCACAGTGCCTAAGACCCATTTTTCTGGGGTTATTGTTTCCCAAGAACTGTAGAAGTGAGACTGCCTGTCCCCCAATGAGAGAGAGATGGTTGGGGAGTTCACAACTGAAATGCTGCTCATAGACTCATAGACTTTAAGGTCAGAAGGGACCATTATGATCATCTAGTCTGACCTCCTGCACAATGCAGGCCACAGAATCCCACCCATCCACTTCTATAACAAACCCCTAGCCTATGTCTGAGTTATCGAAGTCCCCAAATTGCGGTTTGAAGACCTCAAGCTGCAGAGAATCCTCCAGCAAGTGACCCGTGCCCCATGCTGCAGAGGAAGGCGAAAAACCTCCAGGGCCTCTGCCAATCTGCCCCGGAGGAAAATTCCTTCCCGATCCCAAATATGGCGATCAGTTAAACCCTGAGCATGTGGGCAAGACTCACCAGCCAACACCCAGGAAAGAATTCTCTGTAGTAACTCAGATCCCAACCCATCTAACATCCCATCACAGACCACTGGGCATACTTACCTGCTGATAATCAAAGATCAATTGCCAAATTAATTGCCAAAATTAGGCTATCCCATCATACCATCCCCTCCATAAACTTATCAAGCTTAGTCTTAAAGCCAGATATGTCTTTTGCCCCCACTACTCCCCTTGGAAGGCTGTTCCAGAACTTCACTCCTCTAATGGTTAGAAACCTTCGTCTAGTTTCAAGTTTAAACTTCCTAGTGTCCAGTTTATATCCATTTGTTCTTGTGTCCACATTGGTACTAAGCTTAAATAATTCCTCTCCCTCCCTGATATTAATCCCTCCGATATATTTATAAAGAGCCATCATATCCCCCCTCAGCCTTCTTTTGGTTAGGCTAAACAAGCCAAGCTCTTTGAGTCTCCTTTCATAAGACAGGTTTTCCATTCCTCGGATCATCCTAGTAGCCCGTCTCTGAACCTGTTCCAGTTTGAATTCATCCTTCTTAAACATGGGAGACCAGAACTGCACACAGTATTCCAGATGAGGTCTCACCAGTGCCTTATATAATGGTACTAACACCTCCTTATCTTTGCTGGAAATACCTCGCCTGATGCATCCTAAAACCGCATTAGCTTTTTTAACGGCCATATCACATTGGCAGCTCATAGTCATCCTGTGATCAACCAATACTCCGAGGTCCTTCTCCTCCTCTGTTACTTCCAACTGATGTGTCCCCAATTTATAACTAAAATTCTTGTTATTAATCCCTAAATGCATGACCTTGCACTTTTCACTATTAAATTTCATTCTATTACTATTACTCCAGTTTACAAGGGCATCCAGATCTTCCTGTATGATATCCCGGTCCTTCTCTGTGTTAGCAATACCTCCCAGCTTTGTGTCATCTGCAAACTTTATTAGCACATTCCCGCTTTTTGTGCCAAGGTCAGTAATAAAAAGGTTAAATAAAATTGGTCCCAAAACTGATCCTTGAGGAACTCCACTAGTAACCTCCTTCCAGCCTGACAGTTCACCTTTCAGTATGACCCGTTGTAGTCTCCCCTTTATCCACCTTTCAATTTTCATATTTATCCCCATCTTTTCCAATTTAACTAATAATTCCCCATGTGGAACCGTGTCAAATGCCTTACTGAAATCGAGGTAAATTAGATCCACTGCATTTCCTTTGTCTAAAAAATCTGTTACTTTCTCAAAGAAGGAGATCAGGTTGGTTTGGCACGATCTACCTTTAATGAAACCATGTTGTATTTTGTCCCAATTACCATTGACCTCAATGTCCTTAACTACCCTCTCCTTCAGAATTTTTTCCAAGACCTTACATACTACAGATGTCAAACTAACAGGCCTATAGTTACTCGGATCACTTTTTTTTCCTTTCTTAAAAATAGGAACTATGTTAGCAATTCTCCAATCGTACGGTACAACCCCTGAGTTTACCGATTCATTAAAAATGCTTGCTAATGGGCTTGCAATTTCATGTGCTAGTTCCTTTAATATTTTTGGATGAAGATTATCTGGGCCCCCCGATTTAGTCCCATTAAGATGTTTGAGTTTGGCTTCTACCTTGGATGTGGTAATATCTACCTCCATATCCTCATTCCCAATTGTCATCCTTCCATTATCCCTAAGCTCCTCATTAGCCTTATTAAAGACCGAGGCAAAGTATTTATTTAGATATTGGGCCATGCCTAGATTATCTTTAACCTCCACTCCATCCTCAGTGTTTAGCGGTCCCACTTCTTCTTTCTTTGTTTTCTTCTTATTTATATGAACCTTTTACTATTGGTTTTAATTCCCTTTGCAAGGTCCAACTCTACATGGCTTTTGGCCTTTCTCACTTCATCCCTACATGTTCTGACCTCAATGAGGTAGCTTTCCTTGCTAATCCTGCCCATCTTCCACTCCCTGTAGGCTTTCTGCTTTTTCTTAATCACCTCTCTGAGATGCTTGCTCATCCAGCTTGGTCTACAACTCCTGCCTATGATTTTTTCCCCCTTCCTTGGGATGCAGGCTTCTGATAGTTTCTGCAACTTTGACTTGAAGTAATTCCAGGCCTCCTCTGCCTTTAGATCCACAAGTTCTTCAGTCCAATCCACTTGCCTAACTAATTTCCTTAATTCTTTAAAGTTAGCCCTTTTGAAATAAAAAACCCTAGTCCCAGATGTATTTTTGTTTATCCTTCCATCTAGTTTGAACTGAATTAACTCATGATCACTCGAACCAAGGTTGTCCCCGACAACCATTTCTTCTATGAGGTCCTCACTACTCACCAAAACCAAATCTAAAATGGCATCTTCTCTTGTTGGTTCAGCAACTATTTTGTGAAGGAATCCATCAGCTATCGCATCCAGAAAAATCTGAGCCCTATTACTACTACTAGCACTTGTCCTCCAGTCTATATCTGGGAAGTTAAAGTCTCCCATGATCACACAATTCCCATTAGTGTTTACTTCATTAAAAACATTAAAGAGGTCTCTCTCCATCTCCAAATCAGATCCTGGCGGTCTGTAGCACACCCCAAGCACTATCTCAGGGGAGGCTCTAGTAGCTTTCTTACCCAATGTGATTTTTGCCCAGACAGACTCTGTCTTATCCATTCCATCACTTCTTATTTCTTTGCAGTTAACCTCATCATTGATATACAATGCTGCTCCACCACCTTTGCCTTTATTTCTGTCTTTCCTAAACAGCACATAGCCTTCAATACCTGTACTCCAGTCATGACTACTATTCCACCATGTTTCTGTTATCCCTATAATATCCGGTTTCACTTCCTGCACCAGTAGCTCTAGTTCCTCCATTTTGTTTCCTAGGCTCCTCGCATTAGTGTACAGACAGCTTAATTTTTGCCGTTTGGCTTCACTGACATTCTTTACCCGGTTAGGCACAGACATTCTACCACCAGTATCACCGATTAGACTGGTATCTACACTACCCTTCCTCCTTATGTCCATTCTTCTGCTCATGGCTGTATCCTCTCTTACTTTGTTTTCTTCCCTCTCAATGTTGAATTCTGGCATGGAGATTACCTGGACATCTCCCAACCATCTCCCCCAAATTCCTGCTCTTGATATGCAAGTCAAAATGGGTGCTTGCTCGAAGCTGGCGGAGGACAGGCTGGGTGGTTAAAACTGGACCCAGAAGGCTGTAACTTGTGTCCCTTCCTGGAGTCGTCTTGCTGCCTAGCATGGTAGGACAACTACCAGCACCATCACTGCAAGCAGTATTGCTGCTGTCGTTGCAGACTTCCATAATGACGTCTCTTTACGGTTGGGGTATAAACCCCCAATGAATGCAAAGGAGCACGGGGGACCTTAAAAGAATGTAGTGTCTTGTCAGCTCTCAGAAATTCAAGACCAACCATTGAAAACTCTAAGGCCCTCAGGGAATTCTGCAACCACAAAGCCCTTCTCGTAATTACAGTTGAGGCCATGTCTGCCACATCCATTGCTGATTGCAACAATGTCTTTGCCCCAAGATGACCTTCTGCAATTAACCCCTTAACTTTTACCCTGGAGGATTCTGGAACTTATCAGTTCCCCACTTTATGAAGTCATATTTAGATAACAGCACCTGCTGATTTGCAGTGCACATCTGCAGTGATGAGATTGAATACATTTTTCTCCCCCATGAAATTAACCTCTTAGGCTAGGCCTACATTGGCAGAGTTTTTTCACCGAAAGTTTGGTCGACAATCAAAAAACATTTAAAGAATATCGTTGCATGTTCACACTGTCTTCCTCTGCCAGCATAGCGCATCCACACCTGGGGCGGGCGCATCAACAGTGAGAAAAATATACTCTGGGAAGCTATCCCACAGTTCAGCTCTCCATCTCCTGCTGCCAGGTGTTGGAGGAAAGCGGAGCAGATCGCAGCGCATCACGGGTCTAGGCTCATTGTCCCATGATGCATTGCTTTCTGTCCAGCAGTCCTTGTGCTTCCATCTTCAGCTCGTGGCATATTCCCATGTCCCTTGTTTTCTGCTCGCCCCGCCATCTCCGTCCGCAGGAATGGATCCTGCGCTGCTCTCCACTGCTCTGCTAACTGGCAGTAGCACATCACGAATGGCAGCGGAGTTAATCTTGAAGCTGCGAAGGCAACAGGAATTACAGTTGCCCGATGTGCCGTCCGACATGGATAGAAGCAACATTAGATTCATAGGCCTGCGCACGGGGTGTGCCGGGTGGGCCGTGGCAAACCCTAATGCGGGGCAGGCACAGCTGTGGGGGTGCAGGGTCAGACACTGCTAGGAGCCTCATGGTTAGAGAGGTAGGGGGGAGGGGGCAGTCAGGAGCAGGGTGGGTTGGGGAGGGGTTGGACAAGGGGCGGGAGCAGGTGGGTTGGGGAGGGGTTGGACAAGGGCGGGGCAGGGTGGGTTGGGGAGGGTTGGACAAGGGGCGGGGGCAGGGTGGGTTGGGGGAGGGGGTTGGACAAGGGGCGGGGGCACTGCAGCGCGTCACGCTCATGGCCCCTATCCTGCATGGCTCTCGATACCTGGGCAAAGGTATCATAATTCTTACGGCTGGAGCGCAGCTGTGCCTGCACAGATTCCTCCCCCCAAACACTGATGAGGTCTATCAGCTCGCCATTGCTCCATGCTGGGGCTCGTTTGCCGCGTGGAGGCATGGTCACCTGTAAAGATTCACTGATTGCACTCCATACCTGGCTGAGCAAACAGGAAGGGGATTTTTAAAATTCCCGGGGCATTTAAAGGGCGGGTCACCTGAGGCCAGGGAAGTAGAGTCTGACCTGATGAGCAGAGTGGCTGAACAGGCATTCTGGGATACATCCTTATACCCTGGAGGCCAATCACAGCGCTGGTGTGTGGCCACACTTGATGACCAGCGCTGGAATCCTTATTCCCCATGCCGAGTGAGGTGTACGGCCAGCGCTGCAGCCAGGGAGTTGCAGCGCTGGAAGTGCCCTGCAGGTGTGGCCACTTACTAATTGCAGCGCTGGTGGAGGCTTTCCAGCGCTGCAAATCGCCAGTGTAGCCATACCCTGAGAAGTATATTTTCTGGTTGTTCAGAAGCTCATTTATTTTGTTAACTCAGTCAGTTTCACAGGGAATTTTAAGTCACTTGAATTGTAACTGTTCCCCCCCCTCCCCCCCATTGGTCCAAAACCACATGGAAGATGTGCAGATTTTTATTTCTGTGGGCCAACCCATGTAGAAATGTAAATGTCAGAGCTAGAAAAGCTCTGCAAGGCTCAGGGTCCCTCAGGAAATTGTCCTCAAGTCATTCATTGCTCTGGGCATTCCAGGCCATTGTTCCCTCCTACAGTGACAGAGATCAGTGTCTCCACCCACAGGGGAGATGCAGAAGACTGGGCCAAGCCTGCAGCCACTCTGCCTGTGCCCTTCCTCGCTGTCTGCTCCATCTACCAACCCCTTTGGTCTCCCTGGGATTCCCCTCCTATTACTCCCTCTGCGTCTTCTTTCGCTGGCGCTTCTCATGAAGTAACGTTGTCATTACAGGTTCTTGTCTCTGTGATGCATTTAATTTTGATGTATTTATTAATGTTAATTAATGCACTATGGGAGTCCCTCTTCAGCCCTCTATATAAATTGATCCTCTTCTTTCCATATGTTTTGCTCATAGGGTTTTCTGCAGCCCTAGGGCACCCAGCAATAACCCCTGGGCCTTTGCAATGGAGTGAAGGAAGGGGACCATGAGATCCCTATTTATGTGATTTGCAAGAAGTGTTATCATTACTCAGGGTACCAAATGTGTTTAAATTATATATGTGTCTTGTAAAATCCCAAAGGAAGCTCATTTTCATTTTTCATATAATTATTTCATATACAGTATACACACACTTTTCATTAATTCTATGAGTTGATTTTTTATATTATTATTAACTAGGTTACTGGGTTTTTTTCAATGTGGAAAATTGTGTGCTATTTTACAGGTTGAATGACATCATACCCCCTACCTCCCCCAATGTCCATCACTAAGTCCGATAACTTTATCAAGTGTCCATCGTGCAACACGGTGGTGCCTAGCCCTGTCCCATTCTTCCGGGGGACAAGGAGTCCAGGGCAGCCTGGAGGGTTAGCGGGGGGCCTGGCACTGGCAGCAGCAAGAGACCTGGCCCCAGCCCGCTCTGTTCCACCCAGGGGGCGGGGGTTTGGGGGAAGGGATGCAGTGGGAGGGGGAAAGAGGTGGGGTTGGGTGTGCTGGGGCCGGGTTGCTCGCTAGTGCCAGGCCCCCCCACTAAGCCCTCAGGCTGCCCTGGACCCTGTGTCCCCCTGAAGCACAAGGCTCCCCAAAGCACGGGGTCCAGGGCAGTGGGTGGGACAGCTCTGCTTGGGCACCACCAAAAATGATACAAACCTGCCGCCCCTGGTTGGATGGGGGTGGGGTTCTGGGGTGGTGGTTAGGGGCAGAGGTCTCTGGAGGGGGCAGTCAGGAAGCAGGGGTGTTGGATAGACGTGGGAGTCCCGGGGGTCTGTCAGGGGATTGGGGGGGTGGATAGGGGGCAGGGCCTTGCCTACTCGGTCCTCCATATAATTTTGCAGCCCCGATGTGCCCTCGGGCCAAAAAGTTTGCTCACCCTACCCTAATGTCTCAAAAAAAAGTGGCTTTGTGTTTTAATTTAGTCGCATGATACCCTCTCTATAGAAAGCCCGCATTTGCTTGCAGCATGAGTTCCCCCACTATTGCGGCGCCGCATTATCATTGGTCCTCCCCACCGCCTTCCACTACTACTCTAGAAAATTCTTTGAGCTATATAAGCGGCCGCGTCAGGCGTGCCCAGCACAGTGTCTACAGTGTTTGTCATCTTTGTCACGTGTACTCTACTGAAATAGCATAACAAGCCACCCATGGCTTTACTTTTTATTCAATCATCTTATATCTCCTTTTAATTTTAGAATATGGATCGGTTCATTGTTAAGAAAAGGAGCAGGCAAACTGAATTATAATGAATGTGCTGATAGTGGTGCAAATAGCTCGGACTCATCGGTTAAGAACTCACATGAAGATAATGCTGCCACCAGTTCCAGTGCGTGCAATAAACTGAGTAATGACCAACAGAAACAGACTGTCTCTTGGTTCAGGTCAGTGTAGTTCCTATTCAAAGCCATCAAACGTTCCATCTGATGACCTGGCCTGTGATATTCCAAAAAACAGATTAGAACCCCGGTCTCGATTATCTAGAGGTCCTTATCAGCCTAGATTGAGCATGTTTCCTAGAAGTAAAATAAGGAATAAACAAAGAAGTTTTCAGTCCGATTGGTATGAAAAGCATAGGTGGTTAGAATATAGCCCATCAAAGGACGCAGTATTTTGCTTTTACTGCTGTTTCTTCTCCTCTAATGATGCAGCAAACAAAGGTCACACTGATCCAGCATTTATTGATAAGGGATTCACAAACTGGCATAGGGCTAACAAATGTTTTAAAAACCACCAACTGTCAAAATCTCATGTGTTGAGCTGTTCTTCATGGTCAAGTTTTTATGAAGGGAAACCTATTGATGTATTGTTGGATGAGGGCAAGCAGGCTTATCTGTCTAAACAAGAACGGTGCCATAACCAAAGTGTAATGGAGCAACTGATTGACATTGTTCTGTGTTTGGCGAAAGGTGGGAGACCATTCAGGGGTCACAATGAAAAATCTTGCATCCGAAGAAGTGGGTATTCACCCACGAAAGCTCATGCTGCAAAACGTCAGTTAGTCTATAAGGTGCCACAGGATTCTTTGCTGCTTTTACAGATCCAGACTAACACGGCTACCCCTCTGATAAATGAAAAAGCTGACACTTTTGAGAATGGTTTATTTCTAAATCTTGTCAATATGCTCCAAAAATATGATCCCATAATGGCAAAGCATGTGCAACAATCTCCTCGAAATGCTACCTGAGTAATCGCATCCAAAATGATTTAATTGTGACCTTGCACAACGTTGTGCAACAAAAGATTGTGTCTTCACTAAATGGAAAAGTGGTCTCAATACTTGTCGACGACACTACTGACTGTGGACACCATGAACAGATGTCCGTTGTGGTGCGGTATTTTGACAATGAAAAACATAGTCAAGTTGAACATTTTGTGTCTGTTCAGAGACTATTGACAGTTGATGCTCCGTCTATTTTTGACCAGTTAAATGACGTCCTTGGCATTCTTAAAATTGACTGGTCATCAGTGATGTCTGTCTGTTTTGATGGCACATTTACTATGTCTGGATGTACTGCAGGAATTCAAATGACATGTAAAGAAAGAAACAGTGAAATACTCTGTGTACACTGCTATGCGCATTGTTTGACCCTCGTCCTAGTAGATCATGCACTTCAAGTAAACAAAACAGAACCATCTTTGATTTTTTTGGTGCTATTCAGACTCTTTATGCCTTCATGGAGGGGAGTCCTGTGCGACATGCAGTAATGGAGATTTCACAAGAAGTAGGATCCCAGTTGAAGATTTTGAAGTCCCTGTCAAACACAAGATGGGCATGCACAGCAGAAGCAGTGGCTGCTGTAAAACAAAACTACTCCATCATTTTACAAGCTTTACAAGAGATTATCGAAACCACTCACCTTGCTGATGCTAAAATAAAAGCCAGGGGCCTTATTCATGAACTAAATTCATTCAAGTTCATCTTTGCCCTTCACATGATGCACCCTATTCTCCAGATGGTGGTAAAAGTGAGTAAGGCTCTTCAAGCTCCAGATCTCAACTTACTTACTGCAATGACAGGGGTGAAAAGCTTGTGTAACTCTTTGGCTACGATGAGAAGTGGCCCAGAATATTTTCAATCTATTTTCAATGACAGTGTGAAAATGTGTGTAGAGAATGATATATCGATTTCCCCAGTTAAGAAGAGAAAAATGTCCACTCATATTGATGATGCATTTGAGTCCCAGCATCACTTTGATACAAAAGAGGAGCAGGAGAGAATAACTTCATTGTACCCACTCCTAGACTCAATGATTACCGGCATTGACCAGCGATTTGAAAGGAGACTTGTAAAGATGTGACTGCAATGGGAAAACTGCTAAGCTTAGACACTGGCAGGGACGATATGAGAATCATTGCCAACAAATTTAAAGTGTCCTTGGATGAGTTGGAAGCTGAAGTCAGATTGCTTCGGACTTATGACAGATCTGTTCCTAAAGGCAGCACTACGAACACCACCAGAGTGGCTTGATTGGCTAAAGGAATCGGATCAGTCTTCCATGTTCCAGGCCTTTTACAAATCTATTCAATGCTTTCCAGTCTTACCTGTTACAAGATGTTCATGTGACAGAGCCTTTTCAAAACTAGCACGTGAAAAACAAACTAAGTACAATGTCCCAACAGCGCCTCGACTCATTCATGATTTTGTACATTGAACAAGAATTGGCTTTGTCAGTTAATTACAATGATGTGATTGAGGCATTTAAGTCCATAACACCTGGTGAGCGACGTCTCATTCTCTACGACAGGAAGATGAAGAAATCTTAATCTGTTTTGGTCAATTTGGCTTAGCTCGTTATCTGGTTAAAGATAAAGATCATGAAAATTGACTATATCTTTGTATACGCCTGGTTATCACTTAGAGCAAAAATTTGGTATCGTGTGTCTCATTTTTTAAGTTTGTATTTTTTAAGTAAAGTTTAGTTGTTAATTTAAAAAAAATAATTTTTAGTTAAGTTTTTAGTTTCTTTAGTTTGTTTGATGAATAAAAAGAATGTCCTTTATGACTGAGTATTCAATAAATGTTCGCCTTAAAAAAAAAAATTCCCTGGGTGCACACCCTAATGAAATGTGCTGCGCACGCCTATGATTAGATTGCTTTTGGCATTCATGAAACAGCTGAAGATGGTGGAACGTCGCTTTTGGGCTCAGGAAACTAGCACTGAGTGGTGGGATTGCATCGTTCTGCAGGTCTAGGATGACGAGCAGCGGCTGCAGAACTTTCGGATGCGGAAAGTCACTTTCCTGGAACTATGTTCTGAGCTCACCCCAGACTTGCAGTGCAAGGACACCAAGATGAGTGCTGCCCTCTCGAGGGAGAAGCACATGGTGATCTCAGTGTGGAAGCTGGCGACTCCAGACTGCTACCAGTTGGTCACGAATCAGTTTGGAGTCAGGAAGTCACCCGTTGGGGCTGCGTTAAGGCAAGTATGCAGGGCCATTAATTGCATCCTGCTGCGAAAGACCGTGACTCTTGGCAATTGGCGTGAAATTGTGGATGGATTTGCAGAAATGGATTTGTCTAACTGTGGAGGGGCGATAGATGGCACATGCATTCGAATTTTGGCACTGGACTATCTAGCGACGGAGTAAATCGATCAGAAGAGGTACTTTTCCATGGTTTTGCAGGTGCTTGTGGATCACCGTGGATGTTTTACTGACATCAATGCAGGGTGGTTCGGAAAAGTGCATGATGCATGAATCTTTAGGAACACCGGCCTTTACAAAAAGCTGCAAGCAGGGACTTTCTTTCCGGACCAGAAGATCACCATAGGTAATGTTGAAATTCCCATAGTGATCCTGGGAGACCCGGTGTACCCCTTAATGCCATGGCTCATGAAGCTGGACACGGGAAATCCAGATAGCAGTAAGGAGCAGTTCAACAATAGGCTGAGTAGGTGCAGGATGACCACAGAATGTGCATGTGGCAGATTAAAGGTGTGCTGGCAATGCCTTTATGGCAGATTAGGCCTCAATGAGGAAAATACTCCCATGGTCATAGCCACGTGTTGCACATTGCATAATATTTTAATATATGCTTGCATATATATACCTGCCCCTGGAAATTTCCACTACTTGCATCCGAAGAAGTGGGTATTCACCCATGAAAGCTCATGCTGCAAAACGTCTGTTAGTCTATAAGGTGCCACAGGATTCTTTGCTGCTAATATTTTAAGTGCAATCTCACCATAACCCTTAATTATGGAAGCACTGCTGTCCCTCATATACTTCAGGAAAACCTAATACATTATAAATTTTAGCATAATTCACCAGGGAGAAAATCATGGCTCCACTGCATTGTCAATGGCAAAACTCCCATTGACTTCAGTGGAACAAAGAGTTCACCTGTCATCTTTAATTAAAGCTCTAACAAGCATTTATTCTTTACTACTTTCAATTTAGTGTGAATTTCATTTTATTTTTTTCCTGCAGATTGTTTACTTTTCCACTTCAGCTTACTTTAATGTTTCCCTGTCAAGTTTGTTCTCCAAAGAAATGAAACTGGTTTATTTAGAAAAAACAAAAACCCACCCACCAGCAATTTAGTGAAAGAATTACAAGAATTGCATCAAAAAACTATTTCCCCTATTATATTTAGGGTTAGTTTTCAAGAAAGACTCCTGCAAACTTTTAATCAGTGAAGCCACCAAAAGACTTTTCTAAAATCAGATAGGGCCAGTTTAAATAAGTAAATAAATAAAAAGCTTATGAGGAGAAATATTTCAAGAAGAAAGTTCCACAGCAGCAATCTCAACATACCCCTGAGAGTTTCATCAATGTACAATTTAAAAAATAATTCAGAGACTCAGAGAAAGGGAAAAACCCAGTTCCCTCTTTCCCACCAGGTACAGATAAAGCCAAATTTCAGAAGCACATTGATTACAAGTAGGACTGTATAGAGATGAAGCTTTCCCCAAAACAGGCAAGACTAAGTATGCATGGTCCCGTGACCTCACCTTCATTGGCAAGGTGTGGGGCATAAATAGGCTCAGAATACACTGGTTTTGGGAAGTGGTTAGGAAAAAGAATTGCTAAGTTACAGAAACTTTTGAACGTAATAAATTTAATCAAAGTTTGATAGCAAAATGCGATTTCCCTTTTGCCACTCTCCCACCTTCACCCCACTTGCCTTTTGTGATAAATGAAGTGTGTGGCGGGGTAGCTCCCTTTGATGGACACCCAGCCAGCAAGTTAGCTGTAAAATCCCCGCTTAGTAGCTGTTCTCTACTTGCTTTACCTGTAAAGGGTTAAAAAGTCCCCCAGGTTTAAAAAAAAAAAAAAGAAGTGGGCACTTGACCTAAAGAGCCAATGTAAAGGCCAGAACTTTTAAAACTGGGAAAGAAACTTTCCCTTTGTCTGTTGCCCTCTCTGTGCTGAAGAGACAGGCAGCAGGATTGCTATGTAAAGTTTGAACCAGATATAAAAACCATCAGATCATATCTAGAACTACTTTTAACAACCCAAATATGTAAGTAAATTCAGAATGTTTAGGAAGACACGAGATTAGGTTTATTTCTGTTTATTTTTTAAGGCTTGTGAACTCCTCTGTGCTAGCCCCAGATGCTTTTGTTTGCTTGTAACCTTTAAGCTGAACTTCCAAGAAGCTATTTAGGGTGCTTAATTTTTGGAATTGCTCTTTTAAAATCTAGCAAAAGCTGAAGTTCCAGATGTATTTTCTTCCTTTTTTTAGTAAAATTTACCTTTTGTAAGAACAGGATTGGATTTTTGGTGTCCTAAGAAGTTTGTGCATGTTGTTTGATTAGCTGGTAGCAACAGCTAATTTCCTTTGTTTTCTTTCTCAGCTCTTCCCGGGGGGGGGAGAGAGCTGAAAGGGCTTGAGGGAACCCCACAGGGAGAAATTCCCAAGTGCGCCTTCCTGGGTACAAGGGGGGGGGGGGTTTGCGTTTGGGTGGTAGCAGCGTTTACCAAGCCAAGGTCAGAGAAAAGCTGTAACCTTGGGAGTTTAATACAAGCCTGGAGTGGCAAGTATTAATATTTAAAATCCTTGCGGGCCCCCATCTTCTGCACTCGAAGTGACAGAGTGGGGATTCAGCCTTAATACCTTTATTGTGATATAATAATGCCAAGATTTTCGCTAGAGAAAACTGTGAGCTGGGACTCATTTCTTCCAATCCCAACTCTTCGCTACACTACAGGGATGGGAACTTACTGTATGTCTACTCTGCAATTAAAAAGCTGCAGCTGGCCCCTGGCAGCTGACTTGAGCTTGCAGGGCTTGGGCTAAGGGACTGTTGCAGTGTAAACATGCAGGCTTGGGCTACAGCCTGAGCCAAAACATCTACACCATAATTAAGCAGCCCCTTAGCACGAGCACTGCAAGCCTGAGTTAGCTGGCATGGGCCAGCCCCGGGTTTTTAATTGCAGTGTAGACATACCCTTAAATTACAGCCCCAACAGCCAGCTGACCACTCATCAAAACCCCTCAATTTAAGCCAGGGGTTTTGTCACAAATCACCCATTTTGTCTAAAAGTGCCCTCTGTGATTAGAGAGTACTGTTTTCTCTGTGCGATCCTGCACAAAGATTTACTTTCAATCATTTTTATTTTACTTGATACAAAATATTAACATTACAAAAGGTGCATTTTATGTAAAATCAATCAAGGGCTATTACATTTTCTCATATGTTAATTCATGGCCACATATAGTACATGTCTTTTTGTACATATCTTCTTCAATGTTTTCTTCGGGTCCGTACTCATGCTGGTGGGAACCTGTTCCTCTTTTCCACAAACTGCTCCTAACAGCTCGACGGAGCTCTGATGAAAAATGTCAACAAAGTCTATGGTAAGTAAATGGTAGTTATTTAAAAAAAGAGAGTCAGCACTAAGGACAAACACCGTTGTGAGGAGACCAAACAAAGAGGGGAGAGATAGCTCAGTGGTTTGAGCACTGGCCTGCTAAACCCAGAGTTGTGAGGGGGCTATTTAGGGAACTGAGGTAAAAATCTGTCTGGGGATTGGTCCTGCTTTGAGCAGGGGGTTGGACTATATGACCTCCTGAGGTCCCTTTCAACACTGATATCCTATGATTTCACAACAGATTAAGGGACGAGAAACTCAGTATTTAGGGAGACTCACATTACTATGTATTCTGAGAGAATGTCTGTTGTTTCTGAAACATATCTAGAGCCAAATTCTGACTGCCTTATTCATGCAAGTATTGCCATTCAAGCCACACGGACTACTTGTATGAAGAGACTACAATAGCTCTGAAAGAGCATTTGGGTTAGTTATTCTTCCAAGTTTATTACTGAGGCTATGTGTGGTATTATTATTTTTTTTGTAATAAAATAGGGGAGGCTATGTGAAACTAAACATAGGAGTCCTCAAAGCTGCCAGGCGCCCAGGTTTTAATTTTGACTTTTTTGATTTACAAAACCAAGATGTGATCTCATATGCCAGACTTTGTTGTGAGTATCTGAGGCCCCATTACCTATGTATAATGTTTGTTCCTGAAATTACTTAATTTGGTAAATTGGAGTTAAAAGGAGTAATTTTGTAAAATTTCTCATCACTCCTCAGTCATACCTCTTATCCACCTCAGGACCTCTGCATAAAGCCTCAAAATTACAGATGCTGTAAAGGAAACCCAAACATGCCAGCATAGCCTTTTTCTTACATCAATATAATACTGCTATTAAGAAGCCTACATCACTATGGTCTCATTAAAATATATTTTCAAACTGGATCTCTGCTATTAACATCTTTCCCCTCAATATTAAACTGCAAGGTATTCAATATATTTACCTAGAAAGACAATGCAGGCAAGTAAAAACTGCAGAGCTGAATGTTCTAAATCTAGGGAAGGAAAGGCATGTTGTACCTTACAGTTTAATTCGGCTTTCATACACAGTCAATTCCCACTGCTATTGCTGCATGCATATAAGTAATGGCAAAAATAGGCTCCTGGAGACAAAATACATGTTCTCATTCAAACAAAGTGAGGAAAAAGTTATTTGGATAGGCAGCTTTACGATATATTGTGGGGGTACATCACGGAACATAAACAAGACAACAGTGGTACTGAATTATCAAAGTTGTGTCTATATTTCTAATGGTTATGCACATTTTCATCTGGCCATATTATTAAAGTGTCCGTTTCCCACTACATCACTAGATGTGGAAATAAAGATGAATACAGACAGACACTACTCTAGCTGAAGCTGTAGTAAAAAATTATTTACATTGACTCTCCATGTCCAGAAGCAAACATTTACTACCTGGTTTTATTTCATGGCCTATAAAAGATAAACCTTAAAAAAAAAAATCATTGTTTAAATTCTAACCATTTACCTTTAACTTTTTTATCAAACTTTTTCTGTTTCATCTTCTCTCTATTATCTTGGCGGGTTTCTCTTGCTTCTTGCAACGCTTCTTCACTACCCCAAACTTCAAGCGAACGTTTTATTACCTATGGGATAGACCACAAGTGTATTCCTTTTTACCCTGAAATGATAAAGATAAGCTGCTCTAGTTTAGAATAGAACTCTCCTTTACACACTTTTATTGTGTTGCCATATCCCACCAACAATCCCTCTTCCATTACCTGTGATAGCAGTGTGGAGTGTACCCCCCTGAATGAGCTGAATTAGGCCAAGTGGTCCCAATCATCCAATTAAGCTGCAAACAAGGGAGACTGAGGCTATGTAGAGCAGGGGTGGGCAAATTATGTCCCATGGGCTGGATTCAGCCCGCCAGCTGTTTTAAGCTGGCCCTCAAGCTCCCGCTGGGGAGCAGCATCTGGGGCTTGCCCCGCTCCAGCCAGGGAGCAGGGTCGGGGGCCGCTCCACATGGCTCCCGGAAGCTGCGGCATGGCCCCACTCCAGCTCCTACATGCTCCAATGGCCCCCTCCAGCACTCCAATGGGAGCTGCAGGGGTGGTGTCTGTAGACAGGGCAACACACAGGGCCGCCTGGCTGCACCTCAGCATAGGAGCTGGAGAAGGGATGTGCGACGGCTTCTGGCAGCTGCTTGTGGTATGCGCCTCCCCAAGCCTCTCCCCATGCCCCAACGCTGATCCCCCTCCTGCTCTCCGAACCCCTTGGTCCCAGCCCAGAGCACCCTCCTACACCCCAATCTCCTTATTCCCAGCCCCACCCCAGAGCCCGCCCCCCAACCACAGCCCTCCCCCCTCCCCCCGCCCGGAGCCCTCTCCTGCACCCTGAACTCCTCATTTCTGGCCCCACCGCTGAGCCCACACCCCTCAGCCAGAGCCCTCTTCCCTTCCTGCACCCCAACCTCAATTTTGTGAGCATTCATGGCCCACCATACAATTTCTATTCCCAGATATGGCCCTCGGGCCAGAAAGTTTGCCCACCCCTGATGTAGAGAGTGCTAATTCGAAGGAAGCTCACCTATAAAGCCAGGAGATTGGCAACAGGGAGGAACCCTGCAGTCGCTCTCCCTGCGGTAAGGGAGAAGGAAGGGGGAACAGGAATCTATGAGGAAGGGTTTATCGAGTAGGCCTGAGAGAGATGGGTCTGACTGGGAAGGCTGGGGAAAAAAAGAGTTTAAAGAAACATGGTAGGAAGTAGTTTAGGGAAGAGAGCAGTAGGGTTGGTGACAACCCAAACCTTAACTGCTTGCTGTAGGGCCCTGGAATGAAACTCAGAATAGAGGGTGGGCCCAGGTTCCCGTACCATCCACAGCGGATTGGTACTGCTAAAACCAGTGAAGGGGAAGACTGCCTGAATCACTGTGGGAGTGACATAGTCAGGGAAGCATGCATGAGGACTGCCTGATGCTGATTGTACAGAGAGATTTTTGAAAGACTCCTGTGGAAGGGGAAATCACAGTGTGACCTGACTGGAGGGCTGAGTCATGAAGCAGCTGTACTGTGACTCCATGAGCGGGAGGAGAGCAACAACAGTGGAAGACTGGAAAGTGGGCACTGAACCTGGTGGAGCTAATCCCAGAAAGGGGTGCCACCCAGCTGTGAGTAGAGCACCCTGTGACACTCCCACACATTAATAAAGCTTCCTTATAAAACAAAAGAGAGGTTACTTTGTTTGAAATGGATTTTCATGCATGGAAAACCAGAGTTACCTACTAATTAAGAGCCTAATCCAACTCTAATTGATTTTTCACGCATCCACATTTAAGAATATTAAGGCATGAATTATATTTCTAAGGGAATCAAAATATTGATCCAACATATTTCAAGACAGTTGTTTTCTTCTAAGATATACATGTCTTTAAGCAACTTGATATTTTTCAAATGGGTTGCAAATGTTTTTACTCAAAGAACAGATCCATATAGATTCTGTGTCAGTAAAGATAAGTTATTTTTTCCTCTGCAACATACTAGTTGTCAGTTTTGTTATCACTAAACAACTTCCTTACTGAATAGGAGAAACTCAACCTTTCCCATTTATTTCAGGGACAATTGAAATTCTATCGCATGTACTGTACAACATATTTAGCTTTGTTAAATGGTAACGCTTCTGGGTTCAGTACCACAATGATTAAATTATGGATGGTAGTGGTAATGTCATGAAAACGCAAAAAAGGACCATATATTTTGAAAAATTTACAAACATTTTCATACCTGTAATTTTAAGTAAAGCTTCATGTCACCCCACTGTGAATTATGAGGGTTTTTCTTCAAAATAAATTTGAGCACCGGTTCTCTCTTATCTAAGTCACAGTCTTTAAGAAGGTAATCTTGCTTTGCCTCAGTCCTTGTTATAAGCTTATGCTTACCTTCAACATCTCTGAAACAGATTTTTTTTTTAAGAGACAGGCGAAAAGCATTATGTAACAGGCTAATATTAAAGTTCAGTTATGTACTGTACAATGCACCTTACACTCCTACTGTAATGTGGGCCCTTGATCTTGCAAACTTAGGCATACAAGTAGTCCTCCTGAACTCCAATATCAACACACTAATGTAGAAACCCCTCTGGTGTTTTGGATTTTTCTTTTTTGTTTGGGGCGGGGAGGGGAAGGAGAATGGGCTCCTACCAGGATCACCACAAAGCTTCTACCTGAGTTTGTCTCCTCCCACAGGTTTTTCCTACAAGAGGGGATAATTGTATACTATACTTTCAAATCTTCATTGTTTCAAATACAAATTATACAGCCAAAGCAGTTTTCAAATGCAAGACATTTGGCAAGCACAAGGAATAATAAAATTAAGCAAAATTTAATTTAAAAGTGTTCATTTATTGGATAAGTAATGAGCCAATATGAACATTCTGGGTACATAAGGTACTAGTGAGCATCTGAAAAATTTATTTCACTTGTCTTGATCCAAAGTATCACCTGACTCTCTTTATCATATGCCCAAATGATTACGTAAGTTAAATCCTTATCAGGGAGATAATTTTAATATATTCCCCAATTTGCTACAAATATATAGATATACTGAAATTTTAAAAATTGCCATATGTCAGTGGGAAAAAGAACAGTGGATTCAGTCAGATTCAGTCAGGTGATGGCTACAAGATTCAATAAATAAACACATCAAAAAATATTTATTCAACATTCAGTTTTCAACATTTAAAAGATATACTTAGGGCTAACTCAGTTGACCATCCCCATCACAGATCTACTCCAACTTACAGAAGCTATAAAAAGTCTTGTTAAATTTGAATATTTAAATAGCTGAACACTTTTTCTACCACAGTGGTTTTTAAAAAATATATCTTTGCATGGCTGATCTGTTATTTACTAATTTCACTCCTTTGAACATATGTAATAATCTTGATGGGCTAATAATCTCTATTACCATATTTAAACAATGCAATATGAATGCTGTAAAGTAAAGAGACTATACATTTCTAACATACTATGTATTTTTTTCACATCGTGCACTAAGAGGCATGTGTGAAAGCTGTGGTTCTTTTGCACTTCCACTGTGAAAAACACAAACTTATTCAATTCTATTCATATAAATTTTCCAGCTGACAATATTTTATCAATAACATTCCTTTGATAGCTCCTTAATGTAAATTAGTTTTTACAACAGAACTGTATAAATCATTAAAATCAAACTTTGATTCTAGTAAAATAATAGTTAATTTAATAATTTACCAGTTTTTGCCCATTATTTACAATACCTGCAATTATCGCATGTTGCCCAATCAAAGTGCTGCATGAGATATGAGTCCATGAATTGTTTGCCACATTCCTCACAAATAAGGTAATCAAATTCTAGTACAGGTCCTAATAGAAGGGAACAAATAATTTTAATTAGGTAAAGTATTTGGGGTTGAGCTTACTAGAGCTTAACATTAATTTACAATGTGGTTTTTATATCGCCGCACTATTCATGTTTTCCCTTCTGAAGAGTTTTCTAAAATTCTGTAGTACAAACTAAGGCCATGATCTTGCAATTGGATCCTTGCAGATGGACCTCTGTCTGTCTAGAGTCCCACTGAAGCCATTTTATCTTTCAAGATAACAAGTAACAGATCCCAAGAATAAAAGTTCTAAAAAGGAGTTCTCCGATTTCAACATTCAAAGTGTATGCATGTGTGCACGTGCACACTCACAGCTTGCAAGAAGAGGTTCTGGTTTAGATTGTTACAGATAGGGCAGATATGGGAAGTGTTCCCTTAACATGGCACCAGGTTAGAGTGGAAGAACATAAAGTTAACCATACGTTCAATACATTTCTATTTGCTTCAGACCAAATGAGAAGCTTTACATTTTAGATTTTTTTTTTAAAACTCTAGAACTGTTGACATTCAAGTATCAGACAATTCTAATTATAGACTCAGATGTATAGCAGACCTAATCTAGCAAAAAGTAAATGTTATCCCAATTTGCATTTCATACTGGAAAGTGTCGGTGCTCAGCATGTCTCAAAATCGAGTTCTAGCATTAGGCTGTGTAATTATTAGACCACACTCCCACTAATTAGTAACAGTATAAAGCTATTTTTATTAGGACAATAATACAATGAAGTTACCAGTGGCTGAACAGCAATGGCGGAAGTGTAGATGCCCTTATCCCACCTACTGACATTTTAAATATTGGAGCATCTGGGGCAGCATGATTGACAGCTGAGATTCAGTGGCAAAGTCCTGTAGGTGATTACTTGCCCTCAGCTGATTCACAATGGAATGAAGCAAGAAGAGATCACAAAGGAAGAAGTTGGTTTTGGTGGAGGTTTTTATTCATTAATTTAGAGGTGGGGAGGGAGAAAATGCAGGTAGGGCTGAAGGACATGCATGGGATCCTCCCTAGAAAAGTGTGGGGAAATGATGCAATCTGGAAGCATTTTAACAGCCAAGAAAATAGCACCCGTCCCACCCTTCTTCACTTTTGTCATTTAGTTTCATTCCCTGCCGCAGTTAGCCTACCTTCTATCAGTTGACTTGAACCTTCCCTATTGCTCCTGCCACTTCCTGATGCCTGAGTCCATCATTCTTGAGACAGCACCCTTTCTGTGACTGACAAGAAGTGCTGTTAACTGTGTAATGGGACACAATGCTGACTTGACTCCTAAGCAAGTACCAACTGCTAGAATGGTACTACTGGACACCATGGATCAGATCCTCAGCTGTAATAAATTGGTACAGCCCCATTGCTGACTAATATATGCTGGTTAGTATATAAATATCACTGATATTATGTATTATCTGCACCATATATATATTAGTATGCAAGAAGCACCAATAACGTTAAGCACAAATATTATAACAGTGATATTCCCTAAACTGGTCTATACCATAATCCTGTTCACTTATGTAAGTATCCCATAACACCTTGCATTAGCTGAAGTAAGCCTTGGCTTGAGTAGATAGGAAAACTGTTAGTATCTGGACATTCAATTATTTCCTCATAGCAGCAGGAAAGGAGTTACCCACACAAACCTAAGAGGTGTCTTTATGGCCCTTAGTACCTGGAATGCATACGGTCAGAACAAAAGATAAAAAGCTACACCATGGTACCAGAACCAACAAGGTAGAAAGCTAATTAATTAAATTCAGTTTCAAATAATGTACATGGTACCTTTTGTGATGTGTCATTCCATATTCTTTATGAAAATACGCTTATGATGTGACTATGACATAACAGATGTACTTTATGCAAGATGGCTCATGTGAGATATAATTGGAAAGGTTACGATTTACTGAATGTGATTATCCTATTTGTATGCATGTATCATTTCTGTATCTGAAGTTAGGAATATTGACTATGTATCTGTATTTCAACTATGCTACTTTGGGTGACGCCCACTGCCAACACTTCAGGTACAACAATGGAAAAGTTAGATAGGGCGGATGGCCCATCAGCAGGACAATGGACTTTAAAAGAGCTTAGTGAACGTGTGGATCAGCCTGTGAAGAATGGCTATAAGGGCCCTACAGAGTCAGGTGGTCTTGTCACCTGATGCTAAAACATTACCTGGGACTTCTTGTAACTTTCCACTGTAAGGGAAGGGGGGTCAAACTAGGAAACAAAGGACATCCTATTTAAGGGTGGGGAGTGAGGTAATCCAGGTAGTCAGTTCTCCCTGCTACCCAACCCGAGACGACTGCTGGAAACAAGTAAAACTGAACTGGGGGAAAGAACTGAGCCCAGGCTGGAAGGGTGTCTGGCCTGTGAAGAATATTATTAGAACCACATTTAGGGTGAGAACTTATATGTAATCAGTTTCTTTAGTGTATTAAGCTTACTTTGCATGCTCTGTTTTATTTTCTTAGTAATCTGCCTTGTTCTGTCTGCTACCACCTTAACTATTTAAAATATACCTGTTATAGTTAATACATTTATTTCTGGTTTATAATATAACCCAGTTTATGTGATTTCTAACAGAGTGCATACCCTCTTCCTCATTGAGGGAAGAGGCGAATATAATATAGCTTTGGGTCTGTACTCCAAGGGAGGTGGACATCTGAGTGCTGGCGCAAGTCCCTTAAACTGAGTCTTCCCAGAGCTGATCTGCAGCTGGATGTGGCCCTGCCTGTGGGTGTGTTAGAGGAGGTTTTAAGAGCCTGGCTCAGCAAGACAGGGTAAAGGGGGCCCATGCTGGCAGAACAGGTAGACTCAGTGGTATCTCAGCACATCAGGTGACTTCCCAAGGGGTCCAATCCGTCACACCTTTTACTGATCAACAATTTAGTGTATAAAAGGATTGCTTTAGAGGTGTAACTTTGGGGAGCACACCGTAACTCTGCTGCACAAGTCTGCTCTTTCGAGACTGGCATCATATAGAACCTTTTTCCTGTACCGCATTAATGAAGCCTGTCTGACGGTTATTTAGTCTCAAGTATATTTCTTAACAAAATAACAAACCAAAGTGTGGTCAAGCAATTGACTGTACACTGAAATCAATGGAGATGTTGATTTGCACCAGTTAAGGATCTGATCAAGTGTGTTCAAATCTTTCATACAGCAGGGGACTGTTGCATCAGTATTTGTTACTAGAGAATGAGGAATCAGAATATACTAGGTAAAAATTGTAAGCACCCAGAAGAGTGCAGACTGTGCCTATTCTGTTACTTAGGATCCTCACTTTCCCCCATCAGACATTTATTTATCTTAAATTAAGTGTCTGTCTGGTTATTGAAAAATACATGACCATTTTCACTACCGACAAATAGCTTTCCATACATAAGGATGTATACATTTTGCACACAAATGTATTTCAGGTTTCTCTGATGCCATTACTGACTTTTCATAATTCCTGTTCAGCTAGCGTGCCACAAAATGGAACAGCTTATTCATTTTAGTAGTGTGTTCATATTAACTATAAATGAGCAATATAGCCATTTTCTGCAAAATTAATCATGTTTTACCTGGCTGATGGACAATTTTCTCAACCTTGTGTTCCTCCTCTTCCTCCTCTTCCAAAAAGAACCCTCCTCCTGTGTCAATTATCTTTGGAGGTGCTTTAACTTTAGCACTTCCTGAAAAGACAAACAAGAGAAGTCAACATATTTAAAGGCTACAAGAATTGCAAAATGTGACTTTCACATCCAACATTCATGAGCTAGCATGGAGATCTTTCTGCTTTCAAAATACACTGCCAATACTACTCATAGATCTAAGAGACCAGGACATGCAGGGTACGTGGAGAATCATTCAACTCTAAGGGCTGGTTTCTAACAACTGAAGGTAATTCATTTGTCCTACAAAGGAAAATACACATGCATAGGTTACACTATATTTGTTACTGCAGAGCAAGGAAAGCAACAAAAGAACCAAACTTGGTGGAAGACTGTTCTTGAAAGCTATACCTAAGGCTAAGATTATGGCACGGAGGTCACGAATTCCGTGACTTCCAGAGACCTGTGACATTTTCCACTTCAGCCCTCCCTCACAGCTCCCAGCCACCGGGGTTGGTGGGGGGACCCCGGAGCTCCAAGCAACCAAACCTGCAGCTCTGAGCCACCACAGGTGGCAGGGGTTCCTTGCAGCTGAGCCACCATGGATAGCAGTTGCTGGCAGGGTGGATTTGATTTAAACCAAATTGATTTAAATCACGATTTAAATCACTAGTTAGGAAGAATCAATTTAATCATGGATTTCTACATAAAAGTGCATTCTTGTTGGTTGTTATAACCTTTATATTCTTCGTAACTCAGAGATAGATGTAGGTTTCATTTTTAGAAGGTACACACTATAAATTTTTAAAGTGATTTATTTTGAAAACTTCTCAGATTAGTTTTACAACTATATCAGAAAA
The DNA here is from genome assembly GCF_016161935.1 of Mauremys reevesii. NCBI lineage: Eukaryota > Metazoa > Chordata > Testudines > Geoemydidae > Mauremys > Mauremys reevesii. The sequence continues at coordinate 129,479,235 of NC_052628.1, forward strand.
TGAATGATTGTTTGGCTATTTCATTTACCAAAGGTAATTGAAGCAGATATTTATGAAGTCATTGGGCGGTGAACTATCTCCAATTCAACAGGTTAATCATTAATATTGGGAGGATCCAAATATTATTCTTGCCATGCTGTATTAGGAGATCACCACCAGACAGAAATTTAAACTGTTTTATTTAACTAAAACAACGTTATATATTCTGGATTTTTTTCTTCAACAGCAAACATATAATATTTTAACAAAACAAGCATATGAATTTTTAAATTTAGTTAAACATTCAAGTTTTTTAAAATCAGGATTGCTTTTGTAAAAATTGTTTTTAACTAAAATAGTTCAATGAAATATTTAAAAAAAAATTAAACTGACTATGTCAGCTAGGTCAACATGAGAAACTTAAAATATTGGCTTCTGCAGCTAACTCAGCCATCTTCACCTTCATTTTCCTGTTTGTTCATAATCTGGAAAAGAAAAACAAGCTTTCCTGCTTTTTCAGGTCCCAAATGATTTCTCAATTTGGAATGAATTAGTCCAAAGGAAGAAAATATTCTTTCTACACCGGCAGAAGAAGCTACTGCTGTTAAAAGTGAGATTATCACTTCAACAGTCTCTGAATCCAAGTGCTTAAGTGAATTCTGTCAGTTCACTGGTGTCACTTTCTTTAAAACATCATCAGCAAACATACATTTCTTGAATGGTTCACCCTTGGCTCTGAAGTTTATTATAGTTGGCATCATGGAGGGATGATTGCTGGATGTCTATGTCATAGACAACTCCTCTTCTTCAGCAGTTAAGGTTTGACCCTGGTACCGAGTACTGAGAATATTTGCAAGAAAATGAGCTGGAGATAATGCTTGTCCCATTCATTTTTTTAATGCTTGTAATTTAACTCTGTCATTGCATATTTCTCGTTTTAAGATCTCACTCTGTTCCTTCCAAATTTCATCAGCGTCAGCAATAAAAAAGCTATTTCCCTGCATTTTGTTCAAGCTACAGAAATAGGCTTCAGGGTACTCAGCATGTGTTCAACATTTCTCTTAAGCCCAATGTTGAGAATTTTGGCTGTGACAGTGCCATCTATTTTTTCACAATTTTGTTCACAAACTATCAGATTAGGTCAGTTCTTGATATACAGTCCGCTACTGAGTTCCATCGCATGTCTTGTGGGAGAGTTAGCTTGGTTCCTCCCACTTTTTTCAGAGCAGCTGCTGCAAAGTGGTTGTTACGAAAGTATTTTGCAATTTCAACAACATTAGCCTTTATTTCTGGGACACTGAAGTCTGGCTAAGAGGTGCATCAAATGAGCATTGCAACCGTATTTTATTAGCTTGGGACTCTCTTCGAAATCTTCTTTTTCTCATCTTGGATACATTTGAAGCATCGTCTGTGACCAAGCTGCGTACTAGACAATTGAATTTTTTTTCACAGCTTGTTATAGCTGTTACTGCTACTTCTTGTTAAGTATTCTGCTGTGTATGCATTTCCTGATGTATCAATTGTTTCTGTAAGGAAGACATTCCCTTCTTCTGTTATCACACAAGCACATACAACCGGATCATTGTGGACACTGCTCCAACCGTCAAGACTCAGTTAACAATTTCACCCTCGAGACCTTTGCACACCACTCAATTTCTCTTTCATACACTTTATCCAGCAATTTGCCTGTGACATCTGCTCTGTTGGGTGGACTGTATCCTGGTCTTAATGACTGAACCATGTTAATGAAGTGTGGGTTCTCAATCATACGGAAAGAAAAATTTGTTGCATAAACAAACCAGGTAATTTTTTCATCAATTACCTCTTTTTGTAATCTGCTGGTTCTTATAAAAAACTTATCTATGGTTGTTTTTGGGTGATAGAGATTTTTTTTTCTTTTTGCTACAGGTGATATACTGTGGCTATGTGACATACATGATGTGACTGAAACACTATCATTGGCAGATAACTCAAACTATAGAAAATGATGGTGATCTTGAAGGTAGATAGTCTTCAGAATCCTGTAGGTTGAGGATGGATTCTCCTAAACAAAATAAGTCAATGCAGTTATTTAATTATTATTACCATATTGCTCATTTAGTATTACTCATTGCATTCACTGAAACTCAGCACTACTTTAAAGGTGACATTGTAAAAGGAAGTTCTGCCTATTTCAGCTACTTATTTTTTATCACAACTACATCTGAAATGATAGTACCATAGAGTAACAACTATATTTTTGCTCAAACATGAGAATTCAAGAATAGTCCTGAAGGAAGACAGGAAGTCCTTAAGAAAGAAGTATGAAATAAAAAAAAGTTTACCAACCTGAAGATCCTGCATGTTCTAACATGTTCCTTTCATCATCTTTAACGCAGCTTCCTCCCGAGAAGGAACACTTCTCATGATGGTATTTCATTCAGGAAACCAAGCCTTGTATTTCTTTGTTGCGCTGTTTGCATTTTGCACGCATGCCTGTCTTACCCACCAGAGGAACTTCATTAAAACATTCCCAAACTGGGTCTCTTTTATGGCCTGATGCTATTACAGGTTTTCCCTTCTAGTGAGAGAATGGTATGGTAGATCTCAAATCAATGAAGGCTACACTCAGAAAGACCTCAAGACTTATGGAATATGCTGCTCAAATGGTTTCATTTTTGTTTCTACTGCCCGTCCCTCCTTTCTCACATTTATCTCCAGACTTCTTCTCCTTGTCCAGATCTATTCTGCCCCCAGTAATCTATTAATTGAACATTTTGAAACTTTGCACTTTTAGAGAGAGGTAAGGGATTGACTCTGTGTACACAAATTTGCAGAACAACAACAGAGTTGAGGTCTGTTATTTCTCACCTCTATATATTATTTATTTTAAAACGTTTTTGCTGTTAACAAGCATGATGTCTCTGGAGACACAAATCCACAGTTCAAGAACTGCAAAACTAAGCATCTCTGATGGTATCTTTTAGACCAGTGGTCCCCAACCTTTTTTGTCTGGCGGGTGCCAGACGAAGAGCCACCACGGACTGTGGCCGGCTGACAAGCATCCGCCGAAATGCTGCCGAGAAGCGACAATGTCAATAGGCGTCGCTGCCGAAATGCCGCTGACAAGCAGCATCATCCAGCGATTTTCGGCGGCATTTTGGCAGCAACGCCTCTGGATGACACTGCTTGTCGGCGGCATTTCGGTGGATGTTCATCCGCTGGCCAGTATGCGAGCGCACATAGATGCCCTGATGGGCACCAAGGTGCCCACAGGCACTGCGTTGGGGACCACTGTTTTAGACTGAGCACTGAGTCCCATTGGGTAGATAGAAAGATTAACCTAAATAATCTATACAGAAACCCCTGGAACCCCATAAGATTGGGTCCCCAATCCATGAACTACTGGAACTCATTTACAAAACTTTTCTTAAACATTACATAACTATATTGTCTCATACTATAGAATTAGAATTTATAATCCCTATTCCATGATGAGATATCTTTGAGCTATACTGTATCTTAATGAAAACAATCTTTAGATAGGTTTTTTCCTCAAAAAGCATTTTATCAAAAAAATCTGATTTTTTTAAAATTTTTTAAATCATTGATTTTTAGCCACTCTGGTTGCTGGACCTCCCTCTTCCCTCCTGCAGCTGGGCTAGGGCTCTTATACCCCATCAGCCCCATTTTGTCACAGTTATTTTTAGTAAAAATCAGGGACAGGTCAAGGGCTTCTGTGAATTTTTGTTTATTGCCTGTGACCAGTCACTGACTTTTACTAAAAATAACCATGACAAAATCTTAACCTTAGCTATACATAATGCCTGCGATCAGAGAATCATAGAATCTCAGGGTTGGTCGGGACCTCAGGAAGTCATCTAGTCCAACCCCCTGCTCAAAACAGGACCAATTCCCAACTAAATGCATGGGTCCAGAGATTATTTTGGTAGTCCATCAATCCGATGACAAATCGGAGCAAATCATCTATTGTTGGTCTCATGGTGTGCCCTCTGATGACTATACAAGCCAATTCTAGAGGTGCACATTTGGCTGCAGATGGTGCATGAGAAGTTCGCGGTCAGTGGGTTTTGCGCTGCTGGTGCTCTGTGATGTCGTTCACGTGCCTCTTGTAGACGCCGGCAGCAGTCTTCCTCAAAGGCGATGCAGGTATTTCTGACTGTTGCACGCCACTGTGTTCTGTCGCTGGCGGCGTCCTCAAGGTCCCTGGGTTTGATACTGCTATACTGCAGATTGGCTTTGACGGTGTCCTTGTAACGTTTCCGTGGACGACCTATATGCCAGATGCCCTGGGAGACCTCACCATGGAGAAGCTGGCGGGGGATTCTGTTGGCATTCATGCGGCTGACATGACTGGTCCAACGTAGCTGTGACTTCATGATCATCATTTCGTTGCTTGTCATCTGGGCTCTCTCGAGGACCTCAAGATTGGGCACTTTGTCTTGCCAGCGGATCTTCATGATGTTGCGGAGGCAATGCATGTGGAATGCTTCGAGCTGCTTGATGTGACACCTATATAGTGTCCATGTTTCACACCCATACAAAAGAGATGAAAGAACAGCAGCTCTGTACACAAGCAGTTTTGTTGACATGCGGATGTTGTGGTGGTTTAAAAGTTTGACACGCAGATAGCCAAGTGCCTGGCTTGCTTTGGATATTCGTGCGTTGATCTCATTATCCAGTGATTCATCACTGGATATGACACTACCCAGGTATTTAAAGTTCTCCACTACTTTAAGCTGAGTGCCATCAATGGAGATACTTGGGACAGAAGCATTTGATCCAGGTACAGGTTGATGGAGAACTTCTGTTTTTCCGAGGCTGATAGTTAGTCCAAAGAGTTGCGAGGCCTCGGCAAACTTGTTGACAATGTGCTGAAGATCATTTTCAGTGTGAGCTATGAGGGCACAGTCGTCGGCAAAGAGTACCTCAAGAAGGAGTTTCTGCGCTGTCTTAGTCTTTGCATTCAGGCGATGGAGGTCAAAAAGTGAACCATTGTGCTAGTATTTCAAATATATACCTCGATCCAGATCTTTCATTGCATGGTTGAGGACGCATGCAAAGAACAGATTAAATAAGACAGGAGCCGTTGGTGATGTTGAAGGGGGCAGATGTGGCTCCATCAGACAATACTTCGCCTGTCATGCTGTCATGAAAAAGGCATATAATCTGGACAAATTTTCTTGGGCAGCCAAGTCATGTTAGAATAGTCCAAAGGGCTTCCCTGTTGATGGTATCAAATGCCTTTGTCAGATCTATGAAGATAGCATACAGGTGCATGTTCTATTCAATGCACTTCTCTTGTATTTGTCTGACAGCAAACACCATGTCGACTGTGCTCCGGCCAGGTCGAAAACCACACTGACTTTCAGGTAGATTTGCCTCAGAAATACTGGCTATTAGGCGGTTCAAGATGATGCGGGCGATGATTTTCCCTCCAACGGAGAGGAGGGATATGCCTCTATAATTTCTACATTCTGCTTTGCTGCCTTTGTTCTTGAAAAGAGAGACAACAGTAGCGTCGCGGAGGTCCTGTGGTATGTTTTCATCCTCCCAGATGCTGATGATCATGCTGTGTAACGCTGCTAGTGCTGCTGGACCTGCTGCTTTGTATATCTCTGCTGGTATCCCATCTTTTCCAGGAGCTTTTCCTGAACTCATCTGGCTAACAGCTTTCTTAATCTCATCTATAGTGGGCAGAGAGTCAAGATCTGTCAGAGCAGGTTGTTGTGGAATTTCATTGAGGACGTTATTATTCACGGTTGATGGTCTATTGAGAAGGTTGCTAAAGTGTTCTCGCCATCTTTCGTTGATGCCTTCTTTATCTTTAATCAGCATTGTGTTGTCTGATGAGAGCAGTGGGGTGGTCCTTAGTTTAGAAGGTCCATAGACAATCTTAATATCACTGAAGAACATCTTTGAGTTGTGCGTCTCAGCACAGTGCTCGATTTTGAAATTATAAGGTGCATGCTTTTACCCAAATTAAATGAAACAAACAGAGAGGTGTGTTAAAAAGCAGGACTCTAATAAAGCACTTTTCTATACTTGGGAGCCAAAGTGCAAAAGCTTTAGTACAAGGTGAAGCTGAAAAGCCTTTTGAAAGAAGTAAATTCTACAGCCAAATAAATGCACGTTGAACTATGTGATCATATAAAAAGATTTAACCTTTGCCAGATGGACTTTTCCTATTTGTCAACTATATAACAGAAAACCCATGAAGCTCATAAAGCGCAAGTTGCCACAACAAATGAATGTTTAGGCTTGTTAAAAAGCAAATCAACAAAAAAATCAACAAACTGGACACCTTTGCTCTCCAAAACATTTTAAGTTAGTGTAAATTATACCTGTAAATTCTTGTTGTATTCTGTGATCCAAATACAAAGATAATGCTACTTTTAAAAATATATTTTAAATAACATGGTAAACTCACATTTCTGAAGTATTTTCACAAATGGGAAAAAACAGATTAAGAAAGTTTCATAGAATGAGTATGAATAATCAGTTTTATCCAGGCTTGGCCATAACAAGATAATAATTTTTATTCATTTTTCTTAGTTTTAATCAATTATATTCTCAGTTGTAAGCATTACTTTTTTAGAAGCCTAAACGCTCGTTTGCCCTGCCAACTTTGGCCTTTTCCATTTGTCAACCATTCATATTTCCCGTCCCATGATTCGTTGCTACTTAGAATATAAGCCAATATGACTCAGTACTACTAACATCTATATCAGTTGGCTTTAACTTGCAGATTGTTTTAACATAAGAATGTAAGAATGGCCAGACTGGGTCAGACCAAAGGTCCATCTAGCCAGTAGCCTGTCTACTGACAGTGGCCAGTACCAGGTGCCCCAAAGGGAATGAACAGGAGGGATAGCTCAGTGGTTTGAGCATTGACCTGCTAAAGCCTGGGTTATGAGCTCAATCCTTGAGGGGGCCATTTAGAGTTCTGGGGCAAAAGTCTGTCTGAGGAGTGGTCCTGGTTTGAGCAGGGGGTTGGACTAGATAGTCCCTTCCAATTCTATGAATCACCAAGTGATTCATCAAGCTTTGTTTAAGTACACAATGCACTAACTTGTTATTCTGGGCAGGCCCAAGAGCTTCCATGGCATATGCCATGCACCATTCAGGTCAGCGTGGAGACTACCCGGATGGAGCAAGGCATGCTGGGACCCAGCTGGTGCCTTTGCAGTGGCTACAAGTAACCAGTTTCATTTCACACAGTACTAGGAGCGGCTCTTGGTGACTGTGGTGCACTCCAGGTGATGTTGCCTGCTGTGGGCCAACACCACAAGCACCAGGACAATCTGGCCCTCAGTTCACACAACCTGGAAACAGGCAAGAAGAGGTCAGGGGTCAGAGCAAACCTTCGCTGGGGGCAACAGGGTAGGGCCGGGCGGCCAACCGGGCCTGTCGCAGCATCAGCGCCCGCTGGCGATTCCGCTCGATCTTTGCCCGCATGGCTGCAGAGAGCGGGGGTGTCTCCCCCGCGGGCCCTGTGCCCTCCATGGCCAGTGACCTACAGTCACGAAAGGGGAGACGTCAGCACCTGCCACCAGCCCCCCACAGAGCCCTGGCCCTCCCCGGGGGGCCTCCCCACACAATGGCCCCAGGCCCCAGCTCCTTCTGCCTCATCATGCCAGCATCCCCCTCCCCACAGCCGCCCCCTCCCCATCGCTCCCGTCCCCACTGCAGCCCCCTCCCCATCACAGCCCGACCCAGCAGCCACCCCCTCCCCATCGCCCCTGTCCCCACAGCCGCCCCTCCCCATCACATCGCATCCCCACAGCCGCCCCTCCCCATCGCCCCCGTCCCAGCAGCCGCCTCCTCCCACAGTCGCCCCCATCACATCCCGTCCCAGCAGCCGCCTCCCCATCGCCCCGTCCCCACAGCCGCCCCTCCCCATCACGCGCATCCCCTCAGCCGCCTCCCCATCGCCCCGTCCCCACAGCCGCCCCTCCCCATCACATCGCATCCCCACAGCCGCCCCTCCCCATCGCCCCCGTCCCCGCAGCCGCCCCTCCCCACAGCCGCCCCTCCCCATCACATCGCATCCCCTCAGCCGCCCCTCCCCATCGCCCCGTCCCCACAGCCGCCCCTCCCCACAGCCGCCCCCTCCCCATCACATCGCATCCCCACAGCCGCCTCCCCATCGCCCCCGTCCCAGCAGCCGCCCTCCCCACAGCCGCCCTCCCCATCACATCGCATCCCCTCAGCCGCCCCTCCCCATCGCTCCCGTCCCAGCAGCCGCCCCCTTCCCATCTCTCCCGTCCCAGCAGCCGCCCCCTTCCCATCGCCCCTGTCCCCACAGCCGCCCCTCCCCATCACATCCCGTCCCAGCAGTCGCCCCACCCCATAGCCCCCGTCCCAGCAGCCGCCCCTCCCCATCACATCCCAACCCAGCAGCCCCCTCCCATCGCTCCCGTCCCCACAGCCGCCCCTCCCCATCGCCCCCGACCCAGCAGCAGCCAGGCCCCGCCCGCCAGAGACCCCGCCCCGCGATACTCGACCAGCTCGCGCACATCACCTGGCGGGGGGGGCGGGGGAGGGAGCGCGCACCCCCCGGGCTCAGGCCGCGGCCGCCAACAGCACCTTCCCCAACGCGACGTGCCGCTGCTGCGCATGCGCCGAAGAGAAGGGCGCGGGCAATGCCCGGACAGCCGAGAGGCGCGCGGCGTCAGGCGGAACGGGCGGGGCCTCGCTCCGTCCGGGGAACCCTCCCGGCCCCGCCTCCGCCTCCCTTTGCCTCACCGCGCAGGGAGCCTCCCCTGCTGCTCCGTGGGGCCCCTCCCACCTCCCCCACCACACAGGGAGACCCCGCCCCCTTCCTACTACCCCTCCCCCACACCACACCGGGAGACCCCGCCCCCTTCCTACTACCCCTCCCCACACCACACCGGGAGACCCCGCCCCTTCCTACTACCCCTCCCCACACTACACAGGAGACCCACCCCCTTCCTCCTCCTCTACTACCCTGTAGGAAACCCCTCCATGCCCCCTCACACTTCCCCTACCCCCTTCCTCTGAGTCTCCTCCACCACTGCCCCATGGAGAATCCTTCCATGATCCCCTCCCCGACACCACATAGGGAGACGTAGGGTGACCAGATGACAAGAACCAAATATCGGGACACATGGGGGTGACGCTGCCAAAGGCAGGGGCGGCTCTAGCGTTTTGGCCGCCCCAAGCAGTCATGCGCGGGAGGCGCCCCGGAGCCGCGGACCTCCCGCGGGCATGACTGCGGAGGGTCCGCTGGTCCCGCGTGGCTCGGCTGTACCCCCCGCGGCTGCGGACGCGGCGGCTCCGCTTGAGCTGCCGCAGTCATGCCTGCGGGAGGTCCAGCCGAGCCGCGGGACCAGCGAACCGTCCGCAGTCAAGCCTGCGGCAGGTCCGGTCCTCCCCCGGCGCCGGGACACCACCCGCAGGCATGACTGCGGCAGGTCCGCCGGGCAGCCTGCCGCCCCCCCTCGGCCGCAGAGGACGCCCCCTAGATTTGGCCGCCCTAGGCACCAGCTTGTTTTGCTGGTGCCTAGAGCCGCCCCTGGCCAAAGGCAAAAAAAAGAATAAAAAATGCTGCTGTGCCGCTGCCGAAGCAAAATATCGGGACAAATGGTGTCCCAACCATACATCGGTTGGGACGTGAGACAAACAGCTAAATATCAGGACAGTCCTGATTTTATCAGGACATCTGATCACCCTAGGGAGACCAGACCCTTGGCCCCCTTCCTCCTCCCCCACTGCCCCCAGGGGAATCCCTCTCTGGCCCCTCCCACCTCTCCACACCTCACAGCGAGACCCCTGGCCTCTTTCCTCCTCTCCTCCACTGCACGGGGTAGACCCCCACCCCCCTTCCTCCTCCTCCCCCACCCCTCTGATACCTGTACCCGTGCAGGTTTTCAAATGTTTTATCTCTAATTCAGTTCCGAATTATAGAATATCAGGTTTGGAAGGGACCTCAGGAGGTATCTAGTCCAACCCCCTGCTCAAAGCAGGACCAATCCCCAGCTAAATCATCCCAGCCAGGGCTTTGTCAAGCCGGGCCTTAAAAACCTCTAAGGATGGAGATTCCACCACCTCCCTAGGGAACCCCTGGCCCTGTTCCTACCACTGCATGAGGGCTGTCGGATGTTATCCCACAAGGGATTCCCTTCATCTCACTTCCATCTTCTTTCTCATCACCAGATGACACGGTTCTCATCTCTGGCACGTCAGGATTTCATATTGTATCAGGATCCACTCAGATGCGTGGTGCCAGTCTTAGATATTAAAGAAACATTTGTTCAGGAAAACAGTCAATTGGTGGATATTCTCCATCCCTCAGCTCCTGGGAGAGTCACCCTCCCTGTAAATGAAGTAATATGAGAGCCTGCTAAATCCCCTGGTTTCATCAATGACCACAGCAAAATGTGGTGACAAAAGATGTTCTGTACCCGTGCAAGCAGCAAAGAATCCTGTGGCACCTTATAGACTAACAGACGTTTTGCAGCATGAGCTTTCGTGGGTGAATGCCCACTTCTTCGGATGCAAGCCGAAGAAGTGGGTATTCACCCACGAAAGCTCATGCTGCAAAACGTCTGTTAGTCTATAAGGTGCCACAGGATTCTTTGCTGCTTCTACAGAACCAGACTAACACGGCTACCCCTCTGATACCTGTACCCGTGCAGGTTTTCAAATGTTTTATCTCTCATTCAGTTCCGAATTATAGAATATCAGGTTTGGAAGGGACCTCAGGAGGTATCTAGTCCAACCCCCTGCTCAAAGCAGGACCAATCCCCAGCTAAATCATCCCAGCCAGGGCTTCCTCAAGCCTCACCTTAAAAACCTCTAAGGAAGGAGATTCCACCACCTCCCTAGGGAACCCATTCCAGTGCTTCACCACCCTCCTAGTGAAAAAGTTTTTCCTAATATCCAACCTAAACCTCCCCCACTGCAACTTGAGACCATTACTCCTTGTTCAGTCATCTGCTACCACCGGAGTGGCTGGTTTCTAGAAATTTTGGTGGTGCCCAGAACCCACCCCTGCCCAAACTCTGCCCCCCCAAACTCTGCCCCCCACTTGCCCAAGGCTCTGGGAGGGAGTTTGGGTGAGTGGGGGTGCAGGACCTAGGCTGGGGCAGGGGATTGGGGTGCAGGTTCTGGGAGGGAATTTGGGAATAGGAGGGGGTGCAGGGGTGAGGGCTGTGGGGCGTGGCTGCAGATGAGGGGTGAGGGGCGTGGGAGGGGCTCAGGGCAAAAGTAGGGGTGTAGGGGTGAGGGCTCTGGGGCTAAGGGGTTTGTGGTGGTGGAGTGGCTCAAGGCTGGGGAGAGGATTGGGGTGGGGGGGGGTGAGGGCGCTGGCTGGGAATGGGGATAAGGTGTTTGGGGTGTTGGAGGGGCTCAGGGCTAGGGTAGAGGATTGAGGGGGGCTGAAAGCTCTGGCTGAGGGTGTGGGCTCTGGGGTGGGGCAGGGCGGGGGATGAGCTTGAGGTGCAGGTAGGCTGCTCCGGGACAGGGGCCAGAGAGGAGGACTCCCCCAGCCCTTGCCCTGCCAGCAGCAGCAAGCTCTGGGGGAGGAGCCCCCCTTTCCCGCCCCCCCAGCAGCACACTCACTCCCACCACTGTCACTGCATGAGCTCCCTAGGGCCCCTCTCAGGTCCAGGAATCTCCCTCGCCTCCCCAATGGTGGGTGCCGGGGGGTGCTGCCTCCTCCCCTGCTGTTGCCCCTGACTAGCTTCACTGGGAGTAGAGGATGGGGCTGCCTCCTTGCTCAGCATGGGGCAGGAGTGGTGACTGCAGGCGGGGGGAGGGGGGGTCCCGTACTGGTGGAGGGTCCCGCCGGAAAAGGGAAGGGTCTGAGGTGGAAGGGCAGGCTCAGAGTCAGTCTGCCCTGGCAGTGAGATGGGGGGGACTAGGACTCTGTGGCAGCAGTTGCTGAAGGGAGGCAGCATGGAGCTGCACGGAAGAGGCAGAGACACTCTGCTCCAGGGACTGTGCATGGAAGCAGCAAGTGGGGGCTGGGGGACACTTGGGGGAGATGCAGGGAGGGGAGGCAGGTGGGGCCGAGGGGGACACCCGGCCCCAAATATTGGTGGAGCTGGGCCCCTGGCCTCTGAATATTGCTGGTGCCCGGGCTCCACGTGGGAATATAACTCGCCGCCTATGGCTACCACTGAGAACAGTCCAGATCCATCCTCTTTGGAACCCCCTTTCAGGTAGTTGAAAGTGGCTATCAAATCCCCCCTCATTCTTCCTTTGTGCTCCAGCCCCCTAATCATTTTTGTTGCTGGACTCTTTCCAATTTTTCCACATCCTTCTTGTAGTGTGGGGCCCAAAACTGGACACAGTACTCCAGATGAGGCCTCACCAGTGCTGAATAGAGGGGAATGATCACGTCCCTCGATCTGCTGGCAATGCCCCTACTTATACAGCCCAAAATGCCGTTAGCCTTCTTGGCAACAAGGGCACACTGTCGACTCATATCCAACTTCTCGTCCACTCTAACCGCTAGGTCCTTTTCTGTAGAACTGCTGCCCAGCCATTCAGTCCCTAGTCTGTAAGGGTGAATGGGATTCTTCCGTCCTAAGTGCAGGACTTTGCACTTGTCCTTATTGAACCTCATCAGGTTTCTTTTGGCCCAGTCCTCTCATTTGTCTAGGTCCCTCTGTATCCTATCCCTACCCTCCAGTGTATCTACCACTCCTCTCAGTTTAGTGTCATCTGCAAACTTGCTGAGAGTGCAGTCCACACCATCCTCCAGATCATTAATGAAGATATTGAAGAAAACCGGCCCCAGGACTGACCCTTGGGGCACGCCGCTTGATATCGGCTGCCAACTAGACATGGAGCCATTGATCACTACCCGTTGAGCCCAACGATCTAGCCAGCTTTCTATCCACCTTATAGTCCATTCATCCAGCCCATTCTTCTTTAACTTGCTGGTAAGAATACTGTGGGAGACCGTATCAAAAGCTTTGCTAAAGTCATAGAATAACACGTCCACTGCTTTCTCCTCATCCACAGACCCAGTTATCTCCTCATAGAAGGCAATTAGGTTAGTCAGGCATGACTTGCCCTTGGTGAATCCATGCTGACTGTTCCTGATCACTTTCCTCTCCTCTAAGTGCTTCAGAATTGATTCCTCGAGGATCTGCTCCATGATTTTTCCAGGGACTGAGGTGAGACTGACTAGCCTGTAGTTCCCCGGATCCTTCTTCTTCCCTTTTTTAAAGATGGGCACTACATTAGCCTTCTTCCGGGACCTCCCCCAATCGCCCGGAGTTTTCAAAGATAATGGCCAATGGCTCTGCAATCACATCCACCAACTCCTTTAGCACCCTCGGATGCAGTGCATCCAGCCTCATGGACTTGTGCTCGTCCAGCTTTTCTAAATAGTCCCGAACTACTTCTTTCTCCACAGAGGGCTGGTCACCTTCTCCCCATATTGTGCTGCCCAGTGCAGCAGTCTGGGAGCTGATCTTGTTTGCGAAGACAGAGGCAAAAAAATCATTGAGTACATTAGATTTTTCCACATCCTCTGTCACTAGGTTGCCTCCCTCATTCAGTAAGGGGCCCACGCTTTCCTTGACTTTCTTCTTGTTGCTAACATACCTGAAGAAACCCTTCTTGTTACTCTTAACATCTCTTGCTAGCTGCAACTCCAAGTGTGATTTGGCCTTCCTGATTTCACTTGCACAAATACAGACGGATATCATCTTCCTTTCCAAATGTAAACGGATGGACATCATACCTAATGGACTAAAGGTAAAAAATCCACTGCTATCTACATACTACACAGACCACAGTGAGAGATTATGCCGTACTCTATCTAAGAAACTGAGGAACCACCTGATCAGCATCCTAAAAGCAAATAGGAAAACATCAAAAAAGAGCTCTCCAACCTAGAGACTCTCATCAATAACCAAACTTCCATACAAACGGACTTCACTAAAATAAGACAGGAGATCTACATTACTCACTTCACCTCTCTAAAAAGGAAAAAGGACTGTAAGCTGTCTAAACTCCTACCTGCCACATGGGGCCACAACCGTGATACCCCTAACCCACCCAGCAATATCGTCAATCTGTCCAGCCACACACTCAGCCCAAAAGAACAGTCTGTCCTATCTCGGGGACTCTCTTTCTGCCCTGCCACCCCCACCAACATGATACAGTTCTGCGGCGATCTGGAAGCCTACTTTCGCCGTCTCCGACTCAAAGAATACTTCCAGGACAACACTGAACAGCGCACTGATACACAGTTACCCTCCCACCAACAGCACAAGAAGAAGAACTCCACATGGACTCCTCCTGAGGGTCGAAATGACAGTCTGGACCTATACATTGAATGCTTCCGCCGACGTGCACAGGCAGAAATTGTGGAAAAACAACATCGCTTGCCTCACAACCTAAGTCGTGCAGAACGCAATGCCATCCACAGCCTCAGAAACCATCCTGACATTATAATCAAAGAGGCTGATAAAGGAGGTGCTGTTGTCATCATGAACAGGTCTGACTACCAAAAGGAGGCCGCCAGACAACTCTCCAATACCAAATTTTACAGGCTACTTCCCTCAGATCCCACTGAAGAATACACTAAGAAACTGCACCATCTACTCAGGACACTCCCTACACTAACACCGGAACAAATCAACATACCCTTAGAACCCCGACCAGGGTTATTCTATCTACTACCCAAGATCCACAAACCCGGAAATCCTGGGCCCCATCATCTCTGGCATTGGAACTCTCACTGAAGGACTGTCTGGATATGTGGACTCTCTACTCAGACCCTATGTTACCAGCACTCCCAGCTATCTCCGTGACACCACTGATTTCCTGAGGAAACTACAATGCATTGGTGACCTTCCAGAAAACACCATCCTAGCCACCATGGATGTAGAGGCTCTCTACACAAACATCCCACACACTGATGGAATACAAGCTGTCAGGAACAGTATCCCTGATGATGCCACAGCACAACTGGTTGCTGAGCTCTGTGCCTTTATCCTCACACACAACTATTTCAAATTTAATGACAATATATATCTCCAGATCAGTGGCACCGCTATGGGCACCCGCATGGCCCCACAATATGCCAATATTTTTATGGCCGACCTGGAACAACGCTTCCTCAGCTCTCGTCCACTCACGCCCCTTCTCTACCTACGCTACATTGATGACATCTTCATCATCTGGACCCATGGGAAGGAGACTCTGGAAAAATTCCACCACGATTTCAACAGCTTCCACCCATCCATCAACCTCAGCCTGGACCTATCTACACGGGAGGTCCACTTCCTAGACACCACGGTGCAAATAAGTGGTGGTCACATTAACACCACCCTATACCGAAAACCTACCGACCGCTATGCCTACCTTCATGCCTCCAGCTTCCATCCCGGGCACACCACAAGATCCATTGTCTACAGCCAAGCACTGAGGTACAACCGTATCTGCTCTAACCCCGCAGACAGAGACCAACACCTAGAAAATCTCCACCAAGCATTCTCAAGACTACAGTACCCACACGAGGAAATAAGGAAACAGATCAACAGAGCCAGATGTGTACCCAGAAGCCTCCTACTGCAAGACAAACCCAAGAAAGAAACCAACAGGACTCCACTGGCCATCACATACAGTCCCCAGCTCAAACCCCTCCAACGCATCATCAGGGATCTACAACCCATCCTGGACAATGATCCCACACTTTCACAGGCCTTGGGTGGCAGGCCAGTCCTCGCCCACAGACAATCTGCCAACCTGAAGCATATTCTCACCAGCAACTGCACACCGCACCATAGTAACTCTAGCTCAGGAACCAACCCATGCAAGAAACCTCGATGCCAACTCTGCCCACATATCTACACCAGCAACACCATCACAGGACCTAACCAGATCAGCCACACCATCACCGGTTCATTCACCTGCACGTCCACCAATGTAATATATGCCATCATATGCCAGCAATGCCCCTCTGCTATGTACATCGGCCAAACTGGACAGTCTCTAAGGAAAAGGATAAATGGACACAAATCAGACACTAGGAATGGCAATATACAAAGCCCTGTAGGAGAACACTTCAACCTCCCTGGCCACACAATAGCAGATTTTAAGGTGGCCATCCTACAGCAAAAAAACTTTAGGACCAGACTTCAAAGAGAAACTGCTGAGCTCCAGTTCATCTGCAAATTTAACACCATCAGCTCAGGACTAAACAAAGACTGTGAATGGCTTGCCAATTACAGAACAGTTTCTCCTCCCTTGGTTTTCACACCTCAGCTGCTGGAATAGGGCCTCATCCTCCCGGATTGATCTAACCTCGTTATCTCTAGCTTGCTTCTTGCTTGCTTATATATACACCTGCCCCTGGAAATTTCCACTGCTTGCATCCGAAGAAGTGGGTATTCACCCACGAAAGCTCATGCTGCAAAACGTCTGTTAGTCTATAAGGTGCCACAGGATTCTTTGCTGATTTCACTCCTGCATTCCTGATCAATATTTTTATACTCCTCCCTGGTCATTTGTCCAATCTTCCACTTCTTTTAAGCTTCTTTTTTGTGTTTAAGATCAGCAAGGATTTCACTGTTAAGCCAAGCTGGTCGCCTGCCATATTTACTATTCTTTCTACACATCGAGATGTTTTTTTCCTGCAACCTCAATAAGGATTCTTTAAAATACAGCCAGCTCTCCTGGACTCCTTTCCTCCTCATGTTATTCTCCCAGGGGATCCTGCCCATCAGTTCCCTGAGGGAGTCAAAGTCTGCTTTTCTGAAGTCCAGGGTCCGTATTCTGCTGCTCTCCTTTCTTCCTTGTGTCAGGATCCTGAACTCGACCATCTCATGGTCACTGCCCCCAGGTTCCCATGCACTTTTGCTTCCCCTACTAACTCTTCTCTGTTTGTGAGTAGCAGGTCTAGAAGAGCTTTCCCCCTAGTTGGTTCCTCCAGCACTTGCACCAGGAAATTGTCCCCTACACTTTCCAAAAACTTCCTGGATTGTCTGTGCACTGCTGTATTGCTCTCCCAGCAGATATCAGGGTGATTAAAGTCTCCCATGAGAACCAGAGCCTGCGATCTAGTAACTTCTGTTAGTTGCCGGAAGAAAGCCTCATCCACCTCATCCCCCTGGTCTGGTGGTCTATAGCAGACTCCCACCACGACATTACCCTTGTTGTTCACACTTCTATACTTAATCCAGAGACTCTCAGGTTTTTCTGCAGTTTCATACCGGAGCTCTGAGCAGTCATACTGCTCTCTTACATACAACGCAACTCCCCCACCTTTTCTGCCCTGCCTGTCCTTCCTGAACAGTTTATATCCATCCATGACAGTACTCCAATCATGTGAGTTATCCCACCAAGTCTCTGTTATTCCAATCACATCATAGTTCCTTGACTGTGCCAGGACTTCCAGTTCTCCCTGCTTGTTTCCCAGGCTTCTTGCATTTGTGTATAGGCACTTAAGATAACTCGCTGATTTTCCTGCTTTCTCAGTCTGAGACAGGAGTCCTCCCCTCTTGCACTCTCCTGCTCGTGCTTCCTCCCGGTAACCCATTTCCCCACTTACCTCAGGGCTTTGGTCTCCATCCCCCCGTGAACTTAGTTTAAAGCCCTCCTCACTAGGTTAGCCAGCCTGCTTGCAAAGATGCTCTTCCCTCTCTTCATTAGTTGTTTGTAAATGCACCTTCAGGAGCTTAAATACAGTCTGGAAATCATCAAAATACAACACCAAAACCAAACTCAAGATTTATCAGAGCTGCGTACTTTCAACGCTATTTTATAGTGCAGAAAGCTGGGGAGTGAGAAAGTATGACATGTCCAAACTATCTTCATTCCATACAACCTGCCTCAGAAAAATCCTCCCTATCTTTTGGCCCAGAACAATTTCAAATCAAGATCTATTGACACAGTGCAGCCAAGAGGATCTGAGCACCATCATTACCAGGAGGCATTGGAGATGGATTGGTCATAGAATCATAGAAGATTAGGGTTGGAAGAGACCTCAGGAGGTCATCTGCTTCGGATGGAAACTGATTCGGATTGAAACTGACCATTGAAAGACTTGCCAGAAACAGACAGGAGTGGAGGAGCTTCATCACTGCCCTAAATGCCAGAGGCGTAATAGGAAGATGATGATGAAATGCAAGTTCGATTTTTAAATTAATTTTTATGTTTTGAATTTTTAAATATTTAATACCTTGAAATGAAATGTGTTTTCATTGGTGCTGGAGAAATATCAAATGCATTGTATAAACAGATTACAATGCTTAAGACTTTATTTCTAATTACTGAGTAACTTAATAGGAAAAGAAAACACATTGCCATTAGAAAAAGTGATAACATTTTTATATACTGGAAATACACCTTCAGGTGTGTCAGAGCTAGTAGGAAACCCATGTTGGCCAATCGATTGTAGTATATTCTTTCCAATTATCATTTTAAAAGCTTTTCATAGATTCATAGACTCTAGGACTGGAAGGGACCTAGAGAGGTCATCGAGGCCAGTCCCCTGCCCTCACGGCAGGACCAAATACTGTCTAGACCATCCTGGATAGACATTTATTTAACCTACTCTTAAATATCTCCAGAGATGGAGATTCCACAACCTCCCTAGGCAATTTATTCCAATGTTTAACCATCCTGACAGTTAGGAACTTTTTCCTAATGTCCAACCTAAACCTCCCTTGCTGCAGTTTAAGCCCATTGCTTCTTGTTCTATCCTTAGAGGCTAAGATGAACAAGTTTTCTTCTACCTCCTTATGACACCCTTTTAGATACCTGAAAACTGCTATCATATCCCCTCTCTCAGTCTTCTCTTTTCCAAACTAAACAAACCCAATTCTTTCAGCCTCCTTCCTAGGTCATGTTCGCTAGACCTTTAATCATTCTTGTTGCTCTTCTCTGGACCCTCTCCAATTTCTCCACATCTTTCTTGAAATGCGGTGCCCAGAACTGGACACAATACTCCAGATGAGGCCTGACCAGTGCAGAGTAGAGTGGAAAAATGACTACTTGTGTCTTGCTCACAACACACCTGTTAATGCATCCCAGAATCATGTTTGCTTTTTTTGCAACAGCATCACACTGTTGACCCATATTTAGCTTGTGGTCCACTATAACCCCTAGATCCCTTTCTGACGTACTCCTTCCTAGACAGTCTTTTCCCATTCTGTATGTGTGAAACTGATTGTTCCTTCCTAAGTGGAGCACTTTGCATTTGTCTTTATTAAACTTCATCCTGTTTACCTCAGGCCATTTCTCCAATTTGTCCAGATCATTTTGAATTATGACTCTGTCCTCCAAAGCAGTTGCAATCCCTCCCAGTTTGGTATCATCTGCAAACTTAATAAGCATCTTTCCTTTTTTTTAAGCCAGTGCCAAAACGAATTTGTTCTCTAATTCGTTAGTTATTCCATATTTTAGAAGAATGTTTGAGGGTAAACTCAACTATTTTAGACTTCATAACTTTTTAATGAGAAATGAGATATACAAATTAAGAGTGCATATGTTTGCTTGCTTATAATTTTCCAGAAGGTAATATAAATGAAAATAAAATATTTATGTGGATTGTCATAAACATACAGCTAAGGGTAGCATAAAACCCCTCCTGTACCTGTAAGGGGTTAAGAAGCTCAAATAACCTGGTTGGCACCTGACCAAAAGGACTAATAAGAAAAGATACTTTCAAATCTGGGGGAAGGGGGAGGTTTTGTTTGTGCTTCTTTTTGTTTGTTCTCTCTCTGGATGAGAGAGGGACCAGGCAGGAAAAAACATCTTCTAAAACCTACCTGAAATGAGCATCTAAGATTACAAAAATTGTAAGTAAAGGCAAGGAAAGGTGTTAGATTATCTTTTGTTTTTAGCTTGTGAATTTTCCCTATGCTAAGAGGGAGTTTTATTCCTGTTTTTTGTAACTTTGAAGCTAAGCCTAGAGAGGAATCCTCTATGTTTTAAATCTTTTTATTTACCCTGTAAAGTTACCCCTGATTTTTGCAGGTGTGATTCTTTTACTCTTTTTTTTTTAAATAAAATTCTTCTTTTAAGAACCTGATTGATTTTCAGTGTCCTAAAAACCCAGGGGTTTGGTCTGTGCTCACATTGTACCAATTGGTTGGTATATTTTTCTCAAGCCTCCCCAGAAAAGGGGGTGAAGGGGTTTGGGGGATATTTTGGGGAAACTGGGACTCCAAGTGGCCCTTTTTCCTGGATGTTTATCTAAATCACTTGGTGGTGGCAGCAATACCATCCAAGGACAAGGAAAGGATTTGTGCCTTGGGGAGTTTTAACCTAAGCTGGTAGAAATAAGCTTAGGGTGTCTTTCATACGGGTCCCCACGTCTGTACCCCAGAGTTCAGAATGGGGAGGGAACCCTGACATGGATATTTGAGGGTGATTGGTGTGATGTTGTAAGGACAGTGATACTGAGCAAATATTCTGCATGAATTTTATTTATTGGTTAAAGTTCTTGTATTAAGGCTCCAAAACTGATGGGAAAGTAAATGCAAAGTAATACACATTGGAAAACATGATCCCAACTACAGTGGAGTTGCAGCATAGGCGCATTTAACTTACACAATTTTAACTCTAAGTGCTCGGCAAAACAAAAACAAAAAAAGTGAAAAGTAACAATTTAAATACTGTACCTGTAGTGCGGGTGATTCCGCCTGCCATTCCACTCAATGAGCGTTTGACTATACACGATTTTTGCCTTACGCGCTGACTTCAGAACCTAAACCCCACGTAAGATGCGACTCCCCTGTAGACAAAATGATGGGGTCTAAATTAGCATTACCATTCAAGAGATCTTGGAATCATTGTAGATAGTTCTCTGAAAACATCTGCTCAATGTGCAGTGTCAGTCAAAAAAGCTAACAAAAGGTTAGGAACCATTAGGAAAGAGAGAGAGACATTATGATATTTTCTGTGTTGTTATCTATATAAATCCATGGTACACCCACATCTTGAATATTGTGTGCATATTTGGTTGCCCCATCTCAAACAAGATATATCAGAATAGGAAAAGGTACAGAGAAGGGCAACAAAAATGATTAGGGATATGGAACAGCTCCTGTATGAGGAGAGATTAAAAAGACTGGGACTTTTCAGCTTGGAAAAGAGACCACTAAAGGGGAGTTATGATAGAGGTATATAAAATTTTGACTGGTGTGGAGAAAATGAATAACTAAATGTTATTTACTCCCTCACATAACACAAGAACTAGGGTCACCCAATGAAATTAATAGAAAGCAGGTTTAAAAAAAAACAAAAGGAAGTACTACTTCACACACTGCACAGTCAACCTGTGGAACTGGTTGCCAGGGGACGTTGTGAAGGCCAAAAGTATAACAGGGTTAAACAAAGGACTAGATAAGTTCTTGGAGGATAGGTCCATCAATGGCTATTAGCCAGGATGGGAAGGGATGTAACCCATGTGCTTGTGTCCCTATTCTTTGTTTGCCAGAAGCTGGGAGTGGATGACAGAGGATGGATCACTCGATGCTTGCCTGTTCTATTCATTCCATCTGAAGCAACTGGCATTGGCAACTATTGGGAGAGAAGATACTGGGCTAGATGGATCCTTGGTGTGACCCAGTACGGCCGTTCTTATGATACCTCAAGTATTGGGATTAGTAATATCTTGCTGTATTCTCTCCTGATTGTTCTAAATTTACATATAAACTTAAATATGACTTTAATTGGTGTTTGTATTTTTGTCTGTCTTTATATAGGAATTAGATACAATCCTCCTGTCAGCTAATTTCTAAGTTATCTGCAAAAAAACCTACAGTTTTCAGGTGCCTAAGTAGCCCATGGAATAGGGTGACCAGATGTCCCAATTTTATAGGGACAGTCCTGATTTTTGGGTCTTTTTCTATATAGGCTCCTATTACCCTCCACCCCCGTCCCGATTTTTCACATTTGCTGTCTGGTCACCCTACCGTGGAATCATGGTTAAAGTTGCTCCTCCCCCAGAATCTGAAATGGTGCCCCATGGCTCTTACCATGGCCTGGCTCCAGCTTCCAGGCTGGCCAGGGGTGGGGCATTGAGGGGAAGAGGAGGAGCATGAGGCAGGGCCCTGTGGTGAGGGGGGCTCAGCCCTGCACTGGGAAGAGGCTACCGGCGCCACTCAGCACCACGTTACTATGCCCATGTTAAAAAGTGGGCAGGCACTTTTCCAAGTGTGGGGGGAGGGGCACAGTCCCCTTGGCCCCTCTGGCTGCAGTGCCCTTAGCCCCTGGGGTGGGGCCATATGTTCTTTGTGCCCAGGGCCCTAATAAATCTTAATTTGCTCTGCTCCCACTAGCAATCACATACGAGCTGGAGGTCATACACTAGTAGTACCTGACTGCTAACTGGTGCTTGACTACGGGGAACCACTAACTAGTGCTCAGCTTCTGGAAGCCAGTACTAATACTAACCTACTGGCAGCTGCACACTAGCAGCTATGCACTAATTGATACTTCACTACCGCCATGCACTAAACACTAGCTGTGTACTAATGAGTTCTCAGAGCAGGAGCCATACACTAGCTGGGAACAGCGCACTAACTAGTATGTTTTTGGAATAGCATTTTGACAGAGAAATTGATTTCCTTTTTTAAAGCTTTATATGCATAGTCCTTGAGATAGCTCTTCTCTCAATATTTTTTGGTTTGTCATGCATATTTTCTACTTTTGCCATTATTAAATGTGTTTTTATTTGAGGTAAAATATCTCTAGATTATTGGTGAAAAATAAACACAGAGTTTATGCAAATAAAATGAATAATACCAAAAGAGTGCACCTGTTCCACTTTGTAAATCCTCTTTACAAGTTAGCCTACACTGTAGGCCATGCATCAGAGACTGATGCTGTGAGTCATCTCACTAGGACGCAGAATGGGAACTGCCAAGGTAATTATATTTGTCATATTTCTGCTGGGATTTTCTCATTTGCCCACTGCCTGTGGGAGTGGATCTTCTCAGCAGTTTGACCTGTCTTGCTGCTTCATTTATTATCCCCCAGTTATTGTCTCCATTCTTGACTGAGAGGTAATTAAAGAAACGTGTAAAGTGATGAAAGCCACAGCACCAGATTTGAAAAGAACAGGTATGTATGAAGTGAAGTGTAAATGTGCAATGGACAAAAATTGACATAGAATCATAGACTTTAAGGTCAGAAGGGACCATTATGATTGTCTAGTCCAGAGGTCAGCAACCTTTCAGAAGTGGTGTGCCTAGTCTTCATTTATTTACTCTAATTTAAGGTTTTGCGTGCCGGTAACACATGTTAACGTTTTTAGGTCTTTTTCAATAAGTCTATAATATATAACTAAACTATTGTATGTAAAGTAAATAAGGTTTTTAAAATGTTTAAGAAGTTTCATTTAAAATTAAATTAAAATGCAGAGCCCCCCCAGACCCAGGCTAGGACCTAGGGAGTGTGAGTGCCACTGAAAATCAGCTTGCATGCTGCCTTTGGCACACGTGCCATAGGTTGCCCACCCCTGGTCTAGTCTGACCTCCTGCACAATGCAGGCCACAGAATCTCACCCACCCACTCCTGTAACAAACCCCTAACCTATGTTTGAGCTACAGAAGTCCTCAAATTGTGGTTTAAAGACTTCAAGGTGCAGAGAATCCTCCAGCAAGTGACCTGTGCCCCACACTGCAGAGGAAGGTGAAAACCCCCCCAGGGCCTCTGCCAATCTGCCCTGGAGGAAAATTCCTTCCCGACCCCAAGTATGGTGATCAGCTAAACCCTGAGCATGTGAGCAAGACTCACCAGCCAGCACCCATCCTTCCCTGACAGGAGATTTTAATGTGAGTTTGTTGTTGTTGTTATTATTGTCATGGTGTCTGGAGTGGTTCATGACCAAGAGTGCCAACCTCCGAGCAGACTGTCAAAAGCAGGGCAGACGCCCCAAGCGAGTGGTATATTCTATCATTAGATTTCACCAGTCCAGTAACAAATATAAACTTGCAGATCACCAGTCTTACCATAGAGTCACAGACAGTCCCCTTGGGCTCACCAATCTATCTTGCCCGCAAGCAAGCTGGACTTAGTGATAAATGGTCACTTACACCAAAAATCACAAAAGATTCAGGTTGTTTCTAGTCCCACGGGCAGGGCCGTCCTTAGGCATTGGCAGCATATGCGGCTGCAGAGGGTATCTGAAAATGTGGGGCACCGCTGGGTCTTAATGTCCACCCTCCTGCCTCTTCCTAACCCTGTTCTGACCCTTCCTGCAGGCTCCCACAGCTGGCGGCTGCAGCCTGGTGACTCTTCCTCTGGAGGGGATCTAGTCCTTCACAGTGAAAAAGCCTGCAGCCTGGCAGCCCTATTAGCACAACACTGAAAGAGTTAAAGAGCCATTCAAGTGGGAATGAAGCCATTGGCGGGGCTTTGAAAACAGTCTTTATTATTGCAGGAAGTCAAAGATACCGTAGCCCAGGAAAGAAACAGGCACTGCAAATCAGCTTAGGAAACACAGATTCCTACTAACATTGTAACCACTGCACTTCACTCCCGTGCAGGGCACCAAACATTACTGTTGGTTTTCAGCCTCAAATTCCTCCCTCAAGGCATCCCTAATCCTTGCAGCCCTGTGCTGGGCCTCTCTAGTAGCCCTGCTCTCTGGCTGTGCAAATTCAGCCTCCAGGCATTGAACCTCAGAGGTCCATGCCTGACTGAATCTTTCACCCTTCCCTTCACGAATATTATGGAGGGTACAGCACGCGGATATAACCGCGGGGATGCTGCTTTCCCCCAAGTCTAGCTTCCCATACAGAGATCACCGGCGCCCCTTTAAACGGCCGAAAGCACACTCCACAGTCATTCGGCACCGGCTCAGCCTGTAGTTGAACTGGTCCTTGCTCCTGTCAAGCTTCCCTGTATAGGGCTTCATGAGCCAAGGCAGTAACGGGTAAGCGGGGTCTCCAAGGATCACAATGGGCATTTCGACGTCCCCTACTGTGATCTTCCTGTCTGGGAAAAAAGTCTCTGCCTGCAGCTTCCTGAACAGGCCACTGTTCCGAAAGATGCGTGCATCATGCACCTTTCCAGGCCAGCCTGTGTTAATGTCAATGAAACGCCCACGGTGATCTACAAGTGCCTGCAGAACCATAGAGAAATACCCCTTCCGATTAACATACTCAGATGCTAGGTGGGGGGGGGGGGTGCCAGAATAGGAATATGGGTCCCATCTATCACCCCTCCACAGTTAGGGAAACCCATTTGTGCAAAGCCAGCCACAATGCCATTTAACAGGCATTTGCCAACCCCCAGGTAGATACTGTCAGGTTCTGAATTTCCTGACAAAAACAGTTGTGCATTACTCAGAACATGTTAGTCTACAGGACCTTTGTTTAAAATTTGCTTTAAAAATATTTCATTAGTGAGTCGGTAAAGATTATAATCACATCTCTTAAAAAATCCTTGCGTAGATTTTTAGAGGCACAATCAACTTTAGCCTTAAATGCTTGGCTCTTCAGACATACAGCTTTTTAAATAAATCCTTCAAAAGACCCCCCTTATCTAAAATACACATTTTAATTTTAATTACTATAGTAAAAAAAACTTGCTTCCAAAGTCTTTCTGTCCTTTCTGTCCTTCCCTTTCTCCCTTCACCCTTTGCTGCCTCGTCCCTCCCGCCCCCGCCCCCCCGGGGCTGCAAGCCCAGGCTGCCGTCAGGCACAGGGGCACCAGTTTAATAATACTGCGTAGGGCCCCATCAATCCTAAGGACGGCCCTTCCCAAGGGACCAGTCACTTTCCCCAGATAAATGTATACCTTAGATCTCACACGAAAGACAACCCCTGTAGCCAATCCTGTAATAAACTAACTAAAGGTTTATTAACTAGGAATAAAATAAGAGAGCTATTTACAGGTTAAAGCAAACAAGCCTACATGCACAAATGAGTTTGTCTGTGATTCAAAAGATGACAGATGAGTAAACTATCAGCATTGAATGTCTTTTAGGGCTTAACCCATGTCGACCCTGGGGCTCTCTGCTTTTTGTTTCTTAGCTCCAACCTTTGTGAGAATCCAAACAGCAAAGAGATGAAAAATCTTCACATTAATGTTGTTAGATGTTCAGCTGTGTATGTGTTCTCCCTGTGTGCTGTCCTAGCTCTTCACAGACAGTTGGCACATTAGACCTCTAGTGAACTGCCCAATGACCATAAGATCTGTTAAAGTACAAAGTCACCCAGTCAGGTTTATTGTCAGTGAGGCACGGTAATAGCACCTGGCAGACTCTATGAGAATACTAAGACATGTATGCCTGTGACAATGGATGCAGCTCAGTCAGTGGTGGGACTTTCCACTGCCCCCTAGGCTGGCCAAAGATACTCCCTCTGAAATACATCTTTATATCTGCATATAAACAAGTTATGTACTGTTATCCTGACATCTTTTAGGAGGGGTCAGTAGGTGGTTCTGTTATCATTGAGGAATGTTTTTGTACCATCTTTGATACTACGATGTTATTATACCACTTAATATGTTTGCATGAGTGCTCTGTGCCTAGCACTTCTTAGGAATGTGTATTTCTGCAATATCAGTCCTGTTCTTGCCAGATGCTGTGAGCAGGTCATGCCTTGTACCAGGCCTCTGATACAGAGCTTATGTCTCAGGCTCTCTTCCTACTACAGTTAGCTATTTGTAGGTCCCTCTTCCAGCATTCAAACCAGTGGGATGAGGTTTTCTGCACAAACTTGTCCATGGGGTAATTAACAAAGCTTTGGTACTATGATGTCCCACTTAATTTTGATAGTCCTCCTGGATGGGTGAGGGAGAGCCACTCTTCCCATCTGAGTTCATAAGTTCCGAGCAGGCATTTTTACTATTATAAAACAAACATAGTTTACCTTGTAGCATGGAATACAGACATTACAAATAAGATTAATGCATACAGCAACTTACGCTTAGGCACAGGAACTAGGGGTGCAGTGTGTGCTGCAGCACCCCCAGGTTTCACGCGGGGCTCTGCTCCTGGTCCCAGAGGAGGAGTCCTGGCTGACAGCCGCATGCTCGGGCTCCGCTCCTGGCCCCGCATGTGGGCTCCCAGCCCACCCCTGGGGCTCCATTTCTAGCCCCCCATGCAGGGTCCCAGCTACCGAACACGCACCCAGGATCCAGCTTCCAGCTGCTGGCCCTGTGCCCACCCCCAGCTGTGGCCCCAGTCTCAGCCCCCTTACCCCCATCCTTGTCCCCCCTCCCAGAGACATGGCCCTGCTCCTGGACCCAGCTCTGGGGAGTGGGGAGGGCATGGACAAGGGTAAGGGGGCTGGCTTTCAGCACCCCCACTATTTAAAGTGTTCCAGAACCACTGAACTTACAACCATTATATAGAGTTTGAACACTAAACACATCCTTACAAGTCTAACGTCTGTCTTGAACAATATTAACATATAAGTGAGCTGGTCTGGTTTCCAGTTATGAATTTGTCAGTGCTCAGCTGATGCCTACAGACTTAGCAAGAACTGGCTTCTGGCTTACCAGCATCACAGTTATTACAGGAGATGACAGGATGTGAACATAGACTGTATAGCTTTTTTATTTGTTAAATAATCGTGTGGCTTTTTTATTATTATTATTGCACAGAATTTTATTCCTCAGTATGGTCACTTTATAACACCCGTAGAAAGTCTCACTGATTTAACATTTGTGAACAGGAAATACCAGGTTGTGACATATATAAAAGTTGATTTTCCTGGTATTGAGATTGCTATCATGCTACTCAACACTTTTGTTGTCAGCCAGTATTCCAGGAAATGAAAAACGTTTCCACTGTGATTTACCAGTCAAATCCTCTTGTTCTGGAAGAGCAGCTTTCAGCCTTCCTGCACAAAAAGAGTTGAGAATTGTGGCAAAATACCACACCTATGCTGCAGCAGGGCCTACCAGCCATTTAATGACAGTATCTTCAATGCAAAAGGCTGATAGAGCATCTGAGCATTCTTTCTGACCATAACGGACTTGGCGGGAGGGCTACCCCATCAGTGAGTGGTTGGCTTAAAGGACTTGTAATGCAGTGGTTTCCAAACTTTTCACGGTTGCACCTCCCCTTACCCCTGTCTATGCCCCTTCCCCACACCCCTCCCAAGCTGGGGCCAGGAGTGGGTCTGCGGTTCTGGGGGTGGGGGCACAGACGCCAGTAAGGGGGTCAAGGCTGGGGCCGGGTCTGCGGCCAGGAGCAGGATCAGGGCTGGGAATGGGGCGGGGCCAGGAGCAGAGCTGCAAACTGTTAAACGTCACACGAGTGTTGGCTATAAGTAAGGAGAGGAAGAATGATAACACTGAAGGGACACAAAGAACCACTATGGTGGACTCTTGCTTGAGCCAAGGGCTGTATTAAGATAATCAGTTGCCTTGGGTAAACCATGAAACAGGGCTTCCTGTGGCACTCCTCCTCCCCCCAGTCCTTGTTGACTTCCTTAGCCTCCACTGGAACCCATGTGCTAAGTGTCCGACAGTCTGACCCGGATTATCTGCAGCCTGTCTGTTGTACATGCCTGAGATTCAGCTGATCTCACTCTCGATGTCCGCTGGCAGCTCTCTCCATGGATTAACACTAAGATGGGTGCAATAGTGGGCACCCCACAAAGTGAGCAGAGAGATCCATGTGCAGCTCCCTCGCTGTTAGCTGTTCCCAACCCTTTGGCCAGTTCCCTGCTGCAATATCTTCTTTGGAGACCATTTGAACCCCATTGGTTGGCCAAGGGAATCATGGATAAGTCCCATCTCTGCTCCGCAGTAAGTGCGCGCAGCTGGGAGATGAGGAAGGCCAGGAACTAGCAACAGCCATCTGCCAAGTTTGTGATATATTTTCCTGTTCTAGCTCCAGCCCGCTTTCATGATACATTTGTATCTTTCGTATGCATCTACCCAGCGTGGTTTGGCAAAAGGCTATATAGAAATCTTTTACGCATTTTTGCCACTTTTTCAGTGATTGGCTTCAGCTTGTTTACTGAAAAATATGATGGAGGTGTCTATAGTGACTCCGGCTTTCAATTTCAATGAGTTTGTAAAGCTTATAAACAGGGTGCCGTGTATCCTGTAATACCATGACCATGGAATTCACTCTTGCAGCAGAACTGTGTTCTAAAATCTCATTTTTATGTAAGCAGAGTCAGGATGAGCTCTACCCTGACATCTAGTGGTGAATTGTGGCGAGTGTGGAAAAGAACTTCAGGGGCTGGTCTTGTTTGCATAGGCACACCCACCCCTAGCCTGAGCTCACAGCAGCCCAAATAGTCACTTTGGCTGCTGTGGGATCCCCAGGTTCTCTGTTATTGGGGCAGGAAGAATAAAGTGTTGTTACCCTGATTATGTGAATCAAGGCCAGTGGAACTGTTTTATGACAGAGGGACTCACCATCAACTAAGTAGCACTTGCTATACAAGGGACATGGGTTCCAAAACTCAGTGAATTGAGAGAGGCTGGGGATAGGCATTTGTATCTGATGGTATGGGACCCCCTTTTGAGAGGCCTGAAACACCAATTGCACCTCTTTTTCTCTCTACTGTGAAATAGCAGAGCAAGTTTTGATTCCATTAAGGGTCTAGTTACAGGCTGCTGTACTGAATTAACTTTGGGCTATTAGTGCACCAACACTGGGGCTCCCCTACTATAAGCAGAAATTACTAAGAGCTGAAATCGCTAAAGCACTAAGATTGCTGGGTGCTGAGATCACTGAGTGCTGTGTTGACTGGGGGGGGGGGGCTGAAGATATATTGCTAAGCAGCTGGCAGAGCAGAGGAATTTTTGGGATGGTTGGAGTGGGCCCATGGGATGGTAAGCTGAGCTGAGCAGTTTGCAGGCCAGTTGGAGCAGCCAATGGAATGGCGAGTAGAGCGGAGTGGAGCAGAGTGCCCTTGGGACGGCGAGTGGAGCGGCGCAGAGCTGAGTAGTTTGCGGGCTGGTTGGAGCGGCCTACGGGACAGCGAGTGGAGCAGAGTGGAGCAGTTTGTGGGACAGCGGGAGTGGCTTGTGGTGAAGGCTGCAGCAGAACCCCACGGAGAGGCGGGGCAGTCGGCCTTGGACCATGTAAGGTGCCCCTTAACACTCTGTGTGCCTCTTTTCTCCCCCCCCCCGCCCATTTCCACCCAGCTGGGGGTGGGGGATGTAGAACTCTGCAGATAAACTTTTGAACTTTTCTAACCTTTAGAGGAGTGAAGTTCTGGAACAGCCTTCCAAGGGGGCAAAAGACATATCTGGCTTCAAGACTAACCTTGATAAGTTTATGGAGGGGATGGTATGATGGGATAGCCTAATTTTGGCAATTAATTGATCTTTGACTATTAGCAGTAAAGATGCCCAATGGCCTGTGATAGGATGTTAGATGGGGTGGGATCTGAGTTGCTACAGAGAATTCTTTCCTGGGTGCTGGCTGGTGAGTCTTGCCCACATGCTCAGGGTTTAACTGATCACCATATTTGGGGTCGGGACGGAATTTTCCTCCAGGAAAGATTGGCAAAGGCCCTGGAGGTTTTCTGCAGCATGGGGCACAGGTCACTTGCTGGAGGATTCTCTGCACCTTGAGGTCTTTAAGCCACGATTTGAGGACTTCAGTAGCTCAAACATAGGTTAGGGGTTTGTTACAGGAGTGGGTGGGTGAGATTCTGTGGCCTGCGATGTGCAGGAGGTCAGACTAGATGACCATAATGGTCCCTTCTGACCTTAAGTCTATGAATCTATGAATCTATGAACTCTGGGGCTGCACTGACCAGGGACAAAGACTTTTGGGTTGTTGGATTTTGGGGGGATTTTTGGGTTGATGGACTCAAGGGACTCTTGGGGTGTTGGACTTTGGGATTCGGGGTGATCTTTTGGGTGGTTGGACTTAAGACCCTGAGGGTCTGCCAAACTAGCTTGGGGGTGGGTCTTTTGCTCATGGTTTGTGTTATGAATCCTGTTTGTGGTGTTTCCCCAACATAATGCCGCATTGTTTCTCTCCTTTATTAAAAGGATTTTGCTACACTCAGACTCTGTGCTTGCGAGAGGTGAAGTATTGCCTCCTAGAGGTGCCCAGGGGGGTGGTATGCAATTGTCCCAGGTCACTGAGTGGGGGCTCGAGTCGGTCTTGCATTGTGTTATTGAAATGGAACCCCTAGATACGGAACCCGTCCCTTGTTGCTGCCAACTCAGACAGGCAAAAGGGGTACATTTAATTTAATTAAATAATATATATTGAGGCCTTATGTTTACAGAGTTAATGCTGTAAACACGAACAATGGGAGTGTTATATTCCTGCATTTGTAGAGAGCCTGAGACAGCAGCTGTAAGAGCTGCTCCAAGCACCTCAGTCAGGGCATTTTCCCAACATTTCTTGTTATGGAATTCACTGTTTGGCGGCAGCCAGACACCTGACATTATGCTTTGTGTCTCCCTGCCCTGCCAGGACATAGGTGCTGCTTCCTCTTGCTCTGCAGCCTTTGAAAAAAGGGGGAGATAACTGGATAAAAGGTCACACTCCTTGCACTCTTCCATCCGGTTCCAGAAGTGTAGCTTGGTCAACTGGGCTGATTGGAGAACAGCATTGTAACCAAGGCCTAGAGAGCCGAAGATCTGAGCTGCTGAAGCCAGCAGCTTCCCTGGGGCACATGGTGAGGCGGGAGGTTACAAACCAGGCTGCCTGGACATAGATGGCATCTGAGGCCTGAGGAGTAGAGTTGGGCTACCCAAAGAGCATGGTGAAAACCCCACCTGCTATAACAGTCATTGAACTTTTACATCAATGAGTATTTTCACCTTTGAGCCAGAGTTTTATGTTTATTTAGTTATGGTGGGGATGAGAGGGGAGATGGAATATATTAATGTGGCTGCAGAAGTTAGGGGATTTTGCCATGGAATTTAGTGGTCATTGCAGCAGAATTTAAAGTTGCTTTACCATGGAATTTGGTCCCATTGTGGATGGGGTATACAGGACACTGCCCTTAAGCACCTCTTCACATTTAATAATTGTGACAGGTCTGGTAATTTCCTGCAATATCCTTATTAAACCTTATTGAATTCAGTTTTAGTGTTTTGGAGTCCAGTATTGAATGCAAAAGTTATGTATTATTGTGGACATGGATGACCAAAGAACTATATTGAACAATGTGGCAGACAAGTGGACTTTTGAGACAATACAAGTGAAGTGGAATTTCTGGGAAATATATAGGGGAAGGTGAATGCAAATTCCTCCCATCCTTCCCCCCCCCGTCTGCCTTGATTATGCAAAACTCCAGCCTTTTGAAGCTGTGCCCTGAGGAAGGGACCATTGTCAGCTGATTACCTCTTCCGTGAGTCTCAAGATCAGAAGCCTAAGCTGTATAAAGGAAAGACTAACCTGTGCATAGGTGTGCTTGTTCTGAGCTAAGGCTGTTATGAACTTGTAACCACAGAAATAACATGGGGGAGGGGAGAGAGGGAGGTTTTGAAGGACTGACTGTCAGAGCCCTTGCTGGGAGTTGGGGAGGGGTTGCCTTTTGGTAAGTTTATTAGCATGTGTGTAGGATTTTTATTGTTTTAATCTGTTTTCTCTGTAATGCTTTCACTTTAAGAATAAATGTGCTTGCTTAGGAAGGGCTGTGTGGTAACATAACTGGGCAATTGAGAGCTGGCTGTATTTTAAAGAATCTTTATTGAGGTTGCAGGAACAAACCACCCCAATGTGTAGAAAGAATAGTAAATATGGCAGGCAACCAGCTTGGCTTAACAGTGAAATCATTGCTGATCTTAAACACAAAAAAAGAAGTTTACAAGAAGTGGAAGATTGGACAAATGACCAGGAAGGAGTATAAAAATATTGCTCAGGCATGCAGGAGTGAAATCAGGAAGGCCAAATCACACTTGGAGTTGCAGCTAGCAAGAGATGTTAAGAGTAACAAGAAGGGTTTCTTCAGGTATGTTAGCAACAAGAAGAAAGTCAAGGAAAGTGTGGGTCCCTTACTGCATGAGGGAGGCAACCTAGTGACAGAGGATGTGGGAAAAGCTAATGTACTCAGTGCTTTTTTTGTCTCTGTCTTCACGAACAAGGGCAGCTCCCAGACTACTGCACTGGGCAGCACAGCATGGGGAGGAGGTGACCAGCCCTCTGTGGAGAAAGAAGTAGTTCGGGGCTATTTAGGAAAGCTGGACGAGCACAAGTCCATGGGGCCGGATGCGCTGCATCCGAGGGTGCTAAAGGAGTTGGCCGATGAGATTGCAGAGCCATTGGCCATTATCTTGGAAAACTCATGGCGATCGGGGGAGGTCCCGGATGACTGGAAAAAGGCTACTGCAGTGCCCATCTTTAAAAAAGGGAAGGAGGAGGATCTGGGGAACTACAGACCAGTGAGCCTCACCTCAGTCCCTGGAAAAATCATGGAGCAGGTCCTCAAGGAATCAATTCTGAACCACTTAGAGGAGAGGAAAGTGAACAGGAACAGTCAGCATGGATTCACCAAGGGCAAGTCATGCCTGACTAACCTAATTGCCTTCTATGAGGCGATAACTGGCTCTGTGGATGAGGGGAAAGCAGTGGACGTGTTATTCTATGACTTTAGCAAAGCTTTTGATACGGGCTACCACAGTATTCTTGCCAGCAAGTTAAAGAAGAATGGGCTGGATGAATGGACTATAAGGTGGATAGAAAGCTGGCTAGATCGTCAGGCTTAATGGGTAGTGATCAATGGCTCCATGGCTAATTGGCAGCCGGTATCAAGTGGAGTGCCCCAAGGGTTGGTCCTGGGGTCGATTTTGTTCAATATCTTCATTAATGATCTGGAGGATGGCATGGACTGCACCCTCAACAAGTTTGCAGATGACACTATACTGAGAGGAGTGGTAGATACGCTGGAGGGTAGGGATAGGATACAGAGGGACCTTGACAAATTAGAGGATTGGGCCAAAAGAAATCTGATGAGGTTCAACAAGGACAAGTGCAGAGTTCTGCACTTAGATGGAAGAATCCCATGCACTGCTACAGACTAGGGACCGAATGGCTGGGGAGCAGTTCTGCAGAAAAGGACCTAGGGGTTACAGTGGATGAGAAGCTGGATATGAGTCAACAATGTGCCCTTGTTGTCAAGAAAGCTAATGGCATTTGGGGCTGTATAAGTAGGGGCATTGCCAGCAGATCGAGGGACGTGATCATTCCCCTCTATTCAACATTGGTGAGGCCTCATCTGGAGTGCTGTGTCCAGTTTTGGCCCCATACTAGGGATGTGGAAAAATTGGAAAAGTCCAGCGGAGGGCAACAAAAATGATTAGGCAGCTGGAGCACATAACTTATGAGAGGAGGCTGAGGGAACTGGGATAGTTTAGTCTGCAGAAGAGAAGAATGAGAGGGGATTTGATAGCTGCTTTCAACTACCTGAAAGGGGGTTCCAAAGAGGATGGATCTAGACTGTTCTCAGTGGTAGCAGATGACAGAAGAAGGAGTAACAGTCTCAAGTTGCAATGGGGGAGGTTTAGGTTGGATATCAGGAAAAACCTTTTCACTAGGAGGGTGATGAAGCACTGGAATGGGTTCCCTAGGGAGGTGGTGGAATCTCCATCCTTAGAGGTTTTTAAGGTCAGGCTTGACAAAGGCCTGACTGGGATGATTTAGTTGGGAATTGGCCCTGCTTTGAGCAGGGGGTTGGACTAGATACCTCCTGAGGTCCCTTCCAACCCTGATATTCTATGATTCTATGATTCTATGAATTACCTTGTCCATAGCCTATGAGGAGAAGGCAAATGTAATGGGGTGTCCACCCCACACAAGGCCGGAGGGGATTAAGGTAGCTAGGTGGGCCAATTAATTGCCTAGGCTGCGCCTGGAGGAAGACCCAGGGAATAGGGATTAATTAGAGAGGTGTCTCAGCTGGGCAGGAAGGAGGGGGCCTGTATAAAGTCCAAAAGCCGAGAGTAGTTGAGGCTTCAGGGAAGTAGCCTGCAGCCACTCCCTGGGAAAAGGGAGGTGTGTGGTTTGCACACTGAGAGAGAGGGGAGAATGAGAAAGGCTTAGGGGAAAAGCAACAAGGCATAGGAGAGTGTGGACCTCGGCTGCTGAAGAGAGGGCCCCTGAGCTTAGAGGGCGGGCCAGGGTTCCCCTACCAGCCACTGGGGTCTGGCACAGACCAGGCAGTGGAGAACGGAGTGCCTGGGACAATTTGCCCCCAAAGACTTTGATACCCTGGAAACAGAAGACCATAGTGACCTGGCCGAAGGGCCCAGCCATGAAGAGGAAGCTGCAGCTCCTGGAGCGAGGGGGACCGCAGGGTGAGCGAGAGGATGACTGGTGGAGCTCCTGGAGGAACTAATGCCCACAGTGGACAGGAGGCATGGGCATTGATTGGTGGGACTGTATCATCATGTAGGTTTAGGATGATGAGCACTGGCTGCAGAACTTTGGGGTGTGAAAGGCGACATTCCAGAGCTTGTTCCTGCCCGGTAGCACATGAACACTGAGAGGAGAGCTGTGTTGACAGTGGAGAAACAAGTGTTAATCGCACTCTGGAAGCTTCAGCACTGGATTGCTATCAGTCAGTAGCAATCATTCTGGAGTTGGACAATCCACAGTTATGATCCAAGTGTGAAGGGCTATTAAACATTTCCTGCTCTGCAGGACTGTGACTCTCGGCAACGTGCAGGACATAGTGGATGGATTTGCAGTAAGGAGGTGCCTGAACTGGAGTGGGGTGATAGCACACACCCCTATTTTGGCACTAGCCCACCTTACCACAGAATCCATCAACAGAAAGGGACGCTTTCCCATGGATATGTAAGTGTCATGGACCGCTGGGGATGCTTCCCTGATATTAACATGGCCTGGTCAAAGAAGGTGCATGACAATTGCATCTTTAGGAACACAAGGCTTTTCCAGAAGCTGCAAGCAGGGACTTCCTTTCCTGATTGGCACATTAACACTGGTGATGTTGAAATGCCAATAATGATTCTGGGGGACCCAGCCTACCCCTTGCTCTCCCCATGCTTGGTCTTTCTCCTTGTTCATATTCTGATGGGCCCTGCAAGCCCTTTGATTACAGTCCTAGTGGCTTGCCTGATCAGGGTCGGGCATTCAGTGGGTGTGGAAGGTGCATCCTATAAGACCATCAAAGCAGAAGCTGCTAATAAAACCAGACGGACAGATTGATATATTGACAGCCACAAAGGAAAGGGAAAGTAAGTCCTCAAACTCCCTGATAGTATTCCCATATAAACCCTTCATAAGAAATGCTGCTTGACACTTTAGCTTGGGAATGCCCCAGTACAGCACCACTGTCCAGCTCAACCCATGGTGAGTGTGGCCTGGCTGGGGGCGGGGGGTGCTCTGTTGCATGTAACTGTACAGCTTGTACTCACTGGATAGAGATATAGGAAAATGACAGTGACTATACCGGCACTGTTTCCCAGGCAGTGATTTTGGCTGATACCTCACTCCAAAGGCGCAGAGAACCTAGATGTTTCTGGTGTTCTGAAACTGCCCGTGCCCTTATGCTGCGAGCCTGTTTGCTGCAATGGTGCCAGCCAAACTCATCACTGACTGGTGTGGGGAAGTGTCCTATCATGGGGGGAGAAACAAGTCTGCCTCCCTAGAAAACTTCAGGAGAGGATTTCTGAGTATGTCCAGGAAAGATGAATCAAGATCTCGCAAACTGATGAAGGGGACATCCCTGTTCTGATAAACAGAGTGTTCCACATGGCCCCCCGCCTAGTCCAACAACCCAGCGAAGTGAGAAGTGGGTGCTGCCTCTGCCTCTGTTTGTTGTACCTCTACCCAAGCACAGGACACTGATCTGCTGTGGAGTGTGTGACTGGGCTGCCATACAACCCTTTGTGGAATGTAATCCCAAAGCTTTTATTTTCTAACATTATTCCAGTAAAGTAATGAAAAGTCAATACCTTTCTCTCAACTTGATGGATGGGCTGGGTGCCATTTTTAAATGGGGAACAAAGGCCGGGGGAGGAGAGCAGAAGTGAGGGAGATAAGGTCTGAGGGAAAGAAAAGACCAAAAACCATTGCAAGGTACAATGCCTGTACATACCCACCCTTCCCGTTTGTCAGCCGCTCAGCTGTGCTCGTCTGGTGGGCCTGGCTAGATCCTGCAGATTTTCAATTGGTTCCTGGCTCACAGCATAGTTTGAGTCCTACTCTGCGCCCCCCCCCCTTGTTGTTCATGGCAGGTGTCTCTGTCTTGGGCCCCTCCGGGGTATCCACAGTCATTGTGGGGTGCTGGTGGGGACACGGTCAAGGATGGCGTGCTGCTTGTTGTGAAAGGGCAGGTCTGCGAGGCAGCACCAGATTCCTTGTTGCCTTCCCTCACTTTGTGAGATGCCTGGCTCACTTTTGCTTTCACACAGCACTGCTGCGGATCCCTGTTGTGCCCCTTTGCCAGCATGCCTCCAAGAGGTCCCTGTTTCTGTGGCTGGTCCATAGCTGAGCTTGCCCAGCCTCTTCCTCGCACAGCCCAAGGAGCGCCAAGACGTCAGACAGGAGCTTGTCTAGTAGCGCTGTGTGTGTGTAGCTGGCATGGTTGGTTGGGCAGTTGCACGCACACAACAAGGCGAGCGGCTAGGTGTGCTACCATGGTGGGCAATCAGGAAAAGGCATTTCAAAAACACATGGGGATTTTTAATGGGGGGAGGAGGTAAGAGGTGGTTTCCATTTTCTGTGACCCTTGGGTAGTGGAGTTCAAAACTGTGAACAGAGTGGTCATTGTTGTGGGGACAGGGGCATTGTGGGACAGCAGATGGAGGATTGTTAGGTCAACACACATGGGCGGCAGGTTTGTATAATTTTTGGTGGTGCCCAAGTGGCTCCGTCCCATCCATAGGATGCCTACCCCTACCTTATGCTTCAGGGGGACGTGGGGTCCAGGGTGGCCTGGGGGGTTAGCGGGGTGCCTGGCGCCGACAGCAGAGAGCAACCCTGCTCCGCCCAGCCTCTTCCCACACCGCCCCCACTCCACCTCTTCCCCAAGGCCCTGCCCCTGAGCAATGCCGGGAGCTGGCGAGGTTGAGCAGAGTGGGCTGGGGCCAGGTCACTCACTGCTGCCAGTGCCAGGACCCCGTTAACGCCCCAGGCTGCCCTGGACCCCATCACCCCCTGAAGCACAAGGGAGGGGTAGGCACCACCATGTTGTGCCACAAAGACTTGACAAAATTACTGGACTTAGTGATGGACAATGCAGGCAGGTGGGTATTATGTCATTCAATCATTCAACCCATAAAATTGCACACATTTTGCCTCAGTGAAATTAAATATCCAGAGAATTACTGGGCCTGTGATGATGACCAGGGCTTGCTCACCTGTGGCTCGGGCTCCCCCTCCCTGTGCTGAGGAGGCACAGCCAGGCAGGTCTGCATCTGCAGGCAGGCACCCTGCCTCAGGTGCAGCTCCCGTGGCCCTGCTAGCCACTAGACTGGGAGCCTCCCAGCCAATGGAATGGGCTGGGCTGGGCTGGGGGGCGGAAGGCAAAGGGGGAGATTGTAGGGAGCTTTGGAGGAGGGGAGGCAGTGGGGGAGGGGAGTGGGCTGGCACAAAGGGGAGGGCTCTCTGGAGAGGAGTGACAGGGGCACAGGGGTCATTGGGAGTCTCTCGAGGGGGCAGAGGGTTATGTGGGTCTCTGTGGGGCAGGGGGCTGTGATGGGCGGAGCCAGCTGCAACCTGGGTCTGCTCTGCGGGGGGTGTTGCTATAGTCCCCTCAGGAAGCTCCCCCCATCCTGTGTATTTTATACCAGCCCCGGGGTGCCCATTGCTGCTCCTTTCCCCGCCCACGGCTCCATCTGTCT
The DNA here is from genome assembly GCF_016161935.1 of Mauremys reevesii. Taxonomy (NCBI): domain Eukaryota; kingdom Metazoa; phylum Chordata; order Testudines; family Geoemydidae; genus Mauremys; species Mauremys reevesii. The sequence goes on from NC_052628.1 coordinate 129,517,911, forward strand.
GTCCCACAACCCCCGGCTGTGTCCATCTGTCTGTCTGTCTCCACAACCCCCCGGTTGTGTCCTGGTGTGTGTCTGTCCCACAACCCCCAGCTTTGTCCGTCTGTCTGTCTGTCTCCACAACCCCCCGGCTGTGTCCTTGTGTCTGTCTGTCCCCACCATCCCCGACTGTGTCTGTCTGTCCCACAACCCCCTGGCTGTGTCTGTCTGTCTGTCTCCACAACCCCCCGGCTGTGTCCTTGTGTCTGTCTGTCCCCACCATCCCAGACTGTGTCTGTCTGTCCCACAACCCCCTGGCTGTGTCTGTCTGTCCCCACAACCCCCTGGCTGTGTCCTTGTGTCTGTCTGTCCCCACAACCCCCTGGCTGTGTCCTTGTGTCTGTCTGTCCCCACAACCCCCGGCTGTGTCCGTCTGTCTGTCTGTCTCCACAACCCCCCGGCTGTATCCTGGTGTGTGTCTGTCCCACAACCCCCTGGCTGTGTCCTTGTGTCTGTCTGTCCCACAACCCCCCGGCTGTGTCTGTGTGTCTGGCTGCCCCCACAGCTCACCGGCTGTGTCAGTCTGACAGGCACAGACCCTGCTGCTCTGCCCAGGGCTCAGAGCCGCTGCCTGTGACTCCCTCCCCGTCCCTGCTGTGGAGGTGTGGCCAGGCAGCTCTGGCACCGCCCCCAGCAGCTCCCATTGGCTGGGGTTCCCGGCCAATGGGCTGTGAGCCGAGTCAGGGCTGGGGGGAGCTGCTTGTGGGGAGCGGGAGAGCTGCCCCTGAGGTGAGAGTGCCCCACATGGCCGACCCCTGGCGCAGGGACCCCCAAAGCACAGGGCCTGGGGCCCAAACATTGGTGGAGCTGGGCCCACCTTCGGGAATATTGCTGGAGCCTGGGCCCCACGGGCCCATAGAACTCGCCGCCTATGTCAACACAAATGATGCGGTATCTGCACTCATGCTGTGTTGTCTTAAGTAGGTCGACTGGAGCTCCGTGGCACCTGAAGAGGGGGTATTACTGCATCACTGTAACAGACCACTTACATTGGTGGGAGACAATGCAGACACATGCATAACTAGGTCAATCCAAGTGCACTTATATCAACCCAACTTTGTAGTGTAGGCCAGGCCTAGTGTCATCTGCAGACGTTGCTCCCTAGTCAAGGCAGTCCCTACTTTGATCTCTAGGACTCTGTGGGACTTCCCTGGATATCTAGAACAATACTAGCAAACTAAGAGAACGTTTATTTTCTTCAATTAAAATAATTAAAATATTTTTTGTTAATTGCAGAGTTTTTGGACGATAAAGAAAAGGTAATATTGAAAATGTAGTGACCTGATAGATACAGAGTGACAAATATATCATGTCTTTAAGTCACCTTTCAGCTCAGCCCCTTTGAAATACAAAGCAGGCACATTAACCACTAAACTAAACAGATTTTGATTAACACTTGCAAGCATGATCAGGGTTACACTTTCACCACTGGAGGGTGCAATTATTTGTCCATGAATGCAGCTGAGCTATTATAATATCTACTAGGAAAACTAATTAAAACACAGAAGTGAACTGTACACATTTCACAGTGCATTTCTATTCAACACAAGCCTGCTGGGATTAATTAAATCAGACCTAAGGCCTGATTGTGTAGTCCATATGCAGACAACAGTCCCCTCTAGCTCAATGGCAGTTCTGCCTGAGTAGTAACGCCAGTTGTGGCCCCCTTACTTGACTGCATCTTTGTTTTCTGCAACAGCAAAAAGTGAGGAAAATGGGAGACTTTTCCTACATTGTACCTATAAATACCCTAATAATAAAACCTTCATTTGAATGTTTTCTTGTATGGGGTGGTAGCACGAGTAGGTATCTTCAAAAGCAATAGAGTTTCAGCATTTCCCACTGTCAGGGAAATACCCTAGATTCTGTGTCAGGTGGACCAGTGAAGAGGACCCAAGACTGGCCATTGGAAGATTTGTGGTTTGTTCCCAGCTTTGCTAGTGACTCACTCAGTGACCTTGGGCAAGTCGCTTAGGCCAATATTTTCAAAAGTCACTACATTTGGATACCTCAGCTTTTGGGGGCGCAGCTTTAGATACCTTTTGCCTAATTTTCAGAGGCAAAGAACATTCATAGCTTCAATGTATTATTATTTTACATTTATATAGTTGTAGTGCCCAGAGGCTGCGACCCGGACAGGGCCATGTTGGGCTAAGCACTATGCAAATATAGAGTATATGACATCAGTGGGAGCTGCAAGTGCTCAGCATCTCTGACAATCACATTTGAGGTAGCTCAGATTGTATGTGGTGTTGTTGTAGACCTGGAGAGCAGCTCTGTGTGGTTCGGAAGCTTGTCTCTCACCAACAGGAGTTGGTCCAAGAAAAGATATTGCCTCTCCCATCTTGTCTCTCTAGTGTCTCAAATTGGGCAGCGAACTTTTGGGTGCAACTGAAGCATCCCAAATCGGTCAGCACTTCTGAAGCATTTGGCCTGAATTTGTTTGCTTCTGTTCCCCCATCTGTAAAATAATAATTAATAATGAATAGTTAAGAATAAACCCCCTAGCTCGCAAAGTGCTTTACAAAGGAGGTCAGTATCATTAAGTCCCCATTTTACAGGATACAGAGACATGGGCAGGTGAAATGACTTGCTCGTGGTCGCCCATTAAACCAGTCAGCGATATGCCCATCTTTGTTTTAAAGAGCTAAATATTTACATTTCTTTGTTATTCTATGGTAGTAATGATATCAAGGCACTGTTTCTGACTTGATCACCAATTAGTGAAATACACGCATTAAGCACAATTCAATATACTGATGAATCACATGGCTAATCCGGTTTCAAAACACAATGCAATCAGACTGCTGCATTTGCACACACATTACTCATCTTCTTTTGTGCTCATTTATGTTGAAACCATAGTAACTGCCAAGTGGACCACCCACACTGAAAAGAAGGAAGGAATGCTTTTACACAACTGACAACCTCTGGGTTGGTTCCCCCCCCCCCACCTCTCTCTAAATCTGTCATTTATAGAACAATGGATGCAAATAACGGTGGCAAAGTTCAGTTTTCTATGTGTTCGTGCTTCTAGCAAAAGAACGTTAAGATTAGAGGAGGGAAATTTCTCCAAGCAGAACTTGAAGGTGGTGAGATTACTGCTGTTGTAATTCACACTAGGCGGCCTTGAATGGGGCAGTGAAGCTTTATTTAGTTGCTGGTTGTTATTTTTTGTTTTGTTTTCAGTACTGAAAGAAAGTAGCTCAGAGAGAAGCAGCAACTGAAGAGAGAGCAGCTTTACTTTTGAATGAACCAAAACCACAGCTATGTAAATTTAGACTGAACAACTCTTGGGTCTTGTCTACACACAAAAATTGCAGTGCTATAACTATACTCATATAGCAATGAAATCTTGTCTAGTGTAGATTCAGCTATACCAGAATGAAGGTGCTTCTAGCAGTATAACTTATTCCTGTATGGAGTTATATCAGTTTAACTAGAGGTTATAGTAATTTCATTATTTTGGTGAAAATCACATCCTGCACCAAAACACTTAATTTGGTACAAAAGCTGTGTGTAGCCCAGGATTTTGTATCTGTTCTGTGCAGAGCAGCCCTGCAATGCTGTGTGTGACCCAACAGGGAGAGCGGGTGGAAAATTTTTAGATGGAACTTTTTTTTGGGTCAGGAAAAAAAGATTCCTCAAAGTTGAAACATTCCATGAGAACATGCTAAGTTAAATGAAAATTTGTTTTGATCAAACAATTGAAATGAAGCATTATCAAAACTTTTCAGTTTGGCCGTATCAGAATGGAACATTTTGATGGTTCATGAAGAAATTACTTCATTTTGAGGGGTGTTTTTGATATTATGTTACAGGAAAAAATAAAAAAGTTGAAATTGAAATAAAATGTTTTGATTTTATTAAAATGAAATGTTTTGATTGACATAAAATGAAATTGTTTTAGAAAATTTTATTTCATGGGAAATTCTGAAATTCTTTGTTTTCATTCCCATTCAGAATGAAAACAAATTAAAAAACTGTGCAATTTCTCAAAAACTGAAAATTCTTGTACCTGCCCAGCTCTACTAATGGGTCCTTTCCATCTGTAATTTCCTGAGGTCCTTCCTCCTCCTCCTTCCCTTGGCAAATATAGATGCACAAGTGATCATGTTATACACCCCCAGTAGTGAACATCTTTGCAGCTGCCATTGGGGTGGTACCATCAATGGAGATAGCCATTCATGGGAGGGCAGTATGAAGACACAGGACTTGCAGCCTCCCTTAAAATGGAGCATAATTTTATTTTAAAAGGCAACCCCTGGAACAAACTAACTAAATAGAATCTGGAACCACCGACTCCCTTTGAGGTTTCTTTACATCTCCTCATGGGATCGTTCAGCTGATGGAATCATTAGTGTTCATTCATCAGTTCTAATCCCCGCCTAACAGCCACAGCCCTGAAGCCCTCTAGTGAGTTTTCAAGCATGTCTTCCTATATTATGGCAGGATCTGGTTTCATTGCCCCTAAGCTATCCCCAGTAGAGGTGTGAGAACTCCAGCCTTGTTCTGATGTCCAGAAATGCTGCATCTGGGTGGAAAACTCCTAAGAGTGACGTGACAACCTCAGCCATTCAGAGTTGTCTTGGGAAAAAAGTAGCACTTCTTGTATCTCCAAGAATGTTAATAATTTATATGGGAATACTCCTTGTTTGGAGTTTGACTAGCACCAAAATACTCGATACACTGTACCTGCAGCCCCAAACTCCCCACCTCCCATGTCCAGCAGTGCTGCCTCTGAACTAATCTCTTACATTAATCTATGCTGGGAGAAGTTCTATCCCAGCAAGAATGTCTCCCCAGCCTTTCAAAAGAATCTTTGTCAATGTAATAACATTAGTCTCATTAGTCAATCAGTTTAGTTAGGCTCATTCTTGAGTCTCTGCAGCTGGCTAAAGGCACAGCACAAAGCCATCCATTTCCTTGGCTGGGAGGCCAGCAGTACAAACATGCATTTTGTAATGTGAGTTAGTCTAATCTTGGAGAATGCAGCTGCATCCCGTCTCAGTGCACTCAGCTGCTGAGCAAACATGAGTTTGCTTTACAAAAGCCTAAAGTGTGCTGAAAACTGAGGCTGCGGGAGTGGGTCTTGGCTTGTTGTTGGGTTGTTTTTTTTTCCCCAGTCTTTTTAGTCTCATTTTAGTAAGTGAATGGGTAGAGAGGTTCTTCAAGTTTTACTAAGCTCGGTCAAGTGCTCCTTCTGTTCCCTGAGGCTTGCTGCTAATGAAAGAAGAATCTCTTCAAGTCTTCATTCCATTACAAGATTTACCAGCAGTGCTTCCAGTGTTTTTCCTTTCAGTGAAATGATAATTTGAGAGACTGGAAAGCTAAAATATTGCCAGGACCCATCCCTGAAAGATGCTTTAGATAGAACTTTCTGTGGGTGTACACGCTATTGGAAGGAGATAGTGGGGTCTTTTCGTTAAGAAACCAGACTAGGACTCAGGAGAATTAGATTCAATTCCTAGCTCTACCATAGACATTTTGTGTGGCCTTGGGCTTGTCACTTTGGCCCAGATCCACAAAGTTATTTAGGCACCTAAGCTCCAGACTTGGGTGCCTAAATCATGTGTATAGATGCCTATGTTCCAGTTTAGGCTCTGCTGCAATCCACAAAACTCCCGCTGAACCCTGGAGGTGCCTAAACCCACTCAGCACCTCAGTTTTGAGGGTAAAAGTTCCCTTGACACCTATGTTCCTGCCTCTGGCCATGTGCTCCGCTACCTCCCTCTAGGGCAGGGGTGGGCAAATTTTTTGGGTGGGGAAATTGTATGCAGGGACATGAATGTAGGGCTGGGGCAGGGAGTTGGGGTGCAGGAAGGGTGCGGGGTGCAGCAGGGGGCTCAAGGCAGGGGGTCAGGGGGCTCAGGACAGGGGGTTGGGGTGCAGGAGGGGTGTGGAGTGCGGAGGAGGCTCAGGACAGGGGTTGGGTGCAGGAGGGGGTGGAGGGCTCAGGACAGGGGTTGGGTGCAGGAGGGCTGCGGCAGGGGCTCAAGGCAGGGGTCAGGGGCTCAGGACAGGGGTTGGGTGCAGGAGGGTGTGGAGTGCGGGAGGGGGCTCAGGACAGGGGGTTGGGTGCAGGAGGGCTGCGGCAGGGGGCTCAAGGCAGGGGTCAGGGGCTCAGGACAGGGGTTGGGGTGCAGGAGGGGGTGTGGAGTGCGGGAGGGGGCTCAGGACAGGGGGTTGGGTGCAGGAGGGGGTGTGGAGTGCGGGAGGGGGCTCAGGACAGGGGGTTGGGTGCAGGAGGGGGTGTGGAGTGTGGGAGGGGGCTCAGGACAGGGATTGGGGTGCAGGAGGGTGTGGAGTACGGGAGGGGGCTCAGGACAGGGGTTGGGGTGCAGGAGGGGTGTGGAGTGCGGAGGGGGCTCAGGACAGGGATTGGGGTGCAGGAGGGGTGTGGAGTGCGGGAGGGGGCTCAGGACAGGGGCTTGGGTGCAGGAGGGGGTGTGGAGTACGGGAGGGGGCTCAGGACAGGGGATTGGGGTGCAGGAGGGGGTGTGGAGTGCGGGAGGGGGCTCAGGACAGGGGGTTGGGTGCAGGAGGGGCTCAGGACAGGGGGTTGGGGTGCAGGGTTCACGAAGGGTTTGGGATGCAGGCTCTTACCCGGTGCCGCTTACCTTGAGCAGCTCTGGGGTGGCAGCGGGGCTAAGGCAGGCTCCCTGCCTGCCCTGGCCCTGCGCCACTCCTGGAAGTGACCAGCATGTCTGGGGATGGGATGGGGCAGGCGGCTCCACCACACGCTGCCCTCGCGTGCGGGTACCACTCCCACAGCTCCCATTGGCCGTGGTTCCCCGTTACCGGCCAACGGATACCGCGGGGGATGGTGCCTGCAGGCAAGGGCAGCACACGGCGCCCTCTGCTCCTCCTCTCCTCTCCACAGCCTGCAGGGAGATGGGGTCGGGCGCTTCCTGCGTTAGCCCCGCTGCGTCCTGGGGCTGGCAATCCCGCCAGCCAGACTGAAAGCGCTGATGGGCCGAATCCGGCCTGCGGGCCGTAGTTTGCCCTCGCCTGTTCTAGGGGCCCGGATGCTTATCTCCTGCCCAAGCCCCAAAGTGATACACAAACAGACCTGCAATGGGGTGTGTACCACACACAGGCCCCAAATCAATGAATGTGGGTCTAAGAGGCCAGTTATGTCTGGCTGCACCTGGCAGGAGAGCCAGGCTCAATTGATACTGACAGGGCCGCCCGGGGGGGCGTGCGTGGTGATTCCCTGGGAACAGAGAGGTGGTGAGGATGAAACCTGTGGGGGGACTATAAGCCCTTGGAGCCTAGTCCTGCAAGAAGGGCCCACCCAGAGACACTGTGGGGAAGAAAAGCCTGAGAAAACCTGGGGAGGAAGAAGCCCAAGAAAACTGTAGCAAGGAGCAGGACTGTGCAGACCTTGGCTGCTGGTTATAGGGTCCCAGGGCTGGCACCCAGTGTAGAGGGAGGGCCTGGTGAAGGTGGCCTAAGGCCCTCTGACATAAGGGGATAAGGATAATTCAGAACCGGGAAGGATGCAATGACTTTTGGGCCAGAGTCAGGGGACAGAGACAGGACTGGCTCTAGGTTTTTTGCTGCCCCAAGCAAAAAATTTTTTGGCTGCCCCGTGACCCAGCCCTGGGCTCTTCCCCCACCTCCCCCGCTGCCCCAGCTCTGGCCTCTCCCCTTCCCCCCCACCGTTGCCCCCCCCACCTCCTGCTGCCCCAGCCCTGGCCTCTCCCCCCCCACCTGCACCCTCCTGCCGCCCCAGCCCTGGGTCACTAGTAACGCTCTCAGGGCAGGTCATTCAGCAGGAATTTTGGATGTGCACAGAACACAGACAGGATTGGTTCCCATACGGCTACAGAGCTGCAGTAAAGTGGAACAATTTTCAGCTTGTGTGATTGGAGGATATCTGGATGCATATTATAAGCCTGTCCTCCATAAATGAGGAAAAGTTGAGGTGCCTTTATTATTCTTTTGTTCCACTCTTTCTTTCTATGGGAAATTTGCCAATGCAATATCACTGTCTTCCTTTTAAACAAACAAAGGCAATGGCTGCTGAAAATAGCAATTCCAGTGCTAATAACCACTGGGAAGCATTTCTTGCTCAATTTTATCCCACTTTTTCTACAGCAGGTTACAATGGATCAGTATATTTGATTTGGGAGAAATGAAGTAACAGCTGCCCAAACTGAGCTTGAGCACTCCTGAATTTTGAGTTCAAATCTGGAAGGCAGGTGCTAAGGGGGTCAGCTCCCAGACTGCTGCACTGGCCAGCACAGCATGGGGAGGAGGTGACCAGCCCTCTGTGGAGAAAGAAGTGGTTCGGGACTATTTAGAAAAACTGGACGAGTACAAGTCCGTGGGGCCGGATGCGCTGCATCCGAGGGTGCTAAAGGAGTTGGCGGATGTGATTGCAGAGCCATTGGCCATTATCTTTGAAAACTCATGGCGAACGGGGGAGGTCCCGGATGGCTGGAAAAAGGCTACTGTAGTGCCCATCTTTAAAAAAGGGAAGAAGGAGGATCTGGGGAACTACAGGCCAATCAGCCTAACCTCAGTCCCTGGATAAATCATGGAGCAGGTCCTCAAGGAATCAATTCTGAAGCACTTAGAGGAGGGGAAAGTGAACAGGAACAGTCAGCATGGATTCACCAAGGGCAAGTCATGCCTGACTAACCTAATTGCCTTCTATGAGGAGATAACTGGCTCTGTGGATGAGGGGAAAGCAGTGGATGTGTTATTCCTTGACTTTAGCAAAGCTTTTGATACGGTCTCCCACAGTATTCTTGCCAGCAAGTTAAAGAAGTATGGGCTGGATGAATGGACTATAAGGTGGATAGAAAGCTGTCTAGATTGTCGGGCTCAATGGGTAGTGATCAACGGCTTCATGTCTAGTTGGCAGCCGGTTTTAAGCGGAGTGCCCCAAGGGTCAGTCCTGGGGCCGGTTTTCTTCAATGTCTTCATTAATGATCTGGAGGATGGCGTGGACTGCACCCTTAGCAAGTTTGCAGATGACACTAAACTTGGAGGAGTGGTAGATACGCTGGAGGGTAGGGATAGGATACAGAGGGACCTAGACAAATGAGAGGACTGGGCCAAAAGAAATATGATGAGGTTCAACAAGGACAAGTGCAGAGTCGTGCATTTAGAACGGAAGAATCCCATTCACTGTTACAGACTAGGTACCGAATGGCTAGGAAGCAATTCTGCAGAAAAGGACCTAGGGGTTACAGTGGACGAGAAGCTGGATATGAGTCAACAGTGTGCCCTTGTTGCCAAGAAGGCTAACGGCATTTTGGGCTGTATAAGTAGGGGCATTGCCAGCAGATCGAGGGATGTCATCATTCCCTTCTATTCGACATCTGGAGCACTGTGTCCAGTTTTGGGCCACCACACTAGAAGAAGGATGTGGAAAAATTGGAAAGAGTCCAGCGGAGGGCAACAAAAATGCTTAGGGGGCTGGAGCACATGACTTATGAGGAGAGGCTGAGGGAACTGGGATTGTTTAGCCTGCAGAAGAGAAGAATGAGGGGGATTTGATAGCTGCTTTCAACTACCTGAAAGGGGGTTCCAAAGAGGATGGATCTAGACTGTTCTCAGTGGTACCCAATGACAGAACAAGGAGCAGTGGTCTCAAGTTGCAGTGGGGGAGGTTTAGGTTGGATATTAGGAAACACTTTTTCACTAGGAGGGTGGTGAAGCACTGGAATGGGTTCCCTAGGGAGGTGGTGGAATCTCCTTCCTTAGAGGTTTTTAAGGTCAGGCTTGACAAAGCCCTGGCTGGGATGATTTAGTTGGTGTTGGTCCTGCTTTGAGCAGGGGGTTGGACTAGATACCTCCTGAGGTCCCTTCCAACCCTGAGATTCTATGATTCTAACACCCCCTCGCTCAGAGACCTCCCCCACAGATCCCTATGCCCTGCGCCCACTTGCCCAGAGATCTCCCCCACAGATCCCTATGCCCCGTGCCCCCTATCCCAGAGACCTCCCCTCCAGATCACTATGCCCAGCACCCCCTGCCCAGAGACCCCGCCCGCTGACCTCCCACCACAACTGCACAGCACCCTGCACACCATAGCCCCTGCCCAGCTCCCCCACCCACAGATCCCCTCCTGTCCAGCACCCCCTTCACCGTCCCACCATCACAGCTGTACAGTGCCCCATATTCCTGAGCGAATTCTGCCTCAAATTCTGTGCATTATATTTTAAAATTCTGCAATTTGGGGCCAGACACACCAGATGTGGGCAGGGAGGCTCAGCCTGGCAGCAGGATCCAGGTGCAGAGGGACTTAGTGTGTGGGGCTCCAGATGTGGGTAAGAGGGTTCTGTGTGGGGCAGTCTGGGTGCAGGCAGCTCAGTGGGGGATCTGGATGCACAGGGAGGTTCCAGGTGCCGGGGCAATAGGACCAAGTGAAAGTGGTTGGAGCTCAGCGGGGGGCAGGGGTGTCTGGATGCAGGGGAGGTGGGGTTCATTTGGGTGGGGATCCAAGTGTAGGTGGTTGGAGCTCAGTGAGGAGGGTGTCTGGGGGGGCGCATCAGGGTGGTGGCATAGGTGCTGACTTTTGGTGTTGCGGGTGAGTGCCCCATCCCGGCTCCGCCTCCTTCCCCAAGGCCCCGCCCTCACTCTGCCCCACTTGACCTCTTCCTGCCCCTGCTCTGCCCCCTCCCCTTAGGTCCTCTCGCCTGAGCATCTCCTGCCCACTGCTCACTCCTTTCTGCCCCCTCCTGCCCTGAAGGTGGGGGGGGGGGTGTTTGGGGGGACTCAGCCTCCCCCCAAAACTGGCAATGTTCAGCATATTTATACACTTCTTGTGTTTTGGATATTTGTGTTGTTTGTTCTTGGCCTGCTAAACCCAGGGTTGTGAGTTCAATCTTTGAGGGGGCCACTTAGGGATCTGGGGCAAAAATCAGTACTTGGTCCTGCTAGTGAAGGCAGGGGGCTGGACTCAATGACCTTTCGAGGTCCCTTCCAGTTCTAGGAGATGGGATATCTCCAATTATTTATTTTATTTTATTTTATTTTAACCTCCTCTTCCTGATTTGCTGGTCTATAGTAGACCCCTACCATGCTGTCACTCCTATTTTCCCTTCTTATCTTTACCCAGAGAACTTCAACTGTCCTGCTTTCCTCCTTGTGGAGCTCAGAACAAGTGTATGTATTCTTGATGGATAATGCAACCCCGCCTCCCTTTTTCCTTGTCTGTCCTTCCTGAACAAATTAGACCTCCCTGTACCAATATTCCTGTCATAAGACTTAACCCACCAAGTCTCTGTGAGGCCAATTATATCATAAGTTAGCTTATGTGCTAATACTTCCTAGCCCTCTGTAAAGGTCCCCTTTTTTAATCTTACTTGTGGGCGTTTGTCACCTGACTCCTCTGAACCGGCTGTAAAGTTCTCCGAACTAGGTTGGCGAGTTGGGGTATAAAGATGCTCTTCCCCTTCTTGGTCAGTACATTCTTCCCCCGCCCCCCACTTTGTCTGTCTTGACGACTAAGATTGTGAGACTTTCAGGGCTGCGAGTGGCTTGTTTGGTACCTGCTGCACCCCAGTCTCGGCTCTGGCCTCCAGGACCCACCATAATGTAGTCATTAATAATTAAACAGATGAAAACTGATTTCAAGTCTATTTTACGCTGGTTTTCTCTAAAGCTTAAAACATCCCCCAAATGGTGTAACTTGAGGATTGGATTATGAAGGGTCCTAAATATCACTCCCCTGGTTAAGTTGGCTTCAATAATTTCTTACTGCTTCAGAGTTCAACCTACCGTAGATGGTTTGACCACTTTAGCCAGTTCTCAGTTCAGTAACTACAAGTGGTTTTCTAAAAACTGCCTCAGGCTTTTGAGCACATTGCAGTCCACTGCTCCAGGCCCATGCCAAGGCTGCTTGGACTGATGCCAACTGCGGAGGGCCCACAAGGGAGTGAATAAAAGAGCAGGTGGGCATCAGGCCACCCCCCCTTTCCTATGGCAGCAGGGGAAAGGAGCCTCTATGCCTGTTCTGAATGCCACTTAGGGATGCTACCAGGTCCCTATTTAGCTAGTAAAAAGCAGGGACGAATGATCAGTTTTGCAGTGCTATGCTTGTGGCACTGGGCACATTTGATAAAATCACATGGCTGGAGAAAGTCATTCAAGCTTTTCAAGAGGTTAGCAGTGGCACGGAAAACGTACATGGCAGCCAACGTGCCCTGAGCCAATACTAAGTTTTTTTAACAGCGACTTCGATCCAACAGAATGAACTGCCTTAATACAAGATCCATCTAATGCCTCAGTCAGCTTGCCTGAGCCCTGCTGAAGGCTGCTCTGGCGCTTGCTCTCACTCTGCAGCAAGCCAGTGTCGTAGATGAAAAATTCCACCATTCTTTTTATTAACAACTATCTAACCGCAGTCCCGTTGGGCTCTTCTCTTACGTCGAGGGCACTACAGGAGAGGTGTGAAAAACTAAGGAGCCACTTCCTGTGTTTGCCTCCTTGGGGAATTTTGCAAAGAAATGGGAAAGAATTAGTTGATCATCCAGTATGGTGGCAGCCAGCTTTGGCGAAGGTCACAGTAGGACATTGTAGCAGAGACGCTGGAGAGAGCTGAACTCCACAAGGCAGGAGAGCCATGTGCCTCGGTTTGCTTGGTAAAGGCCTTCAGTTGTGGCCATGCTCCTGTCCTGTTTACTCGCCTGGTGCATGAGGCATTTGGAACTACCCTGGTGAAAATGGACTTATGCACCCCAGCAACTCTGAGGTGCCAAAGAGCCCACACTAACGACTCCCTGCACCCCTTAATAATGCCAGCAAGCCAAGGGGAAATGAGATGGCAACAGGAATGTCAATGACAGAGCAACCCATGCCAATGAAAGGCATTTTTCCTACACCACCTTGCAGGACATTATGATCCATTTGCAGATTTCTCCCCCCCGCAAGACCTGCATCAATTTTTGTCAATTGTATGGGAACATTTGCAAGATTCAGTCTCCAGCTAAATTTGTGGGAAGCATATCTATAAACACCAACAAGCTTTTGAATGTTTTCTGTCCCTCTGAGGAGTTTGAAAGAAACTTCAAGTTTTATTTCACCCCTGTGTTGTCCCTGATGGATAGGAACAGAACTTTTTAAAAGTGGCTGTTAAATGATCCTGCAAAATTTCCCATGAACATGTCAGAATTGTTTCACCTTGCTCATATGGACTGTCATAGAATCATAGAATATCAGGGTTGGAAGGGACCACAGGAGGTATCTAGTCCAACCCCCTGCTCAAAGCAGGACCAACCTCAACTAAATCATCCCAGACAGGGCTTTGTCAAGCCTGACTTTAAAAACCTCTAAGGAAGGAGATTCCACCACCTCCCTAGGTAACCCATTCTAGTGCTTCACTACCTTCCTAGTGAAAATATTTTTCCTAATATCCAACCTAAACCTCCCCCTCTGCAACTTGAGACCATTACTCCTTGTTCTGTCATCTGCCACCACCGAGAACAGTCTAGATCCATCCTCTTTGGAACCCCCTTTCAGGTAGTTGAAAGCAGCTATCAAATCCCCCTCATTCTTCTCTTCTGCAGACTAAACAATCCCAGTTCATAGAATCATAGAACTTAAGATCAGAAGGGACCATTATGATCATCTAGTCTGACCTCCCGCAAAATGCAGGCCACAAAAGCTGACCCACCCACTCCTGAAATAATTATCTCCCTTGACTCAGCTGTTGAAGTCCCCAAATCCTGATTTAAAGACTTCAAGTAGCAGATAATCCTCCAGCAAGCGACCCCTCCCCATGCTGCGGAGGAAGGCAAAAAACCTCCAGGGCCACTGCCAATCTACCCTGGAGGAAAATTCCTTCCCGACCCCAAATATGGCAATCAGCTGAACCCCGAGCATGCGGGCAAGACTCTCCAGCCAGTTCCCTCAGCCTCTCCTCATAAGTCATGTGCTCCAGCCACCTAAGCATTTTTGTTGCCCTCCACTGGACTCTTTCCAATTTTTCCACATCCTTCTTGTAGTGTGGGGCCCAAACCTGGACACAGTACTCCAAATGAGGCCTCATCAATGTCGAATAGAGGGGAATGATCATGTCCCTTGATCTGCTGGCAATGCTCCTACTTATACATCCCAAAATGCTGTTAGCCTTCTTGGCAACAAGGGCACACTGTTGACTCATATCCAGCTTCTCATCCACTGTAATCCCTAGGTCCTTTTCTGCAGAACTGCTTCCTAGCCAGTCAGTCCCCAGCCTGTAGCAGTGCATGGGATTCTTCCGTCCTAAGTGCAGGACTCTGCACTTGTCCTTGCTGAACCTCTTCAGAATTCTTTTGGCCCAATTGTCCAATTTGTCTAGGTCCCTCTGTATCCTATCCCTACCCTCCAGTGTATCTACCACTCCTCCCAGTTTAGTGTCATCTGCAAACTTGCTGAGAGTGCAGTCCACACCATCCTTCAGATCGTTAATGAAGATATTGAAGAAAACCAGCCCCAGGACCAACCCTTGGGGCACTCCACTTGATACCGGCTGCCAACTAGACATGGAGCCATTGATCGCTACCCGTTGAGCCCAACGATCTAGCCAGCTTTCTATCCACCTTATAGTCCATTCATCCAGCCAATACTTCTTTAACTTGCTGGCAAGAATACTATGTGAGACCATATCAAAAGTTTTGCTAAAGTCCAGAAATAGCACATCCACTGCTTTCCCCTCATCCACAGAGCCGGTTATCTCCTCATAGAAGGCAATTAGGTTAGTCAGGCATGACTTGCCCTTGGTGAATCCATGCTGACTGTTCCTGATCACTTTCCTCTCCTCTAAGTGCTTCAGAATTGATTCCTTGAGGACCTGCTCCATGCTTTTTCCAGGGACTGAGGTGAGGCTCACTGGCCTGTAATTCTCCGGATCCTCCTCCTTCCCTTTTTTAAAGATGGGCACTACATTAACCTTTTTCCAGTCATCTGGGACCTTCCCCGATCACCATGAGTTTTCAAAGATAATGGCCAATGGCTCTGCAATCACCAACTCCTTTAGCACTCTCGGATGCAGCGCATCCATCCCCATGGACTTGTGCTCGTCCAGTTTTTCTAAATAGTCCCGAACCACTTCTTTCTCCACAGAGGGCTGGTCACCTCCTCCCCATGCTGTGCTGCCCAGTGCAGCAGTCTGGGAGCTGACCTTGTTTGAGAAGACAGAGGCAAAAAAATCATTGAGTACATTAGCTTTTTCCACATCATCTGTCACTAGGTTGCCTCCCTCATTCAGGAAGGGGCCCACACTTTCCTTGACTTTCTTCTTGTTGTCAACATGCCTGAAGAAACCCTTCTTGTTACTCTTAACATCTTTTGCTAGCTACAACTCCAAGTGTGATTTGGCCTTCCTGATTTCACTGCTGCATTCCTGAGCAATACTTTTATATTCCTCCCTGGTCATTTGTCCAATCTTCCACTTCTTGTAAGCTTCTTTTTTGCATTTAAGATCAGCAAGATTTCACTGTTAAGCCAAGCTGGTCACCTGCCATATTTACTATTCTTTCTACACATTGGGATGGTTTTTTCCTGCAACCTCAATAAGGATTCTTTAAAATACAGCCAGCTCTCCTGGACTCCTTTCCCCCTCATGTTATTCTCCCAGCGGATCCTGCCCATCAGTTCCCTGGGGGAGTCAAAGTCTGCGTTTCTGAAGTCCAGGGTCTGTATTCTGCTGCTCTCCTTTCTTCCTTGTGTCTGGATCCTGAACTCGACCATCTCATGGTCACTGCCTCCCAGGTTCCCATCCACTTTTGCTTCCCCTGCCCTACTAATTCTTCCCGGTTTGTGAGCAGCAGGTCAAGAAGAGCTCTGCCTCTAGTTGGTTCCTCCAGCACTTGCACCAGGAAATTGTTGCCTACACTTTCCAAAAACTGGTTGCCACGGCGTGTTACTGGAAAACCTTCCCAGAAAATGGTTCCAGAACCCAGCCAGTTCCCATGTGTGGTAATCAAGTCCACCTATGGTGATATAATCCCCAGGAGGATCTGTCCTTGATGAAGGGGTCCATAAACTGACACAGGTGGGAAACCCCTTGCTGGGGAGCACACATTTCTCATGGAGAGCGCAGTGGTCACCCAAAGGCCCTACGCATACAGCACTGGAGTCAGACCTCCCCATGGGACGCTTCCTGCAGGACACTCTTTGACCTCAGGCCATGCATGTGGGTCAGTCGGAAACTACCAGATTTTGCAAATTGGCAAAGCCAAGTAGTTTTACTGATAGAAAGCTGCTCCTCAGACACTCCTGCCATCCCAGCTCATCTGGAGAAGACAAGGCCCCCTGGTGAGGGCCACACTCCTGTGCAAACTGCTCTGTCTCTGGCAGAGGTGCTCTGTGTGGGTTGGAGGAGAGGGGTATTAAACCCACACTCCACTGAAAAGGACTCAATAATTCCATGTTAGGAAACGGATGGTAGTTACCCATCTTTGGTATGTTTCTGAGCCAACCCTGCGCTGAGTGTGTCTGTACAGACAGATTCATCACAGGGCTCCCTGGTTTCTGCTGGTCCAGCTCTGGCACTGCCCCCCTATGCAAACAGGGTACCAGACAGAGGTTATCATGGCAGAGAGTGGCTGCCATCTCATAGACTCATAGACTCATAGACTTTAAGGTCAGAAGGGACCATTATGATCATCTAGTCTGACCTCCTGCACAACGCAGGCCATAGAATCTCACTCATCCACTTCTATAACAAACCCCTAACCTATGTCTGAGTTATTGAAGTCCTCAAATTGTGGTTTGAAGACCTCAAGCTGCAGAGAATCTTCCAGCAAGTGACCCATGCCCCATGCTGCAGAGGAAGGCGAAAAACCTCCAGGGCCTCTGCCAATCTGCCCTGAAGGAAAATTCCTTCCTGACCCCAAATATGGCGATCAGTTAAACCCTGAGCATGTGGGCAAGACTCACCAGCCAGCACCCAGGAAAGAATTCTCTGTAGTAACTCAGATCCCATCCCAACTAACATCCCATCCCAGACCACTGGGCATACTTAGCTGCTGATAATTTGGCAATTGATCAAAGATCAATTGCCAAAATTAGGCTATCCCATCATACCATCCCCTCCATAAACTTATCAAGCTTAGTCTTGAAGCCAGATATGTCTCTTGCCCCCACTACTCCCCTTGAAAGGCTGTTCCAGAACTTCACTCCTCTAATGGCTAATTTCAAGTCTAAACTTCCTAGTGTCCAGTTTATATCCATTTGTTCTTGTGTCCACATTGGTACTAAGCTTAAATAATTCCTCTCCCTCCCTGATATTAATCCCTCTGATATATTTATAAAGAGCAATCATATTCCCCCCTCAACCTTCTTTTGGTTAGGCTAAACAAGCCAAGCTCTTTCAGTCTCCTTTCATAAGACAGGTTTTCCATTCCTCGGATCATCCTAGTAGCCCGTCTCTGAACCTGTTCCAGTTTGAATTCATCCTTCTTAAACATGGGAGACCAGAACTGCACACAGTATTCCAGATGAGGTCTCACCAGTGCCTTGTACAACGGTACTAACACCTCCTTATCTTTGCTGGAAATACCTTGCCTGATGCATCCTAAAACTGCCTTAGCTTTTTTAATGGCCATATCACATTGGCGGCTCATAGTCATCCTGTGATCAACCAATACTCTGAGGTCCTTCTCCTCCTCTGTTACTTCCAACAGATGTGTCCCCAATTTATAACTAAAATTCTTGTTATTAATCCCTAAATGCATGACCTTGCACTGTTCACTATTACATTTCATCCTATTACTATTACTCCAGTTTACAAGGGGGCCTACAGGGTCCATTGCTGCCCACAGACAAGGTAGGGAAGCCTGTGGATGCAGCATGCACTGATTCAGCAGCCTCTGCTCAGTGATGCGCTGCAGGAGGCTCTTGGGAGACATTTGCGAGAATTCTGCCGCCCAATGGAAAGGAAGGATTGGAGCGATTTTCCCCTCTCTGGATAGTGCTCAGACGCCCTGCCTGGGATGATGTCTTATCCCTGGGATGCATAAAAATATGGGTGCAGAGCAAAGATTTTGCCTTTAGAATGGACCAGCTAGCAGCAAATGAGTGGGCATTCCTGGAGACGACAGTCCCAGATCTCCCCCTCCCACAAACACTCTTCACATTCGACTAGTGATTCAGAAAGAAAGTATAAATCTTACCAGCAGAGGGAGGCCAGAGCCTCAAATCTGAACAGTCTGCAATGTCAGGCTGAGAAGGAGTATATGATTCAGATCCCTGGTTCCGATTCCGGTTCTTCACTGACCGTTTCGGTTCTGAGACCTGGGATCCAGAAACAGAAGGGCAGTCTGGGTTTGGCTCAGCTCTCCGAGGAACAGCCAGTCTCCTGTGTTTGTAGCCCAAGGTGGTAGAAATCGTGTGAGTATTGCCGACTGCGTGAGATTTTCATCAGTCAAGATGACAGAAGTCAGGCAAGATCAGCTGCATGTGATTGTGTGATTTCTGCCATTATGGGTCTAATCTCATGCTAACAGCCCTGACTCAGCCTCACAGTGAAACCCCAAACCTGAGTCTAAACAGCACCTCAGCCCATCTTGAATTGCAGCAAGTGTAGAATCAGTATTGGCAGTGAGCTCTCCGAGTGGTGCTGCCTGTTCCCTGGGGTATGAGAAAGAGTTTGTGTAAATCTGAAAAAGTTCCCAGATAGGTTCCCCATCCCCTCACCTCTCTGTGCTGGGAGTCCCTGCAGCCCGGGGCGCAGTTCATTGCAGGCTTGGGGAAATGCTTTTCCAAACTGTCAGGGTGGTTAAGCACTGGAATAAATTGCCCAGGGAGGTTGTGGAATCTCCATCCTTGGGGATATTTAAGAGCAGGTTAGACAAACCCCTGTCAGGGATGGTCTAGATAATACTTAGTCCTGCCAGGAGGTATAATTTACACCGCCCTGCGCCAGTAGTTATGAATCTGGCTTTGGGAAGGCAAGGATGCAAAAGGGGTGAGGAGTAGGTATGGCAATTACATGGCTTCACAGAGTTCAAGGCCCATCAGGTCTGACCCCCTGTTCAGCACGGGGCCGGCCAGAGGATTCAGGGGGCCTGGGGCAAAGCAATTTTGGGGAACTCTTCCATAAAAAAAGTTGCAATATCATACAATACTATATTCTTGTGGGGGCCCCTGCGGGACCCAGGGCAAATTGCCCCACTTTCCGCCCACCCCGGGTGGCCCTGGGAAAAATAAACATTTAAAAACCTTCCGCATCTCGGGACAAACCCAGTTTTGAGAAAACTTCTTTTCTAGTCACCTTTACAAGGTATCACTGGTTCTCAGCATCAGCTAGTGCTAAAAGGCACTAAAGCTCATTAAAAGGGTTGGACAAATATTTTCCATCAAAACTTTTTCTGGATTGAAAACTAGGGGTTTTTAAAAAGCAGAAAAAAATCATGGACAATGGCTGCTTTCCTTCAAAATTTGTTGTGTTTTTTTTAATTGAAAAGCTGAAATTAGTCTGCCAAAATCTGAACATGGTTTGGGGTTTCAGAAGTGTGTGGCCAAATATTTGC
The DNA here is from genome assembly GCF_016161935.1 of Mauremys reevesii. NCBI lineage: Eukaryota > Metazoa > Chordata > Testudines > Geoemydidae > Mauremys > Mauremys reevesii. The sequence goes on from NC_052628.1 coordinate 129,537,422, forward strand.
TGCTTGCTGTGTTTGATTGTTTAAAGAAACAATAAAAAAAATCTGCTTAAAAAAAAATCCAAAACTTTTGAACCACCTCTGCTTGTGACCAAACGCCTGAGCCCATCCAGTCAGAGATTTTTCCAGGTTTCTGATACTCTGCTGGCTTCCTTGACTCATATCTGTCTCCATAACTTTGGGTTCATTTAGGTTAGAACATAAGAACATAAGAATGGCCATACTGGGTCAGACCAAAGGTCCATCCAGCCCAGTATCCTGTCTACTGACAATGGCCAATGCCAAGTGCCCCAGAGGGAGTGAACCTAACAGGCAATGATCAAGTGATCTCTCTCCTGCCATCCATCTCCACCCTCTGACAAACAGAGGCTAGGGACACCATTCCTTACCCATCCTGGCTAATAGCCATTAATGGACTTAACCTCCATGCATTTATCTGTTTCCTAGAGACTGGCTCCATGGGGTCCCTCACAAACTGGAGACAGTTACTGTAGGTTTGTCTTTAGTACAGCTTATGTACAGACTCCACGAACTGAGCATTTGAGCTTGTTCCAGAATCTGGGATGAGCCTATGTTGTGAAAACTGAAATGTTCAAAATAGCAGATGCATGTGAATGGACACAGGGTGCTAAAATTAAATTAACCCAGGGGTTCTCAAACTGGGGGTCAGGACCTCTCATGGTGTCCTGAGGTTATTACTGGGGGTTGCGAGCTGTCAGCCTCCACCTCAAACCCCGCTTTGCCTCCAGCATTTATAATAGTGTTAAATATATTAAAAAATGTTTTTAATTTATAAGGGGGGGTTGCACTCAGAGGTTTGCTATGTGAAAGGAGTCACCAGTACAAAAGTTTTGAGAACCACTGAATTAACCCCTCTGGAGCCTCTGGGAATGCAGGGGAGGGGGGTCTCCCTTGGTAGGGTTGGGAAGGAGGTAGGTGGTGTAGGATATTGCTCTTCTCATGTGATCCCTCCCCCAGTGGCTAATTTTAAATGAAGCTCACCTCCCCTGACATGAATCTCCCTATGGCACTGAAATTAAATGTAGACTATAATTTGGCATTTGAGAAGTGAAAGGGATGGTAGCTCTAATGGAAAAGCTAACAGCTTGGCTCTTTTGCAAGCCTCAAACTGCTGAATGAGCTTTAGGGTAGGGAAGACTGTGCCTCCTCAACAGCCTGGCCCTGCCCCCATCCGACCCTCACCCACTTCCTACCCCCCGACTGCCCCCTCAGAATCCCTGACCCTCCTGCTCCTTGTCCCCTCACCGCCCCCCGAGACACCCCGCAACCACCACCCTGGGACCCCATGCCCCCACGAACCCCCCTGCTCCCTGTCTCCTGACTGCCCCGACCCCTATTCACCCCCCAGCTGAGTCCTGACAGACCCCCGGAATGCCCATGATCCAACCCCCCATTCCCCGTCCCCTGACCGCCCCATCCAAATCTCTGCCCCCTCCCTGTCCCCTGACTGTCCCTGGGACTCCCTGCCCCTTATCCAACCTCCCTGGCCCTGGCCCCTTACAATGCCACTTACTCTCACCTCCCCCATCTCCCGGAGCCTCAGTGCACCGCGTCCAGGAGCGGCCCTGGACAGCGCTGCAGCAGTGGGCTCCACGGGACCTGAGCTTCCGCCGCTCGGCCGCAGCTCGCAGCCCCGCCCCCTTACCACGCGGCTCTGAGCAGGAGGAGCTCAGGCCCCGCTGGAGCCATGCCGCTTTAGCGCTGTCCAGGGCCAGTCTTGGACACAGCGCGCTGAGGTGCCGGGGGATGGGGGAAGGCGGAGGTGGAGGCAGGGGCGGGGCCGGGGGGAGCCTCAGACATTCTTGTGGGGGCCCCTGTGGGGCCCGGGGCCTGGGGCAAATTGCCCCACTGGCCCACCCCCGGGCAGCCCTGGTTCAGCACAGGCCAGAGAATCCCACCCAGATACCCCTATGCCGAGCCCGACACCTCAGTTAAACCACAGCATTTCAGGCCTTAGGAATCAAACCATGGTGAGCCACAGGCAGAGAACAGGAGGGACTGAGGTGCCTCTGCCATTGCAGCGTATTGATTAGGTCAGAGATGCCCAGATGATCGTAGTGAGTGCCCCACACCCCATGCTGCAGGGGAAGGTGACCCCTCCCTCCCCCAAGATCCCTGCCAATCAGCCTGGGGGGAAATTCCTTCCCTACCCCAAATGTGGGCATCAGTGTGACAGTGAGATGTGAGCAAGGCACACCGGCCTGGCGTCTAAGACAGAGGATCGGCAGCTCGGGTGTCCAACACCCAGGGTGTTTTGCCAGCCAGGATCATTGCTGGGTGGTAAAAGGGCCTTTTTGCCTTTGGTAATTTAGTTTTGATAAAAAACTTCACATCCTGCATTATGCAACATCCACCAGGGCAGTGACAGAGCACACAGGCCGCCAGGCTGCACCTACAGAAGTAATGTGGGTTGTACCGAGGTACAGTTACATTATATGCTAAAATCACATCATTCAACCTCAAAATCAGGCCAACTTCAAGCAAGTATGGGGCCTATTTCATCAGGCTTCCCAATGGCAGGGCCCAAGCAGGCATCATGTTCTTGGCCCTTCCCCCCACAAGCCAGTCTCACCCTCCTGTGCAATGCCAGCATATTGGCCTATTGGCCTGTGACATCAGTCATGGCGTGTGTGTGTGGAAGGGAGACACTGGCTCCAGTGAAATAGGAGGGGCCCTATGATGGTCCCAAACAGGGCTGAGATAAAGCGGGGAGGGTTCCTAATTCACCAATTTATCAACAAAGCACAATGCACATGATGCTTCAACCCCCAGGCCCCTGGCCCAGGAGCCGTCAGCCTCCCATTAGCACTGGCAGCTTCCAGTCTGGCAGCATGGACTGAACAGACCCCATGGCAGCATCACATCTGCCTCCCTCTCCTCAAAAAGGCCAAGCACACCAACGAGGAAGCCCTCATGCAACAGGAGGAGACAGCAGCTCCTTGGCGGCACAGGGCCAAACTCAGAAGCTTGAGACTTTTAATAACAGAACTGATCTTCATTAATTTGCTGGCTAAGCAGCAGTTCTGCAGAAAAGGAGCTGGGGATTACAGTGGACGAGAAGCTGGATATGAGTCAGCAGTTTGCCCTTGTTGCCAAGAAGACCAATGGCATATTGGGTTGTATAAGTAGGGGCATTGCCAGCAGATCGAGGGACGTGATCATTCCCCTCTATTCAGCACTGGTGAGGCCACACCTGGAGTACTGTGTCCAGTTTTGGGCCCCACACTACAAGAAGGATGTGGAAAAATTGGAAAGAGTCCAGCAGAGAGCAACAAAAATGCTTAGGGGGCTGGAGCACATGACTTATGAGGAGAGGCTGAGGGAACTGGGATTGTTTAGTCTGCGGAAGAGAAGAATGAGGCGGGATTTGATAGCTGCTTTCAACTACCTGAAAGGGGGTTCCAAAGAGGATGGATCTAGACTGTTCTCAGTGGTGGCAGATGACAGAACAAGGAGCAGTGGTCTCAAGTTGCAGTGGGGGAGGTTTAGGTTGGATATTAGGAAAAATATTTTCACTAGGAGGATGGTGAAGCACTGGAATGGGTTACCTAGGGAGGTGATGGAATCTCCTTCCTTAGAGGTTTTTAAGCTCAGGCTTGACAAAGCCCTGGCTGGGATGATTTAGTTGGGTTTGGTCCTGCTTTGAGCAGGGGGTTGGACTAGATACCTCCTGTGGTCCCTTCCAACCCTGATATTCTATGATTCTAGTGTCCTTAGCAATCCATAAGAATATTCATGACCCACCTTTGCTGTACTTGGTGCTAAGAATAATTGGTTAGCCAAGCTGTGTGCTGGGACCTCTTCCAGGATGTACTGACTGCCCTGGGAGGAGCCTGGTGAGGTGACAGGTCCTCTGCAGCACCCCTGCTGGCTGTTAAAGTGCAATCAGAATTATTTACTTTGCTAACCCCACATAATAATAACACTGAAACAGACAAGCTGAACAAAAGCCCAACAGGGGCTCCAGGAGCTCCAGCTTCCTGGGCATGGACAATGCCTGAGAATAACAGTGCTACCCGTTTGTTTTGATACTTAGCTCAGGGTTACACTGGAAAGAGTGAATGAGAATGGCACAAGCCTGATCATTTAGTACAGGGGCGGGCAAACTTTTTGGCCTGAGAGCTGCATCAAGTTTTGTAAATTGTATGGATGGCCGGTTAGGGGAGGGGGTCGTAGCCCGGCTCCCACCTCCTATCTGTCCCCCCCCCCGGGACTCCTGCCCCATCCAACCTGCCCTGTTCCCTGACGGCCCCTCTGGGACCCCTGCCCCATCCACACACACCCGCTCCCTGTCCCCTGACCGCCCCCAGACCCCACCGTCCCATCCAACCCCTCCTCTCATTCCTGATGGCCTCCCCTGGACCTCTGCCCCATCCAACCACGCCTTCTCCCTATCCCCTGACTTCCCCCGGAACCCCTGCCCCTGACTGCCCCCTGCCTCCCCATCCGACCCCCCTCCTTCCTGACTGCCCCCCCGGCACCCCTGCCCCCCATTCAACCCCCTATTCCCCGACCTCAATCCACACCCCCACCCCTGACCACCACCCTGAACTCCCCTACCCTCTATCCAACCCCTTGATCCCTGTCCCCTGACCGCCCCCAGACCCCACCGTCCCATCCAACCGGTCCTCTCATTACTGAAGGCCCCCCCGGGACCCTGCCCCCATTCAACCATCCCTTCTCCCTGTCCCCTGACTGCCCCTGGCAACCCCTGCCCCTGACTGCCCCCTGCTGCCCCATCCAACCCCCTCCTTCCTGACTGCCCCCAGGACCCCTGCCCCCATTCAACCCCTATTCTCCCCCAACCACCATCCACACCCCTGCCCCCTGACCACCACCCCGAACTCCCCTGCCCTCTATCCCTAGTAATACCCCCAAACGGTGTGTGCCCTCAGGCTCAGCAGAATTTGTCTCTAGCGCTCTCTTGTCCCAGTGCCCCGGCCTTTCCTGGTGTGAATATATCTAGCCACTGAATGACTTTCCAACTAAAGACAAGCCCTGGGCAGTGTGGCAGGTTATCCCTCCTTAGTGGAACAAAAGGGTTTATCTCAGTCTATATGTGAGAGTCTGCTTAGACCAGATACTCGCCTAGTCCCTTTGTCACAGCTGGCTTTTTCAGTGTGCACTGGGACGTGGGGTTTCCTGGTGTGGGAATAGGACTGAGAAAGCCTCCAAAGCAACAAGTGATTTTGGGGGGCCCATCTTGAGAAAAGTGCCTGATTTTCCAGAAATGCTGCTCATCTACCCTCTGAAAATCAGGCCCTTGTAAGGTGTCAAGTGCGGCACCCAAAAGTTCACTAGTCCCTTTAGAAAACTTCAGCTACCCTCTTTTTCCACTTGTAATCTCAGATTCTGAGCACATTTGATCTGAAAGTTGTTCAGAGAAAATGCAGGGCTAGATCCTCGGCTGTGGGAGATGGACCTGGCTACACTGAGGTCAGTGGAGCTTGCTGATTTCCATCCGTTTAGGATCAGGCCCAGAGCCTGCAGTGCAATGTACCTGTTTGCGTTCTGCAGTCTCACCACACACTATGAAGGCCGGGGTGCACTGCAAAGGAAGCTCAGCTCATATACTTCATGCTGCAGTGTGGATATGAACTAATATTGGTTTTCTAAGTAACCTGCCATGGAATTTCAATACATAGGGCATGGGCTGCATGGGTCTAGTTTTATGAGACCTTCCTCTAAATCATTGGCTGTTTATATCATTTAATGCCACATTTTCATTCTTTCCATTTATAACCAGAGTTCATTATCAAAAGAGTGAAAGTTGCACTGGGTTCTCTTGACAAATGCATGTACTGACTGGTTGCAGAAAGACTGGGCTGGGCTCGTCTGTCAGACAGTTTTTAGGCTTAATTAAGAAGAGTTGTGGGGGGAAATTGCTGCACCTACATTTTTCTGTTGCCCACTGATTTTAGCTGCTGAAATGTGGGATCCACTTTTTTGTGTACTTAGTTAAGTCTGACTGACTCCATACAAGTGCAGTGGTACGGAACGCTGGGTTCTGCTGCAAGCATTTGATCAAACTGGTTTTTCTCACTGAAATACAATGTGAGCCTCCAGAGCATACCAGGCAACTGTGTAATAAACATGTACATTAAAGCTGCAGAGGCTTGAGGGATTTCAGCTGCATTTGTTAAGGCAAATATTTCACAAGGGCATAAATGCTTCCATCATGTATCTCTAGGAGAAGAGCTGTCTGCAGGACTTGACAGAGGTGTGATAGGTCCTTGATGAGATTAATGCAGCAGATGTAGGCCCTTATTCTCCTCCTTATCCAGGTGTGACTCCTGATTTCACACTGGCATAGGGCAAGTGAGAGGTGAATCAGGACTGTATGTTGGCTATCAGAAGATCTGACTTTCACAGCGTAGCAAGATACAGTTTCCATGAGGGATGAGCTCAGGCAAAGTGGAACAAGCCTCTTCTGGTATGAATTCTCTATTCGCTCCTACAAAGATAGTGGGATTTAAAAAAAAAAGCAATGCAAGAGTTGATTTCCTCTATCAACAAGATAGGTTGAGAGACTCTGCCAAGCATTTGAGGTTTCTCCCATCACCAGCAACTGTTCCAATGGTTACTAGTTGACTGAGTCCTGTGCACTGTAAATCTGTGGAGATTCATTGCAAGTCCCCATCTCCTCAGAGACCATTATCAATGAGCACACTGACGTGCCAATCTGAGCTCTGAATTTTAGGGTGATGCTCTTGATGAATTTTTCATCTTTCCCTGTGAGGAGGGATTATTTTTTTGCTTGTCGCCAGCAGGGTCACACAGCAGAGGAAATCTAGGAGGAGCTGGATTCTGCCTTTGGCTAATGAATGATGTCTTTGGGTTGGTTTCAGCCTCTTGAGCTGTTCAAGAAACATGGCATCCATGCATCCATTTAAAAAAGCTACTAAGAACTATGGTGGGAAGGAGCTGAGAACACCCTGGGGTCAGGTGAGATTACTCAGGTGGCCAGTCTGAGCTGCTGCCACACTGCTGTTGTTAGCCTGAGCAGAACTAGTGCATGTTTGTCTCCCCATGTCTTTGAAATGCCAGGGGCAGCATAGGCACGACTCCGTGGGTGCTCCGGGGCTGGAGCACCAACGGGGAAAAATTAGTGGGTGCTCTGCACCCACCGGCAGCCAAGCTCCCCTGGTTCTCGCCTCGCTGCCTCCTTCCCCTCCCAGTGCTTCCTGCTGCCTAACAGCTGTTTGGAGGCGCTTAGGACTTTCCGGGAGGGAGGGGGAGAAGTGAGGATGCGGCGTTCTCAAGGGAGGAGGCAGAGAAGAGGCAGGGTGGGGCGGGGACTTGGGGGAAGGGGGACGGGCTGGGGTGGGAAAAGGCGGGGTGGATGGGGAATTTGGGGAAGGGGTGGAATAGGGGCGGGGCGAGGGCAGTGCAGAGGCAAAAAAAGGTGGGGCAGGGGCAAGATCGGGGGAGGGGTCGAGCACCCACCGGGCAGAGGGGAAGTCGGCGCCTGTGAGGGGCAGACCTGCCAAGTGGAAGCAATCATGTAAAGTTGTGTTTGGGATGGAGAGGGTCCATTTCTCATCAGAGCTGGGTTCAGTAATAGGCAATGGGAGCTGTCCCCTACGGTATCACATACAAGATACTCCAGATTAGGGCCCCTCTTAAATAGATAGGCCATATACCTACAGATACAAAATTAAATATGTACCCTTTCTGCTGATAGGGAGATCACCCACAGCATTGCCAATCCAAGCATTCAAAAATCATATCTGGCTTAAAACTCATGAGATTAAAAGAAAAAGTTGGATTCTTTTTATTTGTCTTCTGTTTTTGAACCTTAGGGTTTCAAGCCTTTCTCTGCAGCCATGAGGGCTAGAAACTTTTTTTAAAAGTGAAAGTTGAGAGTCTCACATGACTCCAGGACCTGGAGCTTTAAAAAAACCCAAATATAATGAAACTCAGAATATAATCACAAGAGTTGGTGACACTGCCTGCAGACATTCCATAATCTTTTGACCCATTCTGCTGGGTCAGATGCACTAAAGCTTCATATGTCCCTACATGCTTCAACGACCATTCCAGGAGATATGCGTCCATGATGATGATGGGTTCTGCTCGATAACAATCCAAAGCAGAGCGGACCGACACATGTTCATTTTCATTATCTGAGTCAGATGCCACCAGCAGAAGGTTGATTTTCTTTTTTGGTGGTTCGGGTTCTGTAGTTTCCACATAGGAGTGTTGCTCTTTTAAGACATCTGAAAGCATGCTCCACACCTCATCCCTCTCAGACTTTGGAAGGCACTTCAGATTCTTAAACCTTGGGTCGAGTGCTGTAGCTATTTTTAGAACTCTCACATTGGTACCTTTTGTCAAATCTGCAGCGAAAGTGTTCTTAAAATGAACATCTGCTGGGTCATCATCTGAGACTACTGTAACATGAAATATATGGCAGAATGCGGGTAAAATAGAGCCAGAGTCATACAATTCTCCCCCAAGGAGTTCAGTCACAAATTTAATTAATGCATTATTTTTTTAATGAGTGTCATCAGCTGGAAGCATGTCCTCTGAAATGGTGGCCGAAGCATAAAAGGGCATATGAATGTTTAGTATATCTGGCAAATAAATACCTTGCAATGCTGGCTACAAAAGTTCACCACTCTAGGCCAATGGGGGCTGTGGGAAGGGCGGCCAGCACATCCCTCGGCCTGTGCCACTTACCGCAGCCCCCATTGGCCTGGAGCGGCGAACCGTGGCCAGTAGGAGCCGCGATTGGCTGGACCTGCGGACGCAGCAAGTAAACAAACCGGCCCAGCCCGCCAGGGGCTTTCCCTGAACAAGGGGCAGACCGGCTTTGAGAACCACTGCACTACAGTACTTGTATTAGGTGAATTGACAAATACTGTTTCTTTTATCAGTTTTATCGTGCAAATATTTGTAATAAAAAATAATATAAAGTGAGCACTGTACACTTTATATTCTGTGCTGTAATTGAAATCAATATATTTGAAAATGTAGAAAAACAATAAAAAATATGTAATAAATTTCAGTTGGTATTCTATTATTTAACAATGTGATTAAAACTGATTAATCATGATAATTTTTTTTACTAAATTGCGTGAGTTAACTGTGATTAATCAACAGCCCTAATTATAATATTTCCAGTGACGGAGAATCCACCACAACCCTTGGTAAATTGTTCCAGTATCCTCACTGTTAAAAAGGTGTACCTTATTTCTAGTCTGAATTCATCTGTCTTCAACTTCCAGCCATTCCAGGGTCAGGTTAGACCTTGGTCGGGTAGAGTGAAGAGCCCACCCTCACATTTCTGTTCCCCGTGTAGGTACTTAGAGGCTGAGATCAAGTCTCTCCTTCAGCTTCTCTTTGCTAAACTAAACACATTGAGCTCCTTGACTCTATCACTAAGGCAGGTTTTCTAATCTCTTAATCATTCTTGTAGCTCTTCTCTGAACCCTTCCAAATGTATTAACATTCTCCTTGAATTGTGAGCACCAGAACTGGGCACAGGATTCCGGCAGTGGTAGCACCAGTGCCAAATACAGAGGTGTAGCAGATGCTGGTGCAAAGGCACCTAACCAGCCCCTGCTCAGCCAGCCCCAATCAGGGGAAATGGATTGGGGCTGGGGAGAAGCCTGGTGCCTGGCCTCAGGAACTGGCTGCCCCTGAGGGTTGAAGGGCTAGACTGGCTGGCTGGCAGCCAGAAGAGGGGGGAATGGCCAGGGGAAGGTCAGTCTCCAGGCTGAGGGCAGACCATGGGTGGAAGAGGAGACCGTAAGGCCTGCTCTGTATGTAGCATATCACTGGTGGTGGGAGAACGTGTGTAAATAAAGCCACGGGTGCTGCAGAAGCAGCAGCCTCTCTGTGCTTTATTGGGGCAGGCAGTGGGCCCCAGGAAGAGGGGCAGGCAGAGGACCTGTTACAAGAGGTAAAATAACCTCTCTGCTCCTACTTCTCCTTAAGGCACAATAGACAACCCTGGGCTGGATTTGGGGCTTCAAAGGCTGCAATGTTAAGCAGAGTCTCTCCCTGTGCCTTTCGGCTGCAGTTGCAATCAGCAGAGGGCCTTGTCCAAGAGCCCCCTTTGACAAAGAAAGGCGGGGACTGCCCTGTGGGAAGGCCCTTCAGTGTTGGAATGTACCTCATTTCCTAGGGTATGATAATCCAGATCTAGTACCCTCCTAGACATGCTGATCACATGCTTCAGGGCATGTATGTTGGAGTTTTATTTTGATTTATCGTCTCCTGTCTCTGAAGCATCAGGGGTGGCCCCAGCTGGAGATAGGGCACTGGTTGGGGAGGGCCAGGGCTCTGAGGTGGCACCGAGCATGCTCTCTCTCAGGTGCTTGGGCGGTAGACTTTCAGCTTGTAAGCAAGAACCAAACTGATGCGACGTGTGGGATTGGGAAGGAATTTCCCCCTAGGCCAGACTGGCAGTGACTTTGGAGTTTTTTTGCCTTCCTTTGTAGCACGTGGGTGTGGATCACTTGCCAGGATTATCTGGGTATGTCTCTCATAATCAATTTCCTGCTATTGCAGGGGCCTTGGGCACTGGTGCACCTCAGTCCCTCCTTCTCTGCCTACGGCACATAATAGCGTAATCTCCTGGGGGCTGTAATTGCAGTTCCTGGGTTTACTGTGTGGGTGCTGGGCGGTGTCGGTGGCCTGTGCTGTACAGGAGGTCAGACTACATGATCTGGTGGTCCCTGCCTGCCTTAAACTGTATGAATCTATGATGTGAGATGATTTTATTTCTAGTCTTTTGGGGAACATAATAACAGCCATACTGGATCAGACCAATGGTCCATCCAGCCCAGTATCCTGTCTTCTGACAGTAGCTGGTGCCAGGTGCTTCAGAGAGAATTAACAAAACAGGGCAATTTTGAGTGATCCATCCCCGATTGTCTAGTCCCAGCTTCTGGCAATCAGAGGCTAGGGACACCCAGAGCATGGGGTTGGGTCCCTGCCCATCCTGGCTAGTAGCCATTGATGGACCTGTCCTCCATGAACTTATCTAGTTCTTTTTTGTACCCTGTTATAGTCTTGGCCTTCACAACATCCTCTGGCAACAAGTTCCACAAGCTGACTGTGTTATGTGAAGAAGTACTTTCTTTTGTGTGTGTTAAACCTGTTTCCTATTAATTTCATTGGGTGACCCCTGGTTCTTCTGTTATATGAAGGGGTAAATAACACTTCCCTAGTCACCTTTTCTGCACCAGTCATGATTTTATAGACCTCTATCATATCCCCCCCATTAGTCATCTCTTTTCCAGTCTGAACAATCCCAATCTTTTTAATGTCTCCTCATATGGAAACTGTTCCGTACCCCCTAATCATTTTTGTTGCCCTTCTCTGTACATTGTCCATTTTTAATAATCTTTTTTGAGATAGGGTGACCATGTCTGCACACAGTATTCAAGGTGTGGGCGTGTCGGGGATTTATATAGTAGCATTCTGATATTTTCTGTCTTATTATCTATCCCTTTCCTAATGGTTCCTAAAATTCGGCTAGCTTTTAATTTTTGTTTTTGTTTTTGTTTTTTTTACTAGTGCTGCACATTAAATGGATGTTTTCAGAGAATTATCCAAGATGACACCACTCAGGAAAGAACTTGGAAACAGCTAATTTAGACCTCATCATTTTGCATGTATAGTTGGGATTACATAAGGATAATGAAGGGCTTAGGAATAGTGGCAGAGTGACTGATGGGAATGAAGGTGCGGGGTTGGAAATTACAGTATCCGAGGTAGAAGCCAAACTTGAACAGCTTAACGGTAGTAAATCAGGCGGCCCGGATAATCTTCATCCTAGAATATTAAAGGAATTGGCGAGTGAAATTGCAAGCCCGTTAGCGATAATTTTTAATGAATCTCTGAACTCGGGGGTTGTACCGTTTGACTGGAGATTAGCTAATATAGTTCCTATTTTCAAGAAGGGTAAAAAAAGTGACCTGGGTAACTACAGGCCTGTTAGTTTAACATCTGTAGTATGCAAAGTCATGGAAAAAATATTAAAAGAGAGAGTAGTTACGGACCTTGAGGTCAATGGCAATTGGGACAAATTACAACATGGTTTTATGAAAGGTAGATCGTGCCAAACCAACCTGATCTCCTTCTTTGAGAAAGTAACAGACTTTTTAGACAAGGGAAATGCGGTGGATCTAATATATCTTGATTTCAGTATGGCGTTTGATACGGTACCTCATGAAGAATTACTGGTTAAATTGGAAAAGATGGGGATTGAAATGAAAATCCAGAGGTGGATAAGGAACTGGTTAAAGGGGAGACTGCAGCGGGTCGTATTGAAAGGTGATCTGTCGGGTTGGAGGGAGGTTACCAGTGGAGTTCCTCAAGGTTCAGTTTTGGGTCCGATCTTATTCAATCTATTTATCACTGACCTCGGAACCAAACGTAGGAGTGGGCTGATAAAGTTTGCAGATGACATGAAGTTGGGAGGTATTGCCAGTTCAGAGAAGGATCGGGATATCCTCCAGGGAGATTTGGATGACCTTGTAAACTGGAGTATTAGTAATAGGATGAAATTCAATAGTGAGAAGTGTAAGGTTATGCATTTAGGGATGACTAACAGGAATTTTAGTTATAAGCTGGGGATGCACCAGTTGGAAGTAACGGAAGAGGAGAAGGACCTCGGAATCCTGGTTGATCACAGGATGACTATGAGTCGGCAATGTGATGTGGCCGTTAAAAAAGCTAATGCGGTCTTGGGATGCATTAGGCGAGGTATTTCTAGTAGAGATAAGGAGGTGCTAGTCCCGTTATACGAGGCGTTGGTGAGACCTCATTTGGAGTACTGTGTGCAGTTTTGGTTTCCCATGTTTAAGAAGGATGAATTCAAACTGGAACGGGTACAAAGAAGGGCCACTAGAATGATCCGAGGAATGGAAAGCCTGTCGTATGAAAAGAGACTTGAGGAGCTCGGTTTGTTTTCCTTAACCAAAAGAAGGTTGAGAGGAGATATGATTGCTCTCTTTAAATATATCAGAGGGATAAATACCAGGGAGGGAGAGGAATTATTTCAGCTCAGTACTAATGTGGACACGAGAACAAATGGATATAAATTGTCAGTCGGGAAGTTTAGGCTTGAAATTAGACGAAGGTTTCTAACCATCAGGGGAGTGAAATTCTGGAACAGCCTACCGAGGGAAACAGTGGGGGCGAAGGACCTCTCTGGCTTTAAGTTTAAGCTTGTTAAGTTTATGGAGGGAATGGTTTGATAGGATAACGTGATTTAGTCAATAGGTCAATAACGTGTGACCACTGGTAATTAGTACCGAGGGTCAATGTTGGGATATTGAAAGTATTTTTCCGAGTGTCTGGCTGGAGAGTCTTGCCCGCATGCTCGGGGTTCAGCTGATCACCATATTTGGGGTCGGGAAGGAATTTTCCTCCAGAGTAGATTGGCAGTGGCCCTGGAGGTTTTTCGCCTTCCTCCGCAGCATGGGGCAGGGGTCGCTTGCTGGACGATTACCTGCTACTTGAAGTCTTTAAACCAGGATTTGGGGACTGTAACAGCTGAGTCAAGGGAGAGAATTATTTCAAGAGTGGGTGGGTCAGCTTTTGTGGCCTGCATTTCGCGGGAGGTCAGACTAGATGATCATAATGATCCCTTCTGATCTTAAGTTCTATGATTCTATGATTCTATGATTTTCCAATGTGCTTTACTTTGCACTTATCAATATTGAATGTATCTGCCATTTTGTTGCCCAGTCACCTAGTTTTGTGAGATCCCTTTATAACTCTTTGCAATCTGCTTTGGACTTAACTATCTTGAGTAGTTTTGCATTGCCTGAAAATTTTGCCACCTCACTGTTTACCCCTTTTTCCAGATAGTTTAAAAATATGTTGAACAGCACTGGTCCCAGTACGGATCCCTGGGGGACCATGCTACTTACCTCTCTCCATTCTGAAAACTGACCATTTAATTCTACCCTTTGTTTCCTATCTTTTAACCAATTACTGATCCATGAGAGGACCTTCCCTGTTATCCCATAACTCCTTACTTTGCTTAAGAGTCTTTGGTGAGGGATCTTGTCAAAGGCTTTCTGAAAGTCTAAGATGACTATAGCCACTTGATCACCCTTGTCCATATGTTTGTTGACCCCCTAAAAGAATTCTAATAGACTGAGGCAGGATTTTCCTTTATAAAAGCCATGTTGGCTCTTCCTCAAATGTTGTGTTCATGAATGTGTCTGATACTTCTATTCTTTATGATCGTTTCAACAAATTTGTCTGGTACTGAAGTTAGGCTTTCCAGCCTGTAATTGCTAGGATCATCTCTGGAGCCTTCTTAAAAACTCAGCATTACATTAGCTATCCTCCAGTCATCTGTTACAGAGGCTGATTTAAGCAACAGATTTCATACCACACTTAGTAGTTCTGCAATTTCATATGAGTTCCTTCAGAACCCTTGGGTGAATGCCATCTGGTACTGGTGATTTATTACTGTTTAGTTTATCAATTTGTTACAAAACCTCCTCTATTGACACCTCAATCTGGGACAGTTCCTCAGATTTGTCACCTAAACAAGAATGGCATGGAATCTCCCTCACATCCTCTGGAGTGCAGACCAATGCAAAGAATTCATTTAGCTTCTGTGCAATAGCCTTGTCTTCCTTGAGTGCTCCTTCAGCACCCCAATCATCCCGTGGCCCCACTGATTGTTTGGCAGACTTCCTGCTTCTGATGTAATTTAAAAATTGCTGTAAGCTTTTGTGTCTTTTGATAGTTGCTCTTCAAATTCTTTTTTGGCCTGCCTAATTATACTTGACTCGCCAGAGTTCATGTTCCTTTTTAAAAGGATGTATTTTTGCCTTCATACCCAGCAGGAAACATCATGCAGTTCTTGCCATTACAAACCCAGCTATTTATATTTCTAATGATTGAATCTCCCATTACTACTGCCTATTTCTTCCTAACAACTGGAGCAGGAGGACACCACAACATCATCTGGAAGGAGGATCCCAATTATGGGATCATTTCCTTCCATTCCAGTTTGTTCTCCTTCCCACAGCACAGAGACTGTCAGACTGGGGTTGGGACCACTCTGCTGTGTCCTGGAAAGTCTCTTCTCTGTACCTGTGTCTCCCTTAGCTCCTCCAGTTCAGCTGCTCTGGTCTTCAGAGCTCGTATTTGGTCTCTGAGGGCTGTGAGCTGCTTGCATCGAATGCACACACACGCCTGCCACCAGCCCACAAGGGAAGTAATTGTACGTGCTGTATTCAGTGCAATACACTGTGTAGCCAGTGATTTTAGTTTATCCATTTATTGTGTGATGTTATGGTTAATCATGTTATATCATATATATTCATTGTATGTTAATTAGAGTTAATTTTTAGGATTATAGAAGTAGAAGATTGATCAGTATTTAGAGGAACCATGTAGTAGACATCAGTAAGAGAAGCTGAAACTCAAGAACCTGTAGGCTGAGGCCTACAAGACTTTAGCTTAGCTATTTTAGGCTTTGGAGACAAGAAATGATGACATAAGTCAATGACTGAGAAATAACACGAAAGATTATGTGAAAAGAGGTACCAACTGGTAATATTGCGAAAGTTTAGCGGGAAGATTAAATTTAAATTATAAAATGCTCTAACAGCAGCTGTTGTCTCCAACATTTGTCTTAACCACAAGATTCATAGACTCTAGGACTGGAAGGGACCTTGAGAGGTCATCGAGTCCAGTCCCCTGCCCTCATGGCAGGACCCAATACTGTGTAGACCATCCCTGATAGACATTTATCTAACCTACTCATAAATATCTCCAGATAAAGGTGGTACGTCAATGTTAATGAGAACCTACCCAACCTATGGCAGTTGGGGTCCCTTGGGTTTCTAGAGGACACAGACCAATAAGAAAGAGCGGGTTGACACTTCCATGTACATGTGCAGCATGTAGGTATAGACTGAATCACAGAATAAAAAGGGTGCCCAGAGCAGGAAAATTGAGCTTCCTATGGGAAACTGCAGCAGGAACCGCCCCCGTATTAATGATCAATCCATGGGCAGGCCAACAGCGTGACGCCATCTAGGCGGATGTGAGTATGTCCGTAGGTATAACTGGTACACTGTGCTTACCTCTAGGAATTGCATGTGCTGTGACACTTCTAACTTTGTTGGTAACTTTAATAAAACTGTTAAAAGATAAATGCTCTGTGTGTGTGTGTGTGTGTGTGTGTGTGTGTGTCATTTGCCTATGGCTTCATGTGTTCCTATGGGCTCTAGATCCAGAACAAACAGAGGTGACTGTTGAACTTGAGACTGTAGCCACCAGAGCCGAAACCACTGGAGTATAATTAACATTAAATAGAACAAAAGACTCCAGCTGGATAGTCCCCACTCTGCTGCCGGACTTTGCCTCTATCATTCTGACCCTTGCAGGGTGTCCTTTTTCCTCTGGTTTTTTGTTTGGGGCTGGGGTGTGTGTTGGCCTAAGTTTAGAGAACGTTTGTTAGGTGTATCTGGCTGTCACGCTCCCTCTCTCCCATCCCTCACAAAACTCCCCTGTTCACTGCTCCTCTTCACTAGCTCCTCCAGCTTGCTTAGAAGCTAAGTTTTTAGCCCCCTGCTCTCCTTGTCCCCTTGCCAAGGGACCCTAAAGCGAGTAGGGATCAAAGGATGGGGCTAGAGCCTCGTTAGGAAGCCCTCAGCATTGCCTAGCAGGCCGCTAGGCTCAGCACACAGCCCCCTGCAGATGGCAGTTATGGAGTGTGGGTGCTGGCGAAAAGGCTCTTGTCGTTTGACTGATGGAGTAGAGCATTATGGCAGTCAGTTACTAATGATTATTTATTGGCATTGACTGAATGTCATTGCTGGCAAAGTGCTCCGAGTTCTGGGTGGGTGCTGCTGACACTTGTGTGTCTGACTAGCTGAGCCTGTAAGTGCTGAATGTGGCCCATGAGTATAGAAAATAGAACTAGTCCATTGCGACCGCAGGCCTGTGCTCCCCAGGTCAGTCTGCAGGAGCGCACAGGAGTTGTGTGTGTAATTGAGAGGAATGGGTTCTCCTGATTTTTTTTGTAGGGGCCTGTGGCAGGATTCTCAGAAGTGCTGAGAGTGGTGTATTGGAAACTATTAATATTACAAGCTTTTACTTTGTTCTAAGTGGTTTCCTGGTCCTGCTTGCAGCTTAGGTGCCATGTAGGAAAGCCTGTGATCTGGCGTCTTATGCTGTCAGTCTGCAAAAAGCCAGCCTAGAGCAAGGTCGGGTGAGCTATGCCTCTCTGCCATAGCGAACAGCCTGCTTTGTGTCTCTCTGTTTTTGGTTTTTATGCATTAAGTTTCTGGATTTTAAGAAATAAAATACTGTGACATTGCAACCGTCTAGCAAGAGTATTTTATGTTTATCTAACTTCTCTGTGTGCTGTGAACACAACACTGAGCACACACGCATCTCATTGGCTACAGTGGGAGTTGCAGGTGCTCAACAGTTGGCGGGGGGACCCAACTTTCTTGATTCCACTAGCAGAGGAATTCAGAAGAATCAAACTTCAGGATGTTACTGTTTTGAACTCCCTGATATCCAGAGTCCTTAAAGAAGGTAGCTCTGGGTCAAACTGAAATTTGGTGGTTCAGTTAAGGATGAATGTAATTATTCACTTGTATTTTTATAAGCCTTTAATTTACTTTGGACATTACCTTTCATACATCTCAAGCCTGAGAAGGAGAGTAAGTGACATATCACTGTCTATGAAAGCCGTTCCGTTTGTCTGTTGCCAGAAAGGTTTGGTGAAACGTTTTGCTAAAGTTAATCCTTTTACAGAAGGAGCACTCTTTCTGCTGAGCTGACTCCATTGGGAAGTAGTCAACGCTAAACACCTGGCTGAGTAATAGTCTCCAGGCCTGGGATTTGGCTTGTCAGCTATGCATAGAGTCACAAAAATACAATAATGCTGATGGCAGAGGGAGGAGTAAAATTGCCCATGATCACACTGCACAGTAACTCTTAGTAATTTGAACATCCATTGCTTCTAAAATGATGGTGAGTGTGATATAATTTTATGTACATTTTAAATGTGTGTGCACACACCAGCTCTAATCTAGACTGGTGTACATGGGTGAAGCTCAGTGGATTTCAACTCAGTTACGCTAGGTCTGATTCTGACCCAGGTGGTCCATGATGTGAAAAGACATGTCATGGTGGCTGCTGTTCTGATAGGTGAGAATCTGAAACCCAGGCCTTCAAACTGAATATGGGTGGGAAAGAAAACAAGCTAGTTTGCCTTCAAGCTAGTATCGGAATTCTGAAGCCTCAGTGTGCTAAACATGGCATCTGCTGCTAATGCAACAAAGCAGAAGCCAGTTGGGAACGGGGATGTTGAGATGACCTCAGATCATTTCCCTGAGAATCCAGCCATTTTTACCTTCCCTTAAAAACCTCCCTGTGACACTTCCTGGGGGTGCCCAAGGTTGTGAGGCACGTCACTGCCCTTTCCCTTAGCCTGAGGGAGCCTTGTCTGTGCCTGCCAGACGTCAGCTCCCCAACTCCACCGGCCACAGGCAATACAAGCTCTGCCCTCTAGGCCTTCAGGGCCCATTGTCACTCTGCAGGCTAGCAACTGGAAAACTCCAGCCCTCAGCAAATCCCGGCCCGCTGGATACCCGCTGTAGCCTAGGACTAACCTGCATGTGTGTGTGTGTGTATTTTTCTTATAGTTTAAGTATTTGGTTTATTGTAATGGGTTTATAGATTTATATTAAAGTAAGTTTGGCTGCAATGCAAGAGACCTACAGGCCATATCCTGTATGTTAAGCTAAAGCAAAGTTAGCATATCTAGATTAAGAACTTTTACTCAGAAAGCAAAGTTGACCTATAGCTTGTTATCTAAGTAGATGAGTACCCACGCCTATGTCCATGACCTTTTATTTAGACAATGGAGAATGGCACAGGGAGGTTTTCAATGTTGTACCCACAAATTTAACAAGTACATCACAAGAGACTGATGTGTGTACATACATACTAGCCTATGGGGTAAGGGTGCCCTAACATTTTTGTGGGTGAGGAATGAAATTTGGGCATAAGAGGAAGAATTTCCGGCATTTGCCCTATAAAAGAGGTGACCCACCTCAATAGAGGGCTCCAGTTCTCACTTTACTCCATCTCCATTCTCACTTACTTACTTTCACTTACTCTTTCTATTTTATTTTATTCTCTCTATCTACGATGACTGCTACTATTAGTAGGCTGTACTTGTTCTTCTTAAACTTTAAGTTTCAAGGGAACTAGGCTAAGTTCGGTTTCCCTACGTTTTATTCTTTGTTTATTAGGTTTTGATTTAAGTTTAAGTTAGTCAAGTAAACCCTAGTCAGCTTTGATAGCTCTTAGCATTTTCTAAGCACTGCATCCCTCACTCAAGAATTGAGAAACCTGAACCGCAAGGTTGTTCCTGTGTCTCTTACCACCAGGATATCAAGGAAGGGTGAGTATATTTTTGAATATCAGAAATGTAATTGTAACTTTGTAACTCTGGTTATTTTACCATTTACTTACTATTATTGATTTTAATAAAAAGTCTTTAAGGCTCTATCTGCCTCAGTGTGAGCTCCTGTCACACCCCCGAAGGTCCTTTGTAAATTCTGTGGAGCCTGATTCAGGACAAGAACTGTTATCTTCTGATCAAACACATTGGCAAGCCTAAAACCCATACTAATTAATATTGATGATGTTAATTATTAATCAAATTAAATTAAGTTCCCATATTATCCAAATTAATATTATCAGTACACCCTAAATCAGGCTACACCACCATAATCACAATTCACTGCTTCAAAAGAAACAGGGCACCCCAGCTTCCCCTGTCCATCTCTGGTCTCTGGTCACTGCTCACTTAAACAGATCTACGTGCTGTGTGTTACAGTGAAATCCAGTATAAGTTTATTCAACAAAGGCCAGAGATGCAAGTAGAAGTATTGGAAACAAATGGTTACCAGCCAACCAAGCACTAGGGAGAGAATGATCAGTGCCACCTCAGAGCATCGGCCCTCCCCACCCAGCGTCCCACTAATTATGTCATTTGCCCCATTAGCTCTTGTTGAGAGGTGTCCATGAACCTCACCCTTCTGACGGTTAGAGATGTGTGTCTCCTTTCCAGCCTGAATGTGCACATGGGCACTTCATATCCATTTGTTCTGTGCCAGCCTTGTCCCTTAGTTTAAATAGCTCTTCACTCTCCCTGGTATTCACCCCCCTAACAAATTCACCCTCCCCCAACTTTCTTTTTGCTAGCCAAGCTCCTCCAGTCTCCTCATAAGACAGGCCCGGATCCACCTATAGCTCTTCCCTGCACCTGCTCCAGTTTAACTTACTCTTTCTTGCACATGGGTGACCCGAATTGTCCACCAGGCTCCAGAGGAGTCTTACCAGTACCGCCTACAATGGTCCTCCACCGGACAGACACCTACCTCCATTCTTGGTGTGTCTGATTTGAACACAGGTTGCTCTGGCAACTGTCTCGTGCCTCATTCGGGTGTTCAGTGTCCATCTGGTGTCTGGAAGTGTAACCCCCACACCTCCCAGGGTGTGGTGTTCTGTCCTATCTAGTGGTACCGAGACCACTTAAAGAGAGAGATAAAATGAGTCTGCTACAGCCTTAACTAACAGCCCGTTGGCTTTCAGCTCATGCAATAGCGGTTCATCCACTGAGGCCCCACGTTCAATCCCACCTGCCAACAACCAGCGTCTGTTGGTGTTACAGAAGCACCTAGCTGGCTCCAGAGCCTAGCAACACAACAGCCCTGCTCCAGCCTTACATAGGAGGGGCTGCAGCACTTTGTGCCATGGTCTGTGAGCACAACGGAAGAAATGCCTCCCACACACCTAGTGCCATGGGCAATGTTCACAGTACAGGAGGAAATAGACCAATGTTTGGGGTTTTCCTGTAAAATGCATGAACAAGGCAGTATTGATACTGAAAACTTCTCTGTGCATTAGGTGGTAAACAGTGGCTGCCCTCAGAGCCAGTCACAACACTCTTCATTAGAAATATTTGTGTGTGTGGGGGGGGGGTGCGCGCACATGCTCCACACCTGCAATAACCTGGAAGGCAACATCCTCTGCTCCCTGCTGCAGCAGCCAGAACCTGCAGCCCGTACAGTACCTGAAGGATTAAGGGAAGGCCCTGAAATCCATTCAGAGTGGTGGGCAGGGAAATGCTTTCTGGCTGTCAGTCCTCAACAGGTATTCTCCAGGGATTAGTCCCTGTATGGCTTTGTCACGATATCAGACAAAAGAACACCCCGCCTGCTGAGACTGTCTGATGTCTTTGCCGTACAAAACCCACTCCAGTAGCTTGCTTTTTGTCCTGAGAGAATGAAAGCATTAAAACTCGCCTTTTCTAATGAGAGAAGCTGTTTGCTAGTTTTTATTATTGCATTTCCTATGTGCTACTCTCACCCTTTATCTGATCCACAATACATGAACTTCCTAACTCTGAGGGATACAATGGGTGGATTTCCTTGCACGTTTCCATACATCATGACAGAATTCTTATGCAGCAGGGAAGAAAAAGAACAGAGTGTGTGGTTTCCCTACAATAGGCCATTCAGGACAAGAGGCAGGTTAAAGGAAAGTTCATTTACATATGAGCCAAGCTTTAAGTTCTCTGAAGAATTTTTCTTAGGTTACTCTCTGGCAGCTACCACCAATGTACCTAGCAAACAGAGCTGATCACAGTGATTTGGACAGAACAGCTTTCCATTCGAAATTGCTGATTTGTCAAAACTGAAATGTTTCACAGGAACATGTTGCGTTCGATAGTATTTTTGATAAGAAGCACATGGGAACAACTGGAGAGGTTCATTCTGACTTTTTTGTTCTGAGTCACTCTGACTTTAGCATTTTGTTTTGACTTTTACTTTAGCTTTTCAAACTTTTAATTTTTAATATTAAATTTTGGTTCTACTATTTACTGTTGTCTGTTGTCTGACATCGAGGAAATGTTTCAGTCAGGTCACTTTGATATTTCTGAATTTCTATTCCATGGTAAATGTCAACATTTTCATTTTTTGGTTCCAATTTGGGAACTGGGATGGACGTCCTGTTTCCCAACCAGCTGTACTAGCACATTCTATTCCCTGGTTCCCCTCCAGCCCACCAGACTTTTTCATGTCACGTGTCTCAGCAGTCTGAGAGCTCATCTCCTTTGCCCTGATTGTTCTTCTTTTCCCTTTTGGAAGGTTACCTAGATAAACAGGGGCTGCCATAGCAGATCAGACGATTGGGCCATGTGTAACCCACACACCTCCTGGGGGTGGTGCTCTGTCCCATCTAGTGGCACCAAGACCACTGAGCGAGAGAGATAAAATGAGTCTGCTACAGCCTTAGCTAAAGGCCATGTGACTTCTAGCTCATATGCTAGAGGCTCATGCACTAACTCCAGAGGTCCCTAGTTCAATCCTGCCAGCCGGTGACCGGGGTCTGTTAGCATTACACATGCAGCCTGCTGCCATGGTCAGTTCCTGGTGATTCAGAGGAAGGTAATGACCCCAAAAAGTACCTAGAGAATTTCACAATGCAGGGCTCACAGGCTGAAAGCCTGGTTTTCAGAGGCTCTGAGCAGAGATCAGTACTTTGACCTCTTCTACCCACCAGGCTACGAATTCCTACCTGATCCCTGCAGGCAATTCAATGATGCAAGTCTCAGCTGCAGTGTGGAGAACTGACAACTTTGTCACTAGAAAAAATCCTGAAACCACTTAAAAATGGATCCTGGATTTCTGGACTATCTCCATCCTAGAAATCCATGAACCACTGACTGTCTGCTAGTGCAGCACAACTCCCCTGCAGATCAACAGCTCAGGTCATGCTTATCTCAGGGGGGACAGCCATGGAGGGAGGAGTTTAGCCCTCCCAGCCAAAGCGCTTCTCAGAAATAGCAGCACCTTCATCTGTCAAAACAGCCACAGCCTAAATAACCATGGGTGAGTGCTCACTTTGGTCAGCTGTTGATTTAGGGCCCAATCCCACACCCTTTTCTTACACAGGTAATCCTTACTCCAACAGTCCCTTTCAAACCCACATTAACCCATGAATAAGGGCTTCTGGGCTAGGGTCTTGGCTCTACAATGATAAAGGGAAGTTTACTAACTATTCCTGTGTAAAAGCTTCTCAAGTGATTGCTGCTGTGGGCCAAGATTTCCAGCAACAGGCTGCAAGTGAGGCTCCTGGGCACCTACATAAGTAGCCTGATTTTCGAAGGTGCTGAGTATGTCTCTGGAGGGTAAGAAGTGGCTGCCGGGCAGAGGATGAAATCCTGGCTGCATCAGAGTCAATGCAAAACTCCCATTGGCTTCACTAGGGCTGGGACTGCATCCAGAGGGTTCACCAATGGGATTTGGAATTCCATTTGGGCGTCACTTGCTCTGCAGGAAAGTTTCTCATCTTCAAAAGGCACATGGGCCTTCCCCTCCAAAATAAATGCAAAAAAACAGCTTCTTTTTTCAAATAAAGAAGCCATGAAACCCCTGCCAGTAACTCCTGAGCATTTACACCATTTCCTAAGTCTGGATTTGATGTATTGCACTTGAATGTCAAATATGTCATTTTAGGAGTAGAAAGACTAAGCCGTGATCACTGTTCCTGCTCTCTACAATCGCTGCACATTAGCAGTGGAATTAGGTTTGTTGTTGGCCAATGAAAGGATTTGGATTTGATCCCATAACATGCCAATGGTAACTTTACCTACTGACACAGCTCTTGTTAAAGCTGGTGAGCTGTGCTGTAGCCTCAGTTCAGCAAGATGCTTGAGTTTCGAATCTGCAATCACCTGCCACCCTGCAGCTGTTCACAAGTGACAATGGCGGCCCCATGCTCAGTCCCAGGAAGGAGGCATTTCTTCCAACCTGTGCCCAGCTTTGTTCTAAGAAGAGTAGATACCTGTTCCTTAAAGGATGGCACTGCCTCAGTGTACTAAGTACTTCCCTAATCTCCCCCCACCCCCTTCATTAAATGAAGCACAAAATTCCCAACCCACCAAAACCCTCTTCTGGTTTAAAATATCTCTGTTTTAATGTTAAAATGATAGAACTCAAAGAGGCCTGCTCTAGGAATTATTTGGGGGCAGTTCTCTGGCCTGTTATCCAGGAGGTCAGATTAGAGGATCACAACAGTTCCTTCTATGAATCTAGGACCAGATATAGAATGTTGTAATGGCTGATGTCACCTGGTGGCCAAGTTCTTTTTCTTAGTGTGTGAGCAAATTTTGACTCCTGGGATGGTGCTGACCCAACAAACCCACCGCGTAGTAGAGGGGAAAATAGAGATCTTAGGAACTGACAGACTGGTGCCAATAGGAAGGCGATTCCATGCAAGTGGCAGCAATGCCAAGGGGCCTCTGAGCTGTCCGGGGTGATGAGCTGTGGCGAGCACGGCGCTGCTCACTTCAGACAGGAGGAGGGGCTCAGGCTTAGTGTGGAGGGAGCTGAGAAGAGCAGGAAGCCGCCATTGGCATGGCAGGGGAAACGGCATCTCCCATGCAAAGCTTGAGAAGGGTCCTTCTGCTCTCCACTCGATTTGTCTCCCTAAATGGAAGCTGTGTCTGGGCAGCGAGCAGGGCAGGCCTGAAGTGCAGCTCTCGTACACCTCAGTGTGAGTTGCGGATGCCTGGCACTTCCAAAGGTCAGAGCAATCCAGGACTAGGGGCAGCCTGTGCGGAGAGGCAGGATGGCCCCGTTGAATGGGCACTGGACTGGGAGCCAGGAGAGCTGTATTCTTGTCCCAGCTCTGTCAGTGGCCTTGTCTGTGACCTTGGGCAAGTCCCTTCGTGTCTCTGTTTAATACGTTGCCCACCACACTGCAGCTGACCCCTCTCATAGTAGTAGTACTAGTGGGTCCATTTCACAAGCGCACAGAGATAGTTCCTAGCGCTGCCACGGGCACAGGTGAGTGCAAATCACTGCGGGCGTGGACCTGCAGCCCCGAAGCAGGCAGAACACTGCCTGGTCAGCCTTAGCTGGTGCAAATCTGCATGGCGTGACTTCCTGGGAGCTAGCTCAGCTCACGCCAGCTGAGGAGCTGGCTGCGTGGTGGCAGTGTAATCTCTGCTCTCATGGCTACGGGGGGCAGTGAGCCTTGGGCTCCTTCCAGAGAGCACCCTTCAGGTGACAGGCCCTGGGCCTTCCCCTGTCCTAGGGTGAAACCTCACAGTTCTCCCATTTGCTGAGCAGGTCCCTGGGCTGCAGCCCGCAGTGTGACACCCATGATTACTAAGCAGCAGGGGCGGCTCCAGGCACCAGCACGCCAAGCGCGTGCCTGGGGCGGCAAGCTGCAGGGGGCACTCTGCCGGTCACCATGAGGGCGGCAGGCAGGCTGCCTTCGGCAGCATGCGTCCTGCAGGCGTGCCACCGAATCCGCGGGACCGGGGACCTCCCGCAGGCAAGCCACCGAATCCGCGGGACCGGGGACCTCCTGCAGGCTGCCGCCGAATCCGCGGGACCGGGGACCTCCCGCAGGCTGCCGCCGAATCCGCGGGCCCGGGGGCCTCCTGCAGGCAAACCGCCGAATCCACAGGACCGGGGACCTCCCGCAGGCAAGCCACCGAATCCGCGGGACCGGGGACCTCCCGCAGGCAAGCCACCGAATCCGCGGGCCCGGGGGCCTCCCGCAGGCAAACCGCCGAATCCACAGGACCGGGGACCTCCCGCAGGCAAGCCGCCGAATCCGCGGGCCCGGGTGCCTCCTGCAGGCAAACCGCCGAATCCGCAGGACCGGGGACCTCCCGCAGGCGTGCCGCCGAATCCGCGGGACTGGGGACCTCCCGCAGGCAAGCTGCCGAATCCGCGGGGCCGGGGACCTCCCGCAGGCTGCCGCCAAATCCGCGGGACCGGGGACCTCCCGCAGGCAACCCGCCGAATCCGCGGGACTGGGGACCTCCCGCAGGCAAGCCGCCGAATCCGCGGGGCCGGGGACCTCCCGCAGGCTGCCGCCGAATCCGCGGGGCTGAGAACCTCCTGCAGGCTGCCGCCGAATCCGCAGGACCGGGGACCTCCCGCAGGCTGCCACCGAATCCGCAGGACCAGGGACCTCCCGCACGCGTGCCGCCGAATCCGCGGGACCGGGGATCTCCCGCAGGCGCCGCCGAATCCGCGGGACCGGGGACCTCCCGCAGGCGCACCGCCGAAGGCAGCCTGCCTGCCGTGCTTGGGGCAGCAAAATACCTAGAGCCGCCCCTGCTAAGCAGGCCCAAATGGTTTGGCTACCTACAAAGTCTGCTT
This sequence comes from Mauremys reevesii, assembly GCF_016161935.1. Lineage (NCBI taxonomy): Eukaryota > Metazoa > Chordata > Testudines > Geoemydidae > Mauremys > Mauremys reevesii. The sequence goes on from NC_052628.1 coordinate 129,563,644, forward strand.
TTCTAGGAGCTGTGACCTGTGGATTGCAGTGACCCAAACCAGCCTTTTTGAACAGAACATTTAATCTCAACAGCAGGACCAAAGCACAGCAAGGAAGAAAGGTTTTTAAAGATGGTCCTAGCTTTCCTCAGGCACCCCCCCCATCTCTGGGTGCTGGGGTTCAGCCTGCTCCCCAGCAGTTTCTGCCTTGCTCTGCCCTGTTCTTTGTAGCCACCCAAGTGCTTTGTTCCAGTGTTTCTCAACAAAGTCAAATGGAGTTACAAAATGAACGAGTCTCTCCAATTGTTTTAGTAGAGGCAATATTTTGGGACTGCTGCAGAAGGCTGTGCAGCAGTGAAACACACTAGACTGCGTCCTATCCGGAGCTGGAAATATCACTGAATAGATGATGATGATGATGAAGAAAAGTTTGATGGGATTGATTTATTGCTGGGGGGAGTGTCATACAGATTTCTGGGAAATGAGAGACCAGATCTTCTGTAACATCACACGGAGTGGCAGGGCACTATCTCTGTTGACTGCAAACACTTGCTGAGATTTTTATCTTAAGTGTTAGCCTACATATGAATCATATCTGCCCCTGCAATGGGTCCTCTTCTGCTCTCTATTCAGGGGCTAGTGGTGATTACAAAACAGTGGGTCAAATTGAAAGCCTGATGTAAACTTATGCATCTCCATGGGCTTCAGTATTTACAGTTCAGATAAGCTCTCCATACAACATCTGTTTGCTCAGCCCTGGTTTGTCAAAATCAAAAGCATCCCTGACTCTGTTCACACTGTGGAATTATTATTTATGATTTTTACATATGCTGGATTGTGCTTCGCACATCACAAAACAGCTTGGAAAGTACTTCCTCTGAGTTTAACATTTTGTTTGTGTAAAGAAAGGCCCTGTTATGTGAAATCTAACTGGTGCAAAATGTAGTTTGCCCTTCCTTTAGACCTATCGGGTTGGGTTGAAAGAGTGACTCCAGTTTGCACCACAAAGTATCCCTCCTTTGGGTTATTTGGAATTTATTTCCACTGAGTAGGATACTCATTAATTTTCACTTTTTTTAATGAATGAGAGAGAGACAGCAGGGGTTTAAATATCTTTTAGGTGGACATTGTCCATCGGGGAGATCTATGTTTTGAACTTGGTGAAAAGTTGTATAGCTCTTTTTACAGATGGCAGGTGTCTGTGAATTAAAAAGAAAATTTTGAAGCAGAGCCTTCACAGAAAATGCCAGCAGTTCATCAAAGGTGCATAGGACTGGCACACCGCAGGCAAATAGCATTTTTCTCACTGCGCCTGTCTGCTTCACTAGTCACCCAAACCTGGCAAGAGTCCTGCAAAATACATGTCAGTAACCCAAGGTTAGCAGAGTTCTGCAACAGTTGATCCTCAGCGGTACTTGTTTAAACAGACCTGACAAAAAGTACATGGTTTAGGCTGCTGAGGGGAGCCAGAATCCTGGGTAAACATGTATGGGCAGCACTCGTGACTAGCTCGCCTTTCAATCTCCTCAGAGCGGCCGTGTCCTAGGCTCCAGTAATGAGGAGGGGTTTGTGTGCTGGCGGATCTCTGGGGCTCCACTGCTTCTCTTGCAGGTGAGGATGTTCAGGAAACAGACAAATGAAGCATTTTCTGTCTGGGATGGTGAATATTATTTTAACTGCAATATCTAGCAATACTGAATTGTCTGCATATTCTAGGTATCTGTAAAAGACCACTTGCCCTCATTCCTGCAGCCGCAGTACAAGAGCACAGGGCTTGGGGGGACTGGGATAAATAAGCCTGGAAAAGTCAAAAATGCTCTTGCCTTATACCCTGTGTGATGCAATCATTGCCTTGCAAGAGACTCCTGGCCACAGCTGTCTGAGTCAGGCCTCTCGGGCACCCTGTCCTTGCACAGTCTTAACCCACTTGATCCTATCACTGGTAAAGGCACGTAGGTTCCACTAGCTCCAGCAGCTGGCAGCTCAGTGCGGGGAAAACTCTGGTCTGGCCAAGAACTCAAATGAGAGCGCATAATGTTTCCTCTCAGGTTTTGCCCATTGCCATACGTGGGGGTGCAGGCTGCAGGCAGAAGGAGACATCCAGCAAACAGATGGACCCCTTTGGAATGTCGAAGGATCTGATCCAGCCAATGACAGTTTCCACTGACTTGAATGGGAGCTGAATCCGGTCGTATGAGAATGATCAGGAATAGAAACTTTTTCCATTCATCGGCTGAGATGCATTTCTGCGGGTCCCTCTGAAAACATATCTGCAGAGGAACAATCTCACTGGCTAGTCTGAAACTGCCTGGATTGGCAATGGTCTCAAAAGAGTTCCAAACGAGGGGAGCCCCCAGCTCAGGGCGCATGGCCCTGCTGGCCTCTCCGATTGGAAAGCAAGAGTTCCAAAGAGTTGCATGCTTCACTGACTGCTAAAAGCTGCTGTCAGAGTCAGCTCAGCCAGCGTTCCCCCTCCGGCAGGGGCCCACTACAGAAATTCTGATCCCGGTGTGTTATGACAAGGAGGAGGCTTGAGTCTACACTTAACTGCTTAAAGATGCTGCCGAGTGCAGCCCATCCAGGTGGAGAGAAGGAAGGAGGAGCTGGCTGCCCATGGACAATACCCCCTCCCAGAGTTAATGCAGTGCGGTGCTCTGAGTGGGCATGCCGCTGCCCTCGTGTCACAGCCAAGGGGAGAGTGCAAGCAAAGGAATCACAAAGGCGAAAAGGGGCCTAGCAAGTGAGATTGAACCTGCCCCTCTCTCCTGGCTGAGAGTGTCTCTGGAATGTTTCTCTGCGCTGACCTTGATGGATGAGTTGCTGGCAGATAATACAGCCAGGATGACAAGCAATTCCCCTCCTGTAGAAAAGGTGACTTCCTCTTGCTGCTCGGGTTGATAGCCCCACACCCACTACCCCTTAAACACCCCCATTGTACCTTCTGTGGTGGTGCTGAGGAGCTGATGCCAAAGGCGCATACATTGCAGGGTTCACAGTGTGTGAGGTTCAGCTCGGATTTAAACTCTCAGGGAAATTCAGGGCCAGATCCTCTGCTGGTGTAAATGGACCTCACTCCACTGAAACCAATGGACTGACACCAATTTACACCAACTGTGGCTCTGGGCCCCAGAGTTCAGATTGCCTCTTATCTCACCATGTGATGTGCTGGCGCCAGGGAAGCCATGCTAATTGGAAACAGTGAAAGTGGTGTCATCATTTTCCTCCTAAATCCCCTGGTTTATATCTTCGCAGTAAAAGCGGGGACGTGGCATACAAGGTCTCGGAGCTGGAAATAGCTAATTCAGGCTCCAAAGCACATTTAGGGATGAGGTTTTGGAAAGAGCTGCTAGAGGGCCATTGTGGGACTGAATATATCCTGCTAAGCACGGCCTGTATATCGCCTGGGTAGTGACAGTGCGGGCTGGAGAGAGAAACAGAGAAGGCAAGATTAGCCACTGATTCCCCCAAGGCCTCTCCATCATAGAAAGGAGCAGCGCCTCGAAGCCATGGCTAAGGTGAGCCCAAGGGAGGGCTGACCACTCGGGAGATGTGTAAGCGCCAATATGTCAAGACGTACAGAGATAATGGTGCAGCCCAGGATCCATTGTGTCACAGGGTGAGATGAGAAGGTGCCAGTATAATGCCCAGTGCTGATTCCTCCCCTCGTGGTTCCCATGAAGTATTGTATGGGGGGAGAGGAGGCAAATTTAAGCCCCAGCCACTATACTGCAATTAGCAATTGGACGGGTTTCTGGCTCAGCTGTGCGTGTAAGCATGGGCCTGGGGGGGGCAGTGTGGAGCTGACTAGCGTCCCCATCATGTGCTGCTTCTCTAGTGCCCTGCACCCTGTTGGTCACTTACCCCTGGGCAGTGGGTGGGAATGTTGCCCCCAGTATAAGTGGGTGGAAGGAGTGAGCTGATAGCACCTGATACACTGGTGCAGGCTCCATGTGGGCAAGGGAGCTCACCACCTTGGGCAGGCACTGGCTGTGACTTGCCTCCTCACCATCCCTTCTTGCCCTCCATGAGCAGGTGCAGGCCCTCCCCTCCCGGTCTGTACTGGAGCCCAGGCTAGCCAGGAGTGGGCTTGGCACCCAGGGGAGCGGGAGGGCTGCAGGGGTGGCATCCACACTGGGGCTAGTCAGAGCCTGGTCCTCTCCTGTCTGTTATGCTGGTGTCCAGAGTAAAACCCTAGACTCCAGTGGAAACGTCCCAGCTTTTCACTAGTGTGAGGGTGGGACCTGGCCCCAAATCTCCTGCCCAGCATGCACAACCTGAAATGTAAAGGAGTGCACCCAGCATGTTGGTTTGAATGCTGTGACCGCCCATGGGGGGGCATGTTCCTATGCACACGCTTCTCTCACCTTGTGCCCGGTGCTGAACTCCAGAACATCGCTGCAAAGTTCCCAAGAGATGGCGTGAGACTCATGATTGGCAGGGAAGGTCCAGATGTTTGGTGAGACTTTTCTATTTGTCTTCAGATACGTTAGTGACATTGCAATTCCTTCAGGGCTAAGCCTACAGTGTGTCTGACCTGTTCTTGTGATACCTGAGTGGCAAAAAGCATTTGATTAGGCCTGAGCTGCAGAAAACTCCATGTACTTTATGCTGGGTGGTGAGAGAAGAAGGTGTGACTAAGGCCTGGTCTACACTAGGAGTTTATGTCGAATTTAGCAGCGTTAATTCGAATTAACCCTGCATCCGTCCACACAACAAAGCTATTTAGTTCGACATAGAGGTCTCTTTAGTTCGATTTCTGTACTCCTCCCCGACGAGGGGGGTAGCGCTAAATTCGACATGGCCATGTCGAATTAGGGTAGGTGTGGATGGAATTCGACGCTAATAGCTCCGGGAGCTATCCCACAGTGCACCACTCTGTTGACGCTCTGGACAGCAGTCCGAGCTTGGATGTTCTGACCAGCCACACAGGAAAAGCCCCGTGAAAATTTGAATTCCTTTTCCTGTCTGGCCAGTTTGAATCTCAGTTCCTGGTTGGACATCGTGGCGAGCTCAGCAGCACTGGCAGCGATGCAGAGCTCTCCAGCAGAGGAGTCCATGCAATCTCAGACTAGAAAGAGGGCCCCAGCATGGACTGACCAGGAAGTCTTGGATCTGATCGCTGTGTGGGGCGATGAGTCTGTGCTTTCGGAGCTGCGCTCCAGCAAACGGAACGCAAAGACCTACGAGAAGGTCTCCAAAGCCATGGCACTCAGAGGATACAGCTGGGATACAACGCAGTGCCGCGTGAAAGTCAAGGAGCTGAGACAAGGCTACCAAAAAATCAGAACGGCAAACGGACGCTCCAGAGCCCAGCTCCAGACATGCCGGTTCTACGAGGCACTGCATGCCATTCTCGGTGGGTCTGCCACCACTGCCCCACCAGTGTGCGTGGACTCTGATGATGGGATAGTGTCGACGGCCGGTTCCTCGGCGATGTTCGCGGACGGGGAAGATGAGGAAGGGTTTGAGGAGGACGAGGCAGGCGACAGCGCTTACAACGCTGATTTCCCCGACAGCCAGGATCTCTTCATCACCCTCACGGAGATTCCCTACCAACCCTCCCCAGCAGTTACCCCGGACCCTGAATCAGGGGAAGGATCAGTTGGTAAGTGCTTTAAACATGTAAACATTTATTTCTAACAGAACAGGAATATTAACTATGCGAAAAAAAGGTCAATATATATGGGGATAGAACAGAAATCCTCTTGGGAGATCTCCACGAAGCTCTCCTGGAGGTAATCGAAAAGCCTCTGCATGAGGTTCCTGGGGAGAGCTGCCTTATTGGGTGCTCCGTGGTAGGACACTTTTCCGCGCCAGGCTATCATCAGGTACTCTGGGAGCATTGCCTCCACGAGCCTGGCAGCATAGGCCCCCGGTTTGTGCTGGCTTTCACGCAGCATGCGCTCTCTATCTCTGTCAGTGATCCTCCTCAGGGTGATCTCGCTCAGCGACTCCTGCATTGAATTAGGGGAATTAGGGTAATGTTAGTATTGGGAATGCTTCACTGTTCCTTTGCATAACAATAAGCGTCGGTTTACAGCCACGTGGTGGAGGCTGCAGAGGGGCAGGATACAGGGATCTTTCCCGGGGACAGCCGCAAGGGGGTGGAACAGGGGCAGAATTTATGCTTTCCGGATTGCCTGCAGCAGGAGGGCACTGCTATACATTAAGTTTTAAGTAGCCAAAAGTCTACGGCTTACCATGCCTGCCTGCTCCACGGATTCTGCTGTCCTGCCCCGCTTGTCTGATCTCCAGTGCAAGACCCCAGGCAACGAATGCGAAGGCCGAAAATTCGAACTTGTCCTGAGTGCGCATGAGATAGGTGCTGTGCATGGTCTTGTTCACAGAGACAGACTAGACTATGTTCATTGTTTGCAAACATGTATCTTTGTAAGGAATTCACTCCCTTTTTCCCATCACACAGCTGCAACTGTCTCCCGACCTGCCCCAGCATCCCCCTCACAGAGGCTGGCGCAGATTAGGCGGCGAAAGAAAAAGACTCGGGACGAGATGTTCGCGGAACTGATGGCCTGCTCCAGAGCCGAGGCGGCCCAGCAGAGCCAGCGGAGGGAGAAACTCTCTCAGCAGCAGCGCTCACACAGCGAACGGGAGGACAGGTGGCGGCAGGAAGACCAGCAGGCGACTCAAACGCTGCTTGGACTAATGAGGGAGCAAACGGACACACTCCGGCGCCTTGTGGATGTTCTGCAGGACCGCAGGCAGGAGGACAGAGCCCCCCTGCACTGTATCTGCAACCGCCCTCCCCCGCCACAAAGTCCCATACCCCCCTCACCCAAAGTAACAAGAAGGAGGGGCGCCAGGGGCCGTGAAAACTGTCACTCCACCCCAGCAGAGTGCTCAATTACCCAAAAGCTCTCATACCCTAAATTTTGAGAAGTCCTTCCCTTCCTGCCTCACCCAAGCCCCAATCCCAGTTTCATCCCCTAACTGTCTAGTTGATTATTAAAAATACTTTGCTGTTAATTACTGTTTCCCTCATGTTCTTGTACAGAAGACTGTGTTTGAAGGGGGGAAGAAGGGGGTTGGTAATTGCATAGGACAGTCACCTTTACCAGGGTACAGACACGGGGGCAGGATCAACAGCAGGTCACACACACAGTGCAGTCAGTAGGCACCCTGGTCGGTCTGGGAGGTGGTTTTCATGTTCTGTGTGGGTGGGGGGTACGTGACTTTGTGGTGGGGGAGGGCGGTTACAGATCTTATGCAGCGGTCCTTGTCCTGGACCACAGAGCCACGCAGCAGGGGAATCTGTAACTGTCCTCCCCCGCCACAAGGTCACGTAGCCCCCGCACACAGAGTCCCAAAAAGGAGGGATGGCAGGCTCCGTTGAAACAACCAGTCCGGCACTGCAGACCGCTCTAGGAGCAGGAGCCTATCATTCCTCGAGTTTAGAAGCAGTGTTAACATCACTGCACACCCTACCCACCACAGTCTACGTCCCAGTTTCAACCCTTTAACGCGAAGTCATTAATAGAGAAAATGTTGTTAATTAACAATGTTCCATGTATTTTATTTTTAAACATGTGTTGGAAGGGGGGAAACGGGGTGAACGGGATATGTAACTGCAGAGGATAGTCAACAGTAACTGGGTAAAGAAACAGGGGTAGGTTCAGCTTCTCTGTAAAGAGACTGGACAGTCATAGGTTACCCTGCTCTCTGAGGAACCTAGCTTTCAAAGCCTCCCGGATGCACAGCGCTTCCCGCTGGGCTCTTCTAATTGCACGGGTGTCTGGCTGAGCGTAATCAGCAGCCAGGTGATTTGCCTCAACCTCCCATCCCGCCATAAAGGTCTCCCCCTTGCTCTCACAGAGATTGTGGAGCACACAGCAAGCTGCAATAACAATGGGGATATTGGTTTCGCTGAGATCCGAGCAAGTCAGTAAGCTCCTCCATCTCCCCTTGAGACGTCCGAAAGCACACTCCACCACCATTCTGCACTTGCTCAGCCGGTAGTTGAAGAGTTCCTTGTCACTGTCCAAGGCGCCTGTATAGGGCTTCATGAGCCAGGGCATTAGTGGGTAGGCTGGGTCCCCGAGGGTCACTATAGGCATTTGCACATCCCCAACAGTTATTTTGTGGTCCGGGAAGAAACTACCTTCCTGCAGGCATCTAAACAGACCAGAGTTCCTGAAAACACGTGCGTCATGAACCTTGCCCGGCCACCCGAAACTGGCCAAGAGAAACCAGCCTGATCCCTCTCTTTATACAGGCAGCACTCTGGAAGGGATGGCTCAAGTGAGACAAAGTGTATGGTGCAATTCCCTGTGCCCTTTCTTCCTGGAGAGAGGGAGCTGGGAGGAGTGCAGGAGTGACGTAGATGTGTGTCCTTGTCTGCACTGTGGTATAACTGTTTCTGTGCCTAGGCTGAGCAACAGCCATGTACAAGCTTGGTTAGGAGTAGTTACAAAATACAGCTGGCAGCCGTGTTGTGTGTGGGCACAGCGTTTGCACTGTGTTTACCTGCACCCTGGCTATGCCCTGGTCATGACCTTGTTGGAAAATGGCTGTGCATGGAGAAGCCCTGTGAGATCTGCCCTCTTTCCTCACCCCATGCCATTTTCCAACAAGGTCATGACCAGGGCATAGCCAGGGTGCAGGTAAACACAGTGCAAACGCTGTGCCCACACACAACACGGCTGCCAGCTGTATTTTGTAACTACTCCTAACCAAGCTTGTACATGGCTGTTGCTCAGCCTAGGCACAGAAACAGTTATACCACAGTGCAGACAAGGACACACATCTACGTCACTCCTGCACTCCTCCCAGCTCCCTCTCTCCAGGAAGAAAGGGCACAGGGAATTGCACCATACACTCTGTCTCACTTGAGCCATCCCTTCCAGAGTGCTGCCTGTATAAATAGAGGCCAGGGGTGTCACATGGGAAAAAGGAAGGATTGCTCCCTTATTTGTTATGCAGGAGTAGATGCCTGTTGCACCGAGTTCACCAATATTAGGCAATCACCTGCCCCAAGAAGCCACCCAGAGAATCCACAGACAGGTTGAGATTTGCAAAGCAGCATGCAGTGTACATTTGAATGGGAAACACGTGTCTAACATGCCAAAACTGCTTTGAAAATCTCTCCCACTGTCCCATCTGTGGCAGGAGAGCAGCTCGGTTCGGCAGCAAATTGTTGTCAGTCCCTTGAATAATCACTGAAGAAATAGTTCTCTGTCTATATAATAGTGTGACAAGTGGGGGAGGTAATACCTTGTATTGGACCAACTCATACTGGTGAGAGATGAGCTTCTGAACCACACAGAGCTGCTCTTCGGGTCTGGGCAAGGTATAGAAGTTTGTCCAATAATAGATATGACTTCACCCACCTTGTCTCTCTAAAATCTTGGGACCTACAGGACTACAACGCCACTGCATATATAATAGTGTGAGAAGAAAGCCAAGGAGTCAGCTGAAGGCCCATGAAAGGAGGGAGCAAGCCTAAAGCAGGGAGAACTGGAAGATCATCAGGAGATACTTGGAGAGTGAGATGCGAGATTTTAGGTTTGATTTTTGAGGTGCCTATACAGCCGCATTAACACCAATGGCAAAATGCCTATTGACTTCGCTGAGGCCAGGATGTCATCCTCTGTCCTCACTTGCCTGAAAAACGGAGGTGACAGTGAGAGGCAAGGCCAGGGAGGGAATACCTTTTACTGGACCAGCTTCTCTTGGTGAGAGAGACAAGCATACGAGCTACACAGAGCTCTTCTTCTGGTCTGGGACAGGTCCATGGAGAGACAGAGCGTGTGTGACTGCAGAGTCGGTGCCAGACTGCTATCGTACCTTGCCTGCCCACTCCCAAGCTTTGCCCGAGTCAGTGCCTCTAGCAAGCTGCCGCTGCTGCTGCCAGGCAGTCTTTTCTTTGACATGTGTACGTACAAAAGAACGAGTCGTGGAGTTTCCTGTTGCCGCCCATGGTCTTGGTGAGATATGGATGAATAGTAATGATGACTCACAAGCTAGTTTTAACAGCTACACTGACAGCTCTTTTGAGCAGCTGGCCAGATTAGGAAAGAGCTGGCAAGGTGAGGCCCAGATGTACCGAGATGAAATCCATTTTTCTTAACAAGCCAGTCCATCCAGTACATGCCATGGCAGTGATGCCGCCCTGCTGTTCTGAATGTAGAGAGGGCTGGGCAGAAAGTGCTTTGGCACAAAAGGGAGGCTTGTGATTGGCTGTCACTGATGTCATCGTTTTCTGCCTAAATGCTGTTTTCTATCACCCAGAAGCCGTGGCCGGTAACACGGTTTGGACAATCACTGCCGTCCTTGGTTGGGTCAGGTCATGCAGGGCATGTCTACACTGCGGCTGGGGCGTGCCTAGCTCTGCTCAAGCTAGTGCGCGAACACCAGCTCTGTGGGGTTTGTGGCACAGGCAGTGGCTCGGGCTAGTCACTTAAGTACAAGCCTGCCTGACCCCCTGGTCTGTACTCGGGTGGCTTCCCCCAGCCACGACGGCCACAGGGCTCTCTTTAGTGCGCTAGCTCACGCAGACCTGCGTGTCTGTTCACCTGGGCTGGGAGGCACACTCACAACTGCAGTGCAGAGTTACCCCCAGGTCTTGGCATTGTGTCCTCCAGCACCACCCAAAGTGTAGGCAGCACGTAGTGGGTCTCTTGTGTAACTGCAGTCTAGTGGCAGTGCCAAGCCAGGGTGGTGCTGTCAGAACTACTATGATCCAGTTAGTTTTTCAGGGTTGGAGACGTCAGTGGTTTCAGATTGCACAGGGTGAACTTCCTCTGGGTACAATCAGCAGGAGAATGCGTCTGTGGAGCCCATGGCGGGACTGACTGAAGTGTTCACCATTGTCATGGGCAATCATGGTACTTAGGACTATGTGTGTGATCAGCCACTTACAGCCCAACTCGCATCACCCAAGGCTTCTATCAAATAGTGATCAATACCATCCCTTCCTCCTCGCTTCGGGGTGCACACGGCATCATTCTGGACCTACAGTCCCTGCCAAACACACAGAGCCTTTGGAGGGCCAGCTGCCGGTCACCATCTGGTATATCCTCGCCGGGCCAAATCAAATGCCATGGGGAAAATCACTGAGCGAGTCTGTGTATTGCGTTTCAGAGTGGTGAGAGAATTGACAATGTGACGCGTAGGTCTGAGGGGTGGGGGGCGGGGCATGACCCTGTTGTGACTAATGTGATTTTGGAGCAGTGATACTCAGACTGTGGCTCATGAGCCACAAGGGGCTCTTTAATGTGTCTCCTCCAGCTCTTTGAAGCACATGATATTAAAACACCGCAATTTAATTATTAACCAATCAGGAGGCTTTTACTATGGTATTAACCAATTGTAGTTTATAAAATAATAATACTTGGTCAGTCATTTTGCTGGGAGAATAATATATTATTCAGCTATGTCCCCTGTCATTCTGTTTAAATATGAATCTATGGTAGCTGAACCAATGAATTCACACTCCTGTGGCTCTTTTGGGGAATGTTGAGTGCTAATATGGCTCCTGAACCCCTGAGGTCTGAGTATCGCCATTTTAGATGTTTGGTGCTGGGACTGCCCTGACTTCAGAAACAATATTTCTCTGGTAGTCTCTCACCTGTCTTGCCCTGTGCTTGTCCACCTTCCTGTCTGGAGGGCCTGGATCTTCCTGCTGGCCAGTGCCCTTTCCCAGCAGCTGTCAGTGGGGCAGGAAGCTGCAAATGTAGGAACACCGAGTGTGATTTTCAAAAGCACCTAAGCAGATTAGGTGCCTAACTCCCATTGCCATCAATAGAGTTAGGGGCCAAAAATCCCACTAATGGGAACATGGGAATTGCCAGACTGGATCGGACCCAAGCTCCATCTGGCCCAGGTTCTTGTCTGGCCGTGGCCATTGCTGGGTGCCGCAGAGCAAGGTGGAGACACCTTGGATTGGTGGCCTGCATCCAGCCGTCCTGCTGTGGGCACTGGGGCCTGTCAGTGTTCAGGTGTTAGCCGTGCTCACAGCACACCCAGAGTGGGCCCTGCTGGTGGGGCAGGCAGCAGGATGGCAGCACAGATGACTGCTGGGGATGCAGGGGAACGTAGTGCAAGTGTGAAAGAGGTCTTGATCGTGAGCAGGAGATTGGGCAGGGAGGGGGCAGGGGCTCCCTGAACTGCCGCCCTGGTTTCAGTGGGGAGGGTTCATGGCTGAAGAGCCTGAGCAGAAGGAGATGCCTGTCTTTGGCCTATCAGCCCAGTACACCCGGTGTCCCTTCCTGCTCGTCTCCTGCCATTCCACTCCTGGCTGGCTTGGGCAGCTCCCTGCTCAGCTTGGACCTCTGAGGGCCCCTGGCCTAGGCTCCTCACTGCCCGTGCATTGTGCGGGGAGCCCAGGTGCTGAGTGCAGGGCTGAGGGTTTCACTCAGCAGCAGGGCATCTCAGCATTTCAGGGCTGAGTGGAGCAACACCTAAATGCCTGTGAGGGCCTGGGTCCAAGTACTGGCATTTTTATGGAGACAAAGAGCAGAGCTCCTGTAACACCAGCCTCTGAAGCAAAGGCCATACAGGAGTTGGTCTCAGGTCTGAGCTGAGGAAGGCGAGGTAGGCATTTCTGGAATGCTAATCATGGTTCTGACACTGACTCCCTGTGGGTCCCTGGGCAAGTCACTTAACTTCTCTGCCTTGGTTTTCCCACCTAATGTCTAAAGCAGGGATAATAACCATATGTACTTACTCACCTTACAGAGATATTGTGTGAAGTAATTTCAGAGCATGGGAATCAAGATCCAGCGTGTGGATCAGAGAACAGTTTCCTAAAGTATTTTTAAAAATCAAGGCTGATAAGGACATTGCTGAGATGCTAAATGATACCTCTGAGTCTGTCTTCACCACAGCTGATGTGGGGCAGACACCTACCCTGGACCTCCCTTTTTCCTGATGATGAACATGAAGTATTTTCAGAGATTGAAAGATCAGACAAAGAGGTGCTGGAACAAACTGATAGTTTATCAAGCAGTAGGTCGCCAGACCCAGCAGGGTTACCGCCCAGCCTTCTGAAGGATCTTAGATATTTTACAAAAATATGCAATCTCTTATTAAACACAATGAGTGTTGCAGAGGGTTAGAAGGGAGCAAAGATTGTTCCTATATTTAAAACAGAGTCAAGGGGTGAGCCATGGAGCTATAGCCCAATGAGTTTCCATCTGTGCCTGTTACATTAATTGAAATGATCTTCAGAATAGAAGAACCAAACACTTGGAATGATCTGATAGGGTCCAGCCAGCCTGGATTCTGCACAGGAAAACTGTGCCTCACCCACCTCTGAGAAGTCTTTGAACATGTCACTGGAGTAGTGGAGAAAAGGAGAACCAGAGGCCTGGCCAAGGTCCAACACCAAAGGCTGCAGAGCCAGGGGGTGAGAGGCAAAGCATTGGCCTGGATAAAGAACGGACGGTGAGACAGAGAGCAAAGAGCAGGATTAAATGATCCGTTTTCATCATGGCCAAAGGTTAACGGTGGGGGCAAGAGAGAGGCCCCTCCCTCTGCTCAGGGTCCTCTGCCATGAGCCCTCTCCTGGAGTTAGGTAGCCCCTGCCTTGGCAACTGAAACACCCCCCGCCCTCTGCTCATAGTCCAGATCTCTCCTGGGGGGCTGGAGCGTGTGTACAGTGGGGGGACCGAGAGCCATTGAACCAAACTGTAAAAGCGACATATGATGGAAACAACTTCAAGCCCAGGGGTGCGGCTACCTCCCCAGCACCTCTGATTCCAGCACCTGTGCCCCCCCATGCTTGCCGTGCGTGTCCCGGGTCCCCCAGCTGTCCTGTGCCTGTGTTGTGCTGCTTCCCACAGTGGTGGCCTGCACCCCGCCCTCCTGCTGCCGGGTGGGCGCAGCACGCAGGGCCGGCTCTAGGTTTTTTGCTGCCCCAAGCAAAAAATAATTTTGGCTGCCCCCACCCCAGCCCTGGGCTCCCTCCTGCCCCCTGCACTCCCCTGCTGCCCCAGCCCTGGGTTCTCCCTCCACACCCACACCCACACCCCTGCCACCCCAGCACTGGGCTCTCCCCCAAACCTGCACCCTCCTGCTGTCCCAGGGTCACGGGTAACTCGCTCCCAGGGCAGGTCATTCAGCTCCCAGGGTCCCATGGGTTCTCAGCTCCTATGCTGGATCCCCAGCTGCTCCGTGGCGCCACTTCTGCAGGGTTGTGAGAGGGGAGGAAGTGAGTTAAAAAAAAAAAGGATGGGCCACAATGCTACCCCCAGCACCTGCTTGTTTTGCTGGTGCCTAGAGCCGGCCCTCGCAGCACGCTGTCAGGCTGGGCCCCACTGCCAAGCTGGCCATTCACCCGCATGGCTGGAGAATCCAGCTTCGGGGTGAGCTTCTGAGCTGCTTGTTAGCGGTGAGGCAGCATCAGCACAGCAAACGCAGACCAGCAGGGACGTAGGAACCTGTTGAGATAGGTGGCAGCCAAGTGGCTGTTTTGAAAATGGCCCTGGTGCCTAAACAGTGGATTTAGGAGCCTGAGGAGGCAGATAGGTGCCAAAGTACCTCAGACCTTGGGCCTTCCAGCCGTCTCGGAGCAGACTTGACTCACGTGAACATTGTTTCAATGCCACTGACTAATATCATTGTCTGACCTGTTTCTGTAAAAGGGGGTCTCCCTTCCTGTGTGGTGACAAGGGGCTGGTCTACCCTAGCAGCACTACAGCCGCTCAGCTGCACCAATGCATCTGGGCCACTATAGCGCCTCTTGAAGAGTGGCCAGGCAAATGCCTGCTTACCTCACTCAGTGGGTGGCTGATCCACACCTCTGAGCGACATGGTAGTGTAGAGCTGGCCAATGAGAATCAGCTCGTGCGGGAAAGCGCCTGTCTGTGCAAGAACAGGCAGAAACACTGAGCTGCACTAGCCACTGCCAAGGTTTTGACTATAGCAATTTGTTGGGTTTTTTCAAACTTTGATTGTGCAGCAGTTACTGTCAAGCACCAAACCACAGAGTTTTACTACAGGCTCCGCTCCCCTTTGTTTTACCTGAACTTCTCATCCCCACCACCGCTTTCTGCCAATCCCAGCACCAAAATGAGTCACTCCCCCAGGACTCACTCTTCCTTCGCAGTCCTCCTGGTTGGTGTTGCCCGGACTAGTTTTAGAGAAAGAATTGACACTCCCCGAACAATGGAGATGTATTACAAGTGACAGGAAGAAAACACCTCCTGCACTGAGCAGGGACCACCCCACCTCTGCCTGGCACTGGCTTGCCTGGCTCTTGCACAGCCCTGCTGGCAGCACGGAGCTGGTTGCCTGTTGCTCAGCAATTCTAATATTAGTCCTACAGCAATGGAGACTTCATGCTACCTTCGGGATTTCTCCCGATACTTTCAACTAACTGGCCAAGTCCGTGGCCTGGCACACCCCCCTACATGCTGCATACAGGGCTAGGCGCCCCCGAAAGCTCAGCTCCTGCTTACTCATCTAGATAAAGGATGGATGCCCAAAGTGCCCAGAACTCAACATACAGCCAAAGCTCTGAGCTCTTTGAGCAACTCTGTGTCTGTGTGTACGTGTGTGTGTAGGGTATGCACGTGTGTACAGTGTGTATTTGTGTTTGTGTATAGTGTTGCATGTGTAGGCAAACATATCGGAATGGCGTGTGCCCATGGATAGTGTGGTGTGGATGTGCGATTAGTCGTGTGCTTGTAGTGTATTGTAGTAATTTAGATGGAACGTATGGGCCAAAGGTGTTCACACCACCCAGTCACTGTCCAGCATTAAACAGAGTTCAACAAGCTCCGGGGCCTGGCATACAGAGACGTTAGCCTGCTTTAGTGCATGGGAAACACACCATTACAAATCCTTTTATTGAAGATATAGAAAAGAAGGGAAAATAGCTAAAGCCTTTCACCTGTACACATGAAAGCCTGGACTTCAGACTTTACAACAGCCTCTTTGTTCCCTTCCCTGGGAACCGGAGAGTTTTTAGAAGGAAAAACCCCTTTGTTTGGCAGTCTCGGAGTCAGTTTTAAGGATTCTGATAACTGTTCTTTTGGGGAAGAAGAGAAGTTAGGGGCACTGGGCTGGAGTGGTCATTGGTGCTGGTGTTATTAAATTCCAGTCCTGTTTCCTAGAAAACAAAACAAGACCAACACACACAAAAGGGGAGAGAGAAGAACAGTAGACAGAAAAAGCAGCATCTGTCTCTGGTGCTGATTCTCCCGTGCAGCCTCCCTGCTGGATAAACACAGGCATGGCACTGGGTCTGAGCAGGAACTGCGAGCCCAGACATGACAAACTTGCACCAGCACTGGGCTGTAGCTGCCTCCCCGGTCACAGCCTACAGCAGCGCTACAAAATACGCAGTCTTGGCTGGCTAAGCCAGCCCCTAGTGAGACAGAAGGAAAAAGGAAAGAAGTTGGAAAGAAGACATAAGGGAAGGGAGGAAAAGGACGTGTTGGGGTGGCGGGGGGGGGGGGCCACAATCTCACACACATCCCTGGTGATGGCCGGCATTCAGCTGGAGCTGCTGCTGGCATCAGTATCACCTGGGTGAGTCCCTCTGTCTGGCCAGGACATCCCTCGGGACTGGGGTGCAGAGTGGTGGGGTAGCAGCCAGGATGGTGAAGCTTGCTCCAGGAACCATGTTTTCTCCCCAAAGTCTCTCTCTGCAAAAGAAGGGGAGTGGTCGGCGGAACAGCCCGTCATATCCTGTCCACCAATAAGGCCTCCTTTCCAACACACCGATCTTGGCTCACTGATTTCTGATCCGACGCTCCCTTGGTTTACAATCCTTGAGGTACATCAGGAGGCGTTTTCCTTTGGCTAATTCAGTTTTTCTGTCTCCCTTTCATAACTTTTTTCAGCCACACTTGTTGTTGGAGGTTATTGTACAGGTTTTCTACACTGTTACTCCTTTTTTACAGTTAAAATCACAATTAGGGTAAATTCATAGGCACAGTTATAGCAACACATGCAAAGGTGTGTGAGTGGGTGGGTGTGTGTTTGTGTGTGTGACTTAGTAATGTGTGTGTGTCTAAAGTCTCTGTCTTTTTGTTTACAGGGTGTGTGTGTGTGTGTGTGTATAGTTTATGTTTCTGTGGTGTGTGTGTCTATAGGCTGTGTTTGTTTGTAGCGTTTATGGTGTGTGTCTGTGTTTGTAGTTTATCTGTGTGTATAGTTCGGGTAGATGGGTAGTGGGTGACTGTGTGCATTGGGGGGGGGGATGTGCGTGGCTGTGTGTATAGTGTGTGTGTGGTATGCATAACTGTGTGTACAGTCTGTGTGTGTGTGGGTGCGCATGCAGAAGACATCACTGGTTCTCTCTCAGAACATCCTTGACCACAAAATGCCCTAGGAAAGCCCTGGGTGACCATCTCTCCCCTGCGCTCTCATTGCCAGGAGTCCCGTGGAGATGGTTCCTGGTGTAGCTAGATGCCTAGGGACACCCAGTGCTGACATCTAGCTGCTTAGCTCATACAAAGCCCCTGCCAAGGGCTTATTGACTTGTTCCTTTCCCTTGTTTCCAGCCCTTCAGGCCACTCCCTATCCTGGCCCTGGGTGTTTGGCAGGCTGCGCTGCCTGTCGGTGACTGAGGTCTGGTCTATGCCACAGATCTATATTGCCCTGAGCGACGAGGGTCTACTGACCTAACGCCCAGCGCTATGTCGCTGGGAGAGCTTCTCCCGCCAACACAGTTACTGCCTCTTGGGGGTGGGTTAACTCCCGATGTGCGAGCTCTCTCATCAGCGTCTCCATTAAAACGCTACAGCAGTGCAGCTGTGCTGATGCAGCCTTTAGATGTACTCTTGCCCTGACAGAACAAGTTCCTGTATCTCCAGCCGTGATCCTCTCCTGCCTCTCTCCAGCGTCGTTTGGTGGCTGCCGAGGGGATGGCCTGAATTTCGGTGTGTGTTACAGCCAGTCTCCTCTCCCTCCGTGTTCTCCTGGGGCCTGGCCATCAAATCACAGAACCATAGACATGCAGGGCCAGAAGGGACCCTGAGAGGTCATCAAGTCCAACCCCTGCACTGAGGCAGGATCAAGTCAGCCTAGACCAGGCCTGACAGGTGTTTGTCCCGCCTGTTCTGAAAAGACTCCAGTGCTGGGGTTCCACCCCCTCCCTCAGAAACCTGTTCCAGAGCTGAACCACCCTGAGAGTTAGACACTTGTAAGGGGGGGAGGGCCAGGCCTGCCCACTTTTTAACATGGGCGTAGTGGCCTCAGGCAGGCGCGGCAGGGGCTGTGCTAAGGTGAGCAGCTCCCCCACTGCAAAGCACAGACCCTGCTAATGGTAGCCCCGTGCTTGCCCCAGAGCCCTCCTCTTCCCCCGGAGGCCCCACCCCTGGCCTGGCCCTGGTAAGAGCTGCCTAGGGAGCCCAGGCTGCTGTGGGGAGCACTGGAGCCTCCACCTGCCCTGGACAGGGTGTCCCAGGGAGCAGGGATACGAGCCGGGGGCTGCTCTGGGGCACCCCAACCCCCTGCCAGGGCAGGTGCAGGCTCCGGGGCTCCCCACAGCAGCCTGGGCTCCCTGGGCAGCTCTTACCACAGCCTGGCTCCATCTTCTGGCCTGGTCAGGGGTCGGGGCTTTTGGGGGGGAAGAGGAGAGGCGGGGGTGGGCCCACAGTTCCAGTGCCGGTACTGCCCCAATTTCTACTCAGATTCCGGCACTCCTGGGGGGCCCTCCAAATTGGCTGGGGCCCATGCATTAATCCACCTCTGCTAGGGTTGCCAGGTGTCCAGTTTTCGAGCGGAACACCTGGTCAAAAAGGGACCCTGGCGGCTCCAGTCAGCACTGCTGACCAGGCTGTTAAAAGTCCGGTTGGCGGCACCACAGGGCTAAGGCAGGCTGCCTACCAGCCTGCCTACCAGCCGTGGCTCCGCTCAGCTCCTGGAAGCAGTGGCATGTCTCCCTCCGGCTCCTACCTGTAGGGGCAGCCAGGGGGCTCCCTGCACTGTCCCCGCCCCAGGCACCAGCTCTGCAGCTCTCATTGGCCAGGAACCTCAGCCAATGGGAGATGCGGGGGCGGCACCTGCAGACAGGGCTGGGTGAAGAGCTGCCTGGCCCCACCTCCACATAGGAGCTGGAGGGGAGACATGCTGCTGCTTCCAGGAGCTGCTTGAGGTAAGTGCTGCCTGGACCCTGAACCCCTGACCCCCAATCCCCTGCCCCAGCCCTGATCCCCCTCCTGCCCTCCAAACCCCTCAATCCCAGCCCAGAGCCCCCTCCTGCACCCCATATCCCTCATCTCCAGCCCTACCCTGGAGCTGGCACCCCTAGCTGGAGCCCTCACCCACTCCCACACCCCCACCCTCTGAGCCAGCCTGGTGAAAATGACCAAGTGCGTGAGGGTGGGGAGAGCGAGAGCCAGAGAGAGGGTGGCTGGAGTGAGCGGGAGCGGGGCCTCAGATAAGGGTGGGCAGGGCGAGGGTGTTTGGTTTTGTGCGAGTAGAAAGTTGGCAGCCCTAGCCACTGCCTTGCTGCACAGTAAGCCCATTGCTGCTTCCCATATGGCCTGGAAAAGTGCCCTGGCTCGGGAATGCCGATTGGATGGCTGGCATAGAGAACAGGTGCTAATGCCAATCATCCTTGATCACAGGGCCAGTTCTGCATGGCCCCTGGACACAGGATGGGTGGGAAAGGAGGAAGAGGAGCACTGATCTGCCTCTCCCTTCCCAGCCCTTTCCCTGGTGGGAGGTGGGCATGGGGCAGGCAGCGAAGAAGGAGGCACATGGGCTGTGATTTTCACAGGGGCCTCAGACCATCAGAGACCCAACTCCCAGCAAGCATCTGTGCCTCCTTCAGGGCCTCTGACACCCAATTGCCGGCGAATACCAGTGGGCACTGGGCATTTCTCTCCCTCTGGGCTTCTCATCCTCTTCAGAGCTTGGCACGGCTCTGGTGCTGCCTGCAGCCAGTAGTGGATTTGCCATGCAGCCACTGGCACCATGGGGCCGGGCCCACACTCCAGGGGGCCCCGGCCAGAGCCACTCTTCTCCGCCCCCTGCTCTCTCCTTCGGGGGCCAGAAGCTTGGTGCTCCTGGCACTGAGGCTCCTGCTGCAGTAGGGCAACCAAACTCCCCCTCCCCAGCCTCCTCTCAAAGCTTACTCCATTCTGCCCTCCCCCTCCCTGCCACCGATCAGCTGTTTCAATCAGCTGTTTGCCAGCAGGAGGGTGGGCCACAGCATGCTCACCTGGGATGGGGCCTTGGGGGGGTGGTGAAACGAGCAGACCTATTCTGACTGCAGATCTCCACCCCATGCACTGTATTAAGCACGTCTCTGCCTCTCTTGTTTATGGGCTCTGTGCTGGATGGCAGAGGCAGCGCTGTTGTGTTCTCTGCTGGGTCTGTTTGGATCAGACTCTAAAAATCAAATGCTCCCTTTGATAGCAGTATCCCTCTGCCTGCTCGCAAAGGCTTCTGGCTAAACACTAAATCCAGGTGCTAGGGCAGAAGCAGCTGCCCATGTACCTTCAGTGGCAGGAGCCGTGTGTGGTCCCTTGCCCCCCCCCCCCACACACACACTTTGGATTACGGGGTGTGTCTTGGTGTATATTGGGGGTCCTGTCAGGGGGCGGGGAGTGGTTGGATAGGTGTGGGAGTCCTGGCAGTCTGTCTGGGAGCAGGGGTGTGGATGGGGGTCGGGGCAGTCAGGGGACAGGTAGGAGGTAGGGTCCTAGGGGGGCAGTTAGGGTAGGGGGGTCTCAGGAGGGGGCAGTCAGGGGACAAGGAGCAGGGGGGTGTTGGGGCTTCTGAGGGGGGCAGGAAGTGGGAGGAGGTGGATGTAATTAGTAATTTGGTATGTCGGGTGGCGCCTTTTTTATGTGTTCGCTCCCCCTGATGTTAGAACCTGGCTACACCACTGGGAACAGGCAGGACTTCCATAAAGCCAGAGAACAGCCAGCAGAAAGGGGCTGCAGGGAAATAGGCTGCAGTCACTCCCTGAGAGGAGGGAGTTGGGAGGCTGGTGAGACCAGGAAGGGGGGAAGCCAGGAAAGTAGGGAAAAGTGCAAGGGGAAAGCAGCAAGGTAGGTCAGTGCAGGCTCTTTGATCGGAGGGGCCCTGAGTTGGAACCTGCAGTAGAGGGTGGGCCCAGGCACTGGGGATGTGGCACAGACCAGGCGGAGGACAGCCGGCTGACTGGCATGGTTTGTTCAGGAAATACTTCGTTACAACACCCCTGGAAGGGGAATACATACGATGATCCATCTGGAGGACCTAGTCATGAAGAGAAGCTGTGGTTCCTGGAGCGAGAGGGGCCGCAGGGTGAGACAGGGTGGGAGATGACAACTCCAGAAAGGAGTGCAATGCCTGGTAGAGATAACCCCTAGGACAGCCAGGAGAAGGCACCACCTGCAGTAAGCAGACCCAGTCACACTCCTCCTTAGTCGTCTCTTTTCCAAACGGAAAAGTTCCAGTCTTTTTAATCTCTCCTCGTACAGAAGCTGTTGCATGACCCTAATCATTTTGTTGCCTTTTGTTTCCATTTCTAATATATCTTTCTTGAGATTGAGTAACTAGAACTGCACACAATATTCAGGGTGTGGATGTACCATGGATTTATATAGAGGCATTATTATATTTACTGTCTCGTTAGCTATCCCTTTCCTAATGATTCCCAACATTCTGTTCGCTTTCATTGCCGCTGCACATGGAGTGGATGTTTTCAGAGAACTATTCACAATGACTCCAACAGGGCTGGTACAAGGAAGTTTTGCCTAGGGGGCGAAACTTCCACCTTGCATCACCCCACCCAGCTAACCCTGCCCCGCGGCAGCTAACCCAGCCCCCACCCGGGAGCCTGCCGCCCCGCGCCTGGGAAGCCCCCTCGCAGCAGCTACCTCCTCTGCAGCTAACCCCGCCCAGAGAGTCCCCATGGCAGCTAACCCCACCTGGGAGACTCCCCATGGCAGCTAACCCCGCCTGGGGAGACTCCCCACAGAAGCTAACCCTGCCCGGGAAACCCCACGGCAGCTAACCCCACCTGGGAGACTCCCCGTGGCAGCTAACCCTGCCTGGGAGCCCCGCCCCGCAGCAGCTAACCCTGCCTGGGGAGACACACCCCGTGGCAGCTAACCCTGCCTGGGAGCCCCGCAGCAGCTAACCCTGCCTGGGAGACACACCCCGTGGCAGCTAACCCTGCCTGGGAGCCCCGCAGCAGCTAACCCTGCCTGGGAGACTCCCCGCGTGGCAGCTAACCCTGCCTGGGAGCCCCGCCCCGCAGCAGCTAACCCCGCCTGGGAGACTCCCACAGAAGCTAACCCTGCCCGGGAAACCCCACGGCAGCTAACCCCACCTGGGAGACTCCCCGTGGCAGCTAACCCTGCCTGGGAGCCCCGCCCCGCAGCAGCTAACCCTGCCTGGGAGACACCCCGTGGCAGCTAACCCTGCCTGGGGAGCCCCCGCAGCAGCTAACCCTGCCTGGGGAGACTCCGCGTGGCAGCTAACCCTGCCTGGGGAGACCCCCCCCCGCAGCAGCTAACCCCGCCTGGGAGACTCCCCGTGGCAGCTAACCCCGCCTGGGAGACACCCCGCAGCAGCTAACCCTGCCTGGGAGCCCCGCAGCAGCTAACCCTGCCTGTGGAGCCCCGCCCGCAGCAGCTAACCCTGCCTGGGAGCCCCCGCAGCAGCTAACCCTGCCTGGGAGCCCCGCAGCAGCTAACCCCGCCTGGGAGACACCCCGTGGCAGCTAACCCTGCCTGTGGAGCCCCCGCAGCAGCTAACCCTGCCTGGGGAGACTCCCCCGTGGCAGCTAACCCTGCCTGTGGAGCCCCCGCAGCAGCTAACCCCGCCTGGGAGACACCCCCGTGGCAGCTAACCCTGCCTGTGGAGCCCCCGCAGCAGCTAACCCTGCCTGGGAGACTCCCCGTGGCAGCTAACCCTGCCTGTGGAGCCCCCGCAGCAGCTAACCCCACCTGGGGAGCCCCCCTGTGGCAGCTAACCCCGTCTGGGGAGCCTCCCCCTCTGCAGCAGCTAACCCTGCCTGGGGAGCCCGCCTCAGATCTGCCTCCTCGGCTAAGTACACTGGCGTCGCTCTAATTCTCCTCCCCTGCCAGGCTTGCGGCGCCGATTGGAGGAGTCTTAGAGCGGGGGCCGTGTGCTCAGCGGAGGAGGCAGAGTGGAGGTGATCTGGGACGGGGAGCGGTTCCCCTGTGCGCCCCCCCCCCGTTACTGCGGGCGGGCCTCCCCGCTCCCGCCCTGCCCCAGCTCACCTCCACTCCACCTCCTCGCCTGAGCAGGCTTTTAGGCACCCTCAACCACTAGGCGCCCTAGGCGGCCTCCTAGTTTGCCTAAGTGATTGCACCGGCCCTGGACTCCAAGATCTCTTTCTTGAATGGTAACAGCTAATTTGGACCCCATCATTTTATATGTATAGTTGGGATTATGTTTTCCAATGTGCATCACTTTGCATTTGTCAACATTGAATTTCATCTGCCATTTGGTTGCCCAGTCACCCAGTTTTGAGAGAGCCCTTTTTTAACTCTTTGCAGTCTGCTTTGAACGTAACTATCTTGAATAGTTTTGTATTCCCTGCAAACTTTACCACCTCACTGTTTACCCCTTTTCCCAGATCATTTATGAATATGTTGACCAGCACTGGTCCCAGAACAGATCCCTGGGAGATACCACTATTTACCTCTCTCCATTCTGAAAACTGACCATTTATTCCTACCCTTTGTTTCCTGTCTTTTAACAAGTTACTGATCCATGAGAGGACCTTCCCTCTTGTCCCACAGCTGCTTACTTTGCTTAAGAGCCTTTGGTGAGGAACTTTGTCAAATGCTTTCTGAAAGTCTAAGACGACTATATCCACTTGATCACCCTTGTCCACATGTTTGTTGACTCCCAAACTACTTGAATAGATTGGTGAGGCTTGATTTCTCTTCACAAAAGCCATATTGACTCTTCCCCCAACAAATCATGTCCATCTATGTGTCTGATAATTCTGCTCTTTACTATAGTTTCAACAAGTTTGCCTGGTACTGAACTTAGGCTTACTGACCTGTAATTGCCAGGATCACCTCTGGAGCCTTTTTTAAAAATTAGCATCACGTTAACTATCCTCCAGTCACCTGGTACAGAAGCTGATTTAAGCGATATGTTACATACCAGAGTTAGTAGTTCTGCAATTTCCTATTTGATTTCCTTCAGAACTCTTGGGTGAATACCATCTGGTCCTGTGATTTATTACTATTTAATTTATCAGTTTGTTCCAAAACTTTCTCTACTGACACCACCATCTAGGATAGTTCCTCAAATTTGTCACCTAATAAGAATGGCTCAGGTGTGGAAATCTCCCACACATCCACTGCAGTAAAGACTGATGCAAAGAATTCATTTAGCTTCTCCACAATGGCCTTGTCTTCCTTGAGTGCTCCTCTAGCACCTTGATCGTCCGTTGACCCCACTGATTGTTTGACAGGCTTCCTGCTTCTGATGTACTTAAAAATAATTGCTGTTAGTTTTTGTGTCTTTTGCTAGTTTTTCTTCAAATTCTTTTTTGGCCTTCCTAATTATACTTTTGCATTTGACTTGCCAGAGTTTATTCTCCTTTATATTTTCCTCAATAGAATTTGACTTCCAATTTTTAAAGGATGCCTTTTGCCTCTAACTGCCTCTTTTACTCCATTGTTTAGCCACAGTGGCATTTTTTTGGTCTTCTTACTATGTTTTTTTGGGTATACATTGAATTTGAACCTCTATGTTTTTTAAAATTTTCCCTGCAGCTTGCAGGCATTTCACTCTTGTGACTGTTCCTTTTAACTTCTATTTAACTAGCTTAATTTTTGTATAGTTTTCCTTTTTGAAGTTAAAGCCTACCATGGTGGGCTTCTTTGGTATTCCCCCCCACCCAGAAGTTAAATTTAATTACATTATGGTCACTATTACCAAGCAGTTCCTTTATATTCATCTCTTGGGCCACATCTTGTGCTCCACCTAGGACTAAATCAAGAATTGCCTCCCCTTGTGGGTTCCAGGACTAGCTGCTCCAACAAGCAGTTATTAATGGTGTCTAGAAACTTTATCTCTGCATCCTGTCCTGTGGTGACATGTTCCCAGTCAATATGGGGACAGTTGAAATCCCCATTATTAATGAGTTGTTGTTTTTAAAGCTTCTCTAATCTCCCTGAGTATTTCACCATCAACATCCTGCTCAGGTGGTCGGTAATATATTCCTACTGCTATACTCTTTGGAATTTTTATCCATAGAGATTCTATGGTACGGTTTGATTCATTTAACTTTTTTTACTATATTTGATGCTATGTTTTCTTTCACATAGTGAAATACCATAAGGTGGGTG
This sequence comes from Mauremys reevesii, assembly GCF_016161935.1. Classification (NCBI taxonomy): domain Eukaryota; kingdom Metazoa; phylum Chordata; order Testudines; family Geoemydidae; genus Mauremys; species Mauremys reevesii. Next base: position 129,588,867 of record NC_052628.1, read on the forward strand.
CAAAACTGGTTGGAAAACCATTCCCATAGAGTAGTTATCAGCGGTTTACAGTCATGCTGGAAGGGCATAACGAGTGGGGTCCCGCAGGGATCAGTTCTGGTTCCAGTTCTGTTCAATATCTTCATCAATGATTTAAATAATAGCATAGAGAGTACACTTATAAAGTTTGTGGACAATACCAAGCTGAGAGGGGTTGCAAGTGCTGTGGAGGATATGGTTAAAATTCAAAATGATCTGGCCAAACTGGAGAAATGATCTGAAGCAAATAGGATGAAATTCAATATGGACAATGCAAAGTGCTCCACTTAGGAAGGAACAATCAGTTGCACACATACAAAATGGGAAATGACTGCCTAGGAAGGAGCACTGCGGAAAGGGATCTGGGGGTCTTAGTGGACCACAAGCTAAATATGAGTCAACAATGTAACACTGTTGCAAAAAAAGCAAACATCATTCTGGGATATATTAGCAGGAGTGTTGTAAGCAAGACACGAGAAGTAATTCTTCTGCTCTGCTCCATGCTGATTAGGCCTCAAGTGGAGTATTGTGTCCAGTTCTGGGCGCCATATTTCAGGAAAGATGTGGACAAATTGGAGAAAGTCCAGAGAAGAGCAACAAAAATGATTAAAGGTCTAGAAAACATGACCTATGAGGGAAAATTGAAAAAAATGGGTTTGTTTAGTCTTGAAAAGAGAAGACTGAGGGGGGACATGAGAACTGTTTTCAAGTAGATAAAAGGTTGTTACAAGGAGGAGGGAGAAAAAATGTTGTTCTTAACCTCTGAGGTTAGGACAAGAAGCAATGGGCTTAAATTGCAGCAAAGAAGGTTTAGGTTGGACATTAGGAAAAACTTCCTAACTGTCAGGGTGGTTAAGCACTGGAATAAATTGCCTAGGGAGGTTGTGGAATCTCCATCTCTGGAGATATTTAAGAGCAGGTTAGACAAACAGTTGTCAGGAGTGGTCTAGATAATACTTAGTCCTGCCATGAGTGCAGGGGACTGGACTAGATGAGCTCTTGAGGTCCCTTCCAGTCCTATGATTCTAAATAGTGTCATGCCCCCACTAGCACAACCTACTCTGTCATTCCCATATATTTTGTACCCTGGTATTACAGGGTCCCAGTTTTTTTGGATGACAATTGCACCACTAATAACAGTTATGAGTTCTTAAATAAATTATTGCTGGAAGAAATAATTGTGAATAATGGTCTATCATCTGCCAAATCTGTGATTTGCATTGAAAGAAACATAACCTGAATAAGCAAAACTACTGAAGCCAGGTGAGAGGAATGAGATCTGAGCAGCTGGTATTTTTAGAAATCATTTTGCCTGTGTTCTTGGGTCATTTCCCTATTTCTTTGCTATGACGGGATGTGAGATGACTGGAGTGGAACTCATAGGTGAACCATACGGTGAAGATCACTTCAACAGATCTCTATTATGGCAATAACCCTGCTTAACAATGCATTTTCTTGCTCTACACCAAAAAATACGGCAGTCTTTGATGGACAAATATCAAAAATGAAAAGATGTTTAAATCCTAATAAAATGAAGGAGTGACAATAGAACTAAAATTGGGATGCTCAGAATTAAGGCAGACAGTCAGTCTCTTAAAACTCACCTTGCTATTTGAAAATGCACCCAGCACACAGAAGAACTCTTTCTAAAAAATATACTAATTGGATTATACACATGTAGAGCATGTACATATTAAAAAGTAAAGGGGCAGATTCTCTGCTGGCATAAATTGTGACAGATCCATTGGCTTCAAAAGAAGTCCTCAAAAGCAACGAGGAGCCTGGTGGCGCCTTAAAGACTAAGAGATTTATTTGGGCATAAGCTTTCATGGGTAAAAAACCCACTTCTTCAGATGCATGGAGTGAAAATTACAGATACAGGCATAAATATATATTGGCACGTGAAGAGAAGGAGTTACCTTACAAGTGGAGAGCCAATGTTGAAGGCCACTTTAGCAGGCTGGATGTAGTCCACTCCCAATAATTGATGAGGAGGTGTCAATACCAAGAGAGGCATGCCAGATGAAGATCTGGCCAAAAAGCTGTACAGTTGGTCAAAAGAAGAAGAGTTACTGAGCACATGCAATAACCACTTTTCCTCATTTAGGACCAAATGGTGTGGTCCTTACTTAAGCAAACTGACTTCTATGGGAGCTCTGCTCCAGTAAGGATGGTGGGATTTGTCCATCATATCCCAGTATTTATAGAGCTGGCCAGAAAATGTTGACAAAAACACAATTTTCACACGAAAATTTAAATGAACTGTTTGTGAAAGTTTTCACAGTTTTTGTTCCCCATTTTCCAACAAGCTCTAACCATTTCTGTTTTAAATTTTGTTTTCCAAATACCTAAAGGGGCTATTTAGCATATTCTGTCTTTGTAATTCCAGCTATTTTTAGTGCTATGGGCTTAAAGTCCCTAACCAGCCTGCCTCACTGGTAATGCTTTTCCATCATGTGCAGCAGTGTGCTCTGCTTCATGCTGCCCCCACCATCACACACCGTCCCTACTCCAAGCAGTTTCCTTTAACCCAAAAAGGGAGAAGAGCCACAGGTTACATAAAGTGCATCTAGAACATCACTGCCAATCTAGAGGATGCTCAGATACCTCAGTGATGGGCACTAATATAAACCCCTGTAATGAGGCGGCCTGGCTCCCAGCCGCCCCAGAGAGGGATGAGCCCCTCCGGGTGCCAAAGTGGGCGGAGCCACTGGAGCCTGCGCCCGCCCCCCAGAGGTCAAAGCGCAGGGCAGGAAGTATAAAAGCTGCCTGGCCGCCGGAGAGGCTGGAAGCTGGTGCCCTAGCTCCCGCTGGGGAGACTCCTGCCGCCTGTGACCGCCCCGAGGACCGGCCATACCCGCGGAGGCCGGACGCCGACCAGACACCGGAGAAGCTAGCAGGCCGACCGGTGCGAAGGGACCCAGAGGAGCTGCCCAGCTTACCGCTCGCGGAGTACCCCGAGGAGCCCATGGTGCTCGATGCCGTGGAGGACACCGGCCAGACGCAGGTACTGCTAGAGGAGGAGGTCGGAAGTAGCCCGGGGGCAGCCGACTCTAGTCTGGCTGTGGCACCCCCAGAGCCAATGTCGGTGTGTTGTGGCCAGGATCCCCACTGACACAGCAGCAGGTCACCTGCCGCTGTCAGGGCCCTGGGCTGGGATGCAGAGGAGTGGGTGGGCCTGCGTCCCCCCTGCCACCCCACTCACGGGTGGCATCTCCCCCTCGCCCCGACGCTCAGGACCAGGAGCCTGGGCTTGGTATTGAACTCTGTGCTCAGCCCCTGCCTGAGGGCCTGAGCCCTGAACCGTTTTTCTGCTGCCCCGCCCTGACCCAGGGCCTGGGCTTGGTATTGGACTCGTCGCTCAGCCCCTGCCTGAGGGCCTGAGCCCTGAACTGTCTCCTGCCCCACCAGGCTAACGCCCCAGCTCCCCAGACCTAAGAAGTGAGGCGGCCTGGCTCCCAGCCGCCCCAGAGAGGGACGACCCCCAACCGAACCCCTCCACACCCCTAACATCTTACTGGAGTAGCACTATCGTGCTACTGAAAAGTGCTTGGAGGTTGAAAACCTTTAGACATTCCCCAGCGTTTGTTAAAGTGGGATTAAGATTGTGGTGTCTCTAGTCTGCAAATTAAGGCAGGACAAGGCAGGTTTACAGTGAACTGATGTGGAAAAGAAAGAGCGACGGAGAGGGTATGATAGGAAAGTGTTGCAATCTCTTGGCTGAAGTAGGGATATGGCCTGGTCTTTGGTCTGCCTATGGAGCATGGAAAGAAAGCCAGATGCTGTGTCTGGTTCAGAAACAGGAGGGTGAAGTGCAGGAGGCTCTTTGGCTCTGTGGCTGGCGAACACAGAGAGTGTGGGTGGTTTGCATATGAGTAGCCAGAGTGTGAGATAGCTCCGTGGGGACACATTGTTCACAGCAGGGGTGTAGAAGAGTTATGCTGTGTGGGTGATGTGTCCCAGGACTCTGTTGGGAGGTGACAGGTGGCCATGGATGTGGGCTCCCCTCCTGTGAGCAATGGGTCAGTCTGGTCCCTTCTCCCTTCTCCCTCCCTACAACATCAGGCCTGGCAGGACTGTAGCGCAGGGGGCAGCAGATGTGGGGCTGGTACCATGCAAGACTGACATGGCACTACATGGGCAAGGTTGATGCAGGGCTGGAGGGAAGGGCAAATATGGGACTCTGGGGCACCATCTTCATTGAGGTGGGGCTGACAAAACCTAGAACTTGGTTTAATACATTTAAACATCCAGAAAGCAGCCTTAATCTCCAATAAGATTAGTGCCCATGAGGGACTGGATACCTCAGGGTGCTGCTAAGGAGAGAGCTCCTGAGGCTGGAGCCTTCCTGGGGACAAATCTGCCAGAGCCGGCTGCTCTGGAATTGCCTCACACAAGCTGGGGGCGGGAGGGTTTTTTCTTTTTTTTTCAAAAATCAGAAGTCAAAGGACGTGATTTAATTGTTTTAAAATAAAATCTCATAATTGTTGGGCCAATCACATGATTTTGTGAGGGGCCTATCTCAAACTTTTGAGGTTGGCCACACTGATTATCTTACTTCTGTTCACCTCTCATTCCAATCAGTTTCGGCCTTCACGGTGTCACTGAGAAATCTGTCCAGCTTTGGCTTCCCACCGTGCTTTCTTCCATCTGGCCTCTAGTCAACACTTGCTGTTAGGATCCTACTTCTCTGCATGTATATGATGGGCCCACCCTGAGAAGGGTGTAGATCTTGTCTTCTCATCCCCAGGTCTCTCATCTCTACTATCTAAAGGCCTTAGGTAAGTCTCTTGAGATATTTATTATCAAATCCACCAACTAACTGCATCATAGCCTCTCTCAGCTCAATATATTTAGATGAATTGATGTTTGTAAAGTGCTTTGAAAATATAAAGTGTTATGTAAGTGTTCAAGTGGGTGCTCTTCTCTGAAAAATGGCGTGGGGGTGTTCCTTGTTTGTGAGGTGGAGGAAGCCCTATAAAGACTTCTCTACTCTCTTGTTGGTAGGAAATTTAGCCTCCATCATTGCCTGGGTCATTGCCTTTTCTTTCTGCTCCATGAAAATACCCGAGATTTCATTTCTCTGTACCCTTAGCAATGTCCGTTTGGATCCATACTCACACCTGTCATTAGCACCTCTTGAAATGCTGCTGAAAAGTGCTCCAGAGGTTCCTTCCAAGCCTTCCTGAAAACCATCATGGTTTGCAGCACAGATTCCTACATGCTCAATCAGAAGACAGTCCATCAGTCTCTGGAAAGTAGCTGATGGGTCTTATAACCCAAAGGGCATTGTTCTGAACTGACAATCCCCCGGGAGCATAAGGAGATCGGTTATGAATGCTGTCTCACTGTGTGAAGTTAGCTCCGAGGGTATCTATCAATAACCTTTGTTAAGGTCTATTATTGCAATGTTCCTTGCCCCACTAAGCAGGACTGAAATGGTGTATCGGCTGGTACAGGCTCTCTGCGAAGTAGTGAATTTCTGCTACTGTGCTCAAGCCAGCACTCCTTACCCAGGCAGAACTTCCAAGAAAAGCTGGACTGGGTCACTGATTTGTTAATATGATTATGGAATTAAACTTTACTGACCTGTAAACAGACAGACCAACTGGTGATTTGATAGGCAAAATATAAAGAGACTCTATTCATGCTGGCAGCCTAGAAGCTATTCAAAGATGCCGGCCTGGAGATTTTCATGAGGAGCTGACATATAGTGCCGTGGGTGGAACAGCAGTGATGCAAAACTCACCAGGCCTGCAATCAAGCATAGCAAGCAATTTTCAGTTTCCAAAGAGAGCATTAAAATGCTTTGCCTATTCCCTGCCAGAGTCAGGCTCTCCTTTTTAATGGGAATGATGGATTTGCGTAGCTTCTGTTCACAAAATAGCAACACTTGGCAAGACCCTGCCCTCGTCACTTTTCAGTGGTAGAAACAATATTAACAGAAGACAAAGCCACTTCTAGTGTTGAATCTACACTCAGTGGGTTCCTCTCGATAAAGGGACATCATTCTAGGACTGAGAGATGTGTTGAGTCCTTAGCTCCTATTTGTGCTGCCCATGCTGTTGTCTGTTGTGGTGTTTTGTTGTTCAACGTCTTTCTTAGTCATAGATAAAGCAATCACTGGCTGTGAGTTTCCATAGTTATTTAATAAATTTAATCTGCTGCTTAAATGTGGTGATTTGAGTTACCAGGATAATGGATGAATGGTGTATTATCTAGGAGTAATGAAGGGTTAGTATGCGCTATTACTAATAGTGATGCCAAACCTCTCTCACTGTATTGCCTCAGAGTGAAGGCCATTTCACCCACACAGAGACCAGCAAGCAGGTTCTGGGCAGAGAGGAAGTGGGGAGGAGGTTGTTGAGGTGAAATCTACTTAGGGTGACCAGACGTCCCGATTTTATCGGGACTGTCCCGATATTTGCTTGTTTGTCCCGCGTCCCGACCAATGTTAGGTCGGGACACTGGACAAACAAGCAAAGGCTCCGGAGCCCAGAAGGGCTCGCGCCCTCCCCCGCCCTGACTCTGCCCCCTCCTTCCCCCATTGGCTCCCTCCCCAAATCCCCGCCTCTTGCCAAGCATGCCATGCCCAGGAGACGCAGGGGAGTGCGGGGCCGGGGTGAGTGTGAGTCTGGCCTGGCCCCGAGCAGGCAGGACTCGGTACCTGAAGAGAGAGTAGGGTGGCGGCCCGCGGGGCCAGGCGGCGGCTGTTCTCCCCACCTGGGCAGCAGGACTTGGGAGCAGCCGCTGCTGCAGCTCCCACTGCCGCGGGGGGAGGAAGCGGCCAAGCACCTGGCGCTCAGCGGCTGCGGCTTTGGCGCCTGGGCCAGAACCCCCCGAGCCCGGGCCTGCTGCAGGGACCCAGCAGCGCGCACGCTGCGCCCAGCCCCTGGCCAGTCGCCTCTGGGCTGGCTGCCCAGCTGGTGCAATCCCGCAGCGGAGGCATCGGCAGCCCAGCCCCATTCGTTCTCCTGCGGGACCGAAGCGGGATGGGGGGGCTGGGGCCTGCTGCCCCCACTCCGGGGCCGCCCGTGGGATTGCACCAGCTGGGCAGCCAGCCCAGACGCGACTGGCCAGGGGCTGGGTGCGCGCTGGGTCCCTGCAGCAGGCCCGGGCTCGGGGGGTTAATGGGTGCTAGAGCCGCAGCCGCCAAGCTTGGCCAGCAGCCGCTTCCTCCCCCCGCGGCAGTGGGAGCTGCAGCAGCGGCTGCTCCCAAGTCCCGCTGCCCAGGTGGGGAGAACAACTGCCGCCTGGCCCTGCAGGCCGCCCCCTACTCTCCCTCCAGGTACCGCGCCCGAGTCCTGCCTGCTCGGGGCCAGGCTGGACTCACACTCACCCCAGCCCCGCGCTCCCCTGAGTCTCCCGGGCCTCCCTCCAGCGCTTGCAGAGAGAGAAGGAATCGGGGGTGGGGGATTTTTTTTTTTTTGCTCTGCCGCCATTTTTTCCCCCTCTGTCCCTGTCCCCCCCCCCCCATGTCCTGATATTTGACCTGGGTGATCTGGTCACCCTAAATCTACTTGACCTACCCAAAGCCAGGCTCTGGGCCTTCCACACAGCCAGACATCCCTGAATGCATGCGCACACACACACCCTGCAGACTCCGCATCATTTGTGTGAGGTGCTAAAGCCACCAGGTGCAGATAAATGGGCATCCTGTGGACCGTCTTCCAGCCTGTTCCCATCACAGCCCTCTGTGCTGGCCTACGTGTAGCGAACAAGGCTTACACAGCGAACAAGACTTTCCATGCTCATGGCGGCTCCCGCTGCGGCTGTCTCCTCCCGCAGCCCTGAGGCAGGGCTTAGGTTGTGCACTAGGATGGTTTTTCTTCCTCACTGGGCCTGCTTGAGAGAGTGAGAGGAGCAGGATTTGCCCTCTGTGGGTCCATATTTGTAGCCACTATTGGCAAACAGCAAAGGGACAGAGTCTGCGACATTTTAGATTCTAAGTAAAAAATTTTAAAACCCTCAATAACAAATACAGAGCCTGGATCCCCACCAAGTTACTGCAGATTCACACCACATAACTCCATGGATCTCAGTGACCTCACTTGTAAAACTGGAGTAGTGTAAAGGCAATCGGGCCCAAAGAGGTTGAACCTTTCCATGTGTGGAAATTATGTCTACGACTTGGAGTTCCAAAAACATGTTGTTCTAGCTAGAATGATTCATTTATATGTAGTAGAACCAATGAGTGCCCCTCTGCAGAGGCTGGGGGATGACAGCCACAAATGCAGGGCCGCCCAGAGGATTCCGGGGGCCCGGGGTCTTCGGCGGCGGGGGGCCCTTCCGTTCCGGGACCCACCGCCAAAGTGCCCCGACGACCCGCGGCGGGAGCCCCCGCCGCCGAATTCGCGCGGCGGGACCCGCGCCAAGCGCAGCCCGGTCTTGGCGGGTGTGGTGTGGGGCAGAAGGCCTCGCCTCGGACCGGGCTGGCGAAGACCGGGCTGCGCGGCAGGTCCCCGCCGCCCCGCCTCTATTCCCCGCCCGGCCCCTTACCTGACCGAGCCCCTGCCCCGCCAGAGCCGCTCAGAGTGGTGGGGCGGGCTGTGAGCTCCACGCCCAGCGGAGGCAGCTGCCGCCCCTCCCCACGCCGCTCTGAGCGGGGCTCAGGCCCGTTGGAGCTCCCAGCCCCGCCCCTCCCACGCGGCTCGGAGGGCGGGGCTCAGGCTCGGCCGAGACTCGCTTGATGCGCTGAGGCTCCAGGAGAGGGGTGGAGGCGGGAGCCTCCGCTCTTCTCTTGGGGGCCCCTGCGGAGCCCGGGGCCCGGGGCAAATTGCCCCCTTTGCCCCCCCCCTCTGGGCGGCCCTGCACAAATGCAGAAATATACGGCTAAATTCTGCGGGTCCTGATCCTGAAAGTCAACTCCAGTTTTGCTCAATTGAGGACTGCAGATCTTGGCACACACATTATTTAAACTGAGAAACTTGGATGGAAAAATGTCCCAGATTAATTTTTCAAAACTTTATTTGTCAAAGAGGCAGAATTAAATACTCTAGTGTGTTTATTGTGGCCAGCACTGATCCAAATTTAGCATATTTTCTGTCACATTAAAAAAATGACCTCCAAGTCTTTAATCAACAAAAGATAGTTCATCCTGTTTGTTAAGTCAACAGACCTAGTACAGATGAATCATGGCTAAAAGCATTTGTCTTTTTGTTCTCTTTTAAAAAAATTAATCTCTTCCCCCAACACAGTTACTTTGGAGGAGAGACAAGGTGTTTTTTTTTAAATAAGGGCCCAATCCTTGGGCTGCACCCAGCTGCATCCCCTTTATTGTTTGATAGATTTTAAGGCCTAAGACCCTCAACCGCTGATTCCTGCATCAGGCTCAGAACTTAGGGCTGAGCTAGAGCAGATCCTTTAGAAAGATGTCCCATCTTGATCTAAACGTCACCCTTTTTATCTCCCCTCTCTGGCTATGTCCAACTGCAACAGCCCCTCAAGTAACGATGGAGAGGTGGAGGGGTGGGTGGCTGGTGTATGCATATGTGTGTTTACTACTGAGTCATGTGGTGGTATTTTTGCTCCCTGATTGGACAAGGGACTAACAATAGTGAAGTGAGCACGTATTCCTGAACATCATGAACACCCTTAGACTTAGCCAGCCAAGAAGAGGCATGTGGTAGACACAGCAAAAGCCACTCCTGGGCCTGGATATGAATGAAACATTGAGCACATTTCCCGGAAGCAATGACAGAGAACCCCTGCCCAAAGACACATTTATCTATGCACCCAGCTACGCAAAAGGCACAGGGCAGATCCTAGCAGATGTGCTGCCACCCTCAGAACACAAAGATCGACTCCTATTCGTCTCTGGGGCTGTTTTATCTCCCAAAGGAAAGGAAGCTGCGCTACATACAAAGTTATAATGTTACAGGTAAGATGAGCCACCTAAGGACTTGATCTTGCTCCCATGAAGGCAATGGCACGTTACCCTTGACTTCAATGTGCTCAGCATTGGGCCTTACAGGATCATGGCGGGCAGCAGGGCACATCAATGTCAGGTGTTTCAAAGGTACCGGAGAGCTTCCTGCCTGCATTTGAGCTCTCTGACAATTGATGTCAATGTAGTTTTGTCCTTAATTTCAGTAGAACAAGGAGGGAGATGTTGGATACTCTAGGATAATATCTGGGTGCTTTCTGGAATCAGAAAGTTCAGATGGAATTTTCAGACCTAGATTTTCAGTAGAGAGAGGCCAAGGAGCATGTGCAAGAATTCATGCAAAACAGCACCACTTTTCCGTGTGCAATTACTATAATTGCATGCAGAGTTCTTGAAACCGTGTATACATTATTATTATTATATAGCATTGTTTGTGTCGTGGGAGCACCTAAGAGCTCTAGCCCTGGACCATCCTCATTGTGCTAGGAGCTGTACAGACACAGAACAAAAAGACCATCAGTGCCCCAAAGATTTACAATCTGAGTAGCAATTGGTTTCTATCAAATGAGTATTTGGGTGTCTAGCCAAATATTATATTCTCACCGGTGACTTTGTCAAATGACCTGGCAGGGTCCCATATTTAAACTTGCTCAATGATTCCCGTATCAGATTTGCTCTACCTAAAAGTTATAAATTGTTGGGGTTTTTCCCTGATTGCCAGCCTTGCAAAGATGGGCTCTGAGAGTCAGGCAACGCTCTTCCTCCCTTGTCTATGGTGCCATTCATAAAGTCTCTGTGGTCAGCAGTTTTGGCTGCAGGCGGAGGTGCTGGCCCCAGCACAGGTCCCCCAGATGTCTTGTCCTCGCACTGCTAGAGTAAATCGTAGTTTGTCAGTAAAGCGTGTGAACGCCACAGGAGAAAATCACTTGTGGAATTAGGAAGGTGCATTATTCCAGTCCTTTCTCTGGATGTAACTGACTTTTAAAACAGAAGTTGGGGTCTCGGAGATTAGAAAACAGCAGAAGAATGTACAGTATTACTGTTATTGCTATTGTCCTTGGTTTATACACTATAATTATATTATAACAAATTTCCTCGTTGAATGTCTAGCCTTTCTGTGGTGATCACCAATCACACCGCATCTCCAAGTGATGGCCAGGCTACCCATCACAAGCAGTGCATCGGTCGCTCTCGGGGGCACGGGAATGAACGGACAAGCACGTCGGGTTTCCGGGTCTCTTCTCCCGCCGGGGTTACTCGTTCTAGAACTGTTATTTGCTCGCCTTGGGCGAATGGAAATGCTGTTACTGTAGCCCCGAATAAACACTCCTGTTTCACTTACTGAGCCGCCAAATGTAACCGGGCAAAATAATCCGCCTCTGCCCCATCCTAGCGCGCTGCTCCGGGCCCCGCAGCCGGCCCTGGCTCTACACCGCTGGCCCTCACGCAGGGCCAGACCCGCTTCATTGCAGGCTCTGGGGGCGCTCCTCTCCTGGCTACTCCCCAGGATGGGCAGGGCCGGGAACCTGGCTTCCTCGGCTCCAATGGCCGGGGCGCTGCTCCCCGCCTTCCCCCTGCGCGCAGCGGAGCGCTGGGTTAGCGCCTGGCTCCCCGGGGAGCAGGTCCCGCCGGGCACTTCGGAAGCGGGGCTGGGTTTGCAGGCAGGCTGGGGCAATCCCCGACGGTGCGGGCGGGGTTACGGGGTGCTGCAGCGGGGCACAGGCAGATCCCGGCAGTCACGCTGCGGTGTAACAGCTGACCAGAGAGCCAGGCCATCCTGCCCCGAGCTAGACTGCAGCCGTGTCCGGCCAGGGCCGGCTAAGGGCAGCTAACAACTGACCCCCCTGCTTGGGAACGGCAAAGGCACCAAGGGAACCACTGGAACCGGCCCCCCTGCCTAACCGGAGCCACCGGCGCCCCGTGCGAACGCGGGGTTATTTCGCGCAGAGGCTCCGCGCCTGGCTCGCTGCTCCGGACACGTGGCGCTGCGGGAAGAGACAAGCGAACGGGGGGGTGTCGTGTAGAACTGGATTTGCACTAGTTCCCTTCCCAGTCTGTGCGAGCGGAACCGCGCCTGGCCTTTAGCCTGCAGCCTAAACACGAACCTCCCCTGCCTGCAGGGGCGCCCCAGGCTGTGCACAGACCAGGGCCTGTTTTCACTACACTCACCCTGGACGCACAGAATCTCAGGGTTGGAAGGGACCTCAGGAGGTATCTAGTCCAACCCCCTGCTCAGAGCAGGACCAAACCCAACTAAATCATCCCAGCCAGGGCTTTGTCAAGCCTGACCTTAAAAACCTCTAAGGAAGGAGATTCCACCACCTCCCTAGGGAACCCATTCCAGTCAGTGCCAGGTTTACAATGGTGCCAGTGGCCCCAGCCTGCTCTGCTTGCACCCCACCAGCCTGCTAACTCCCCGCTAACAGTGCCCACCACTTGCTCCTCTTTGCCTGCCCGCCAGCCAGCCCAGGGCGCCTCTCCACCCCCTGGCTTCACCTGCTGGCTTCTCTCTGCCTCCTGGCTGGACCCCAGTGCACCTTTAGCTCCAGGCAGTCTCTGCTTCCCACCACCTGTGGGGTCCCACCTGTCTCCCTGGAGCTGAGCTGCCTGGGACTGATGCAGTAGCCTGGCCAGTCTCGGCCAGTTGGGGGGAGGATCAGTGGCCGGGCTGTGGCTGGGCCCTTTCAGCAAGTGGGGCCTGAGAGATCTCGGGGGGGCAGGCCCTGGCCTGGCTGATTGCGCCACTCCCGAGGGGCCGGAGTGATTCCTCCCCCCACCCCCCGGACGCTGGTGGCCAGTGAGTGGCCCAGAAGGCAGGGCATGGGGGAGTGGGTCTCTAGAGGGCCTGGGGGGGAGGGTGCTGGGCTGTGAGGGGGTGGAGACGATCTCTGTGTCTTGGGGCACTAGGGAGTGGGGGTTCTGTGTGGGGTGCTGTGCAGGGCACTGTGAATTTGTGGCAGGGCCTGGGGGAGGTGCTGGACATAGTGCGTCTGGAGAGGCTTTGGCCATAGGGATTGGGGGGGGGGTGTTCAGGTGGTGGGCGGGGGGCATGAGGGACATGACATGAGCCCACCCCCGAGGGGAAGGGACATGCTGGCAGCACAGGGCCGGGGAGGCCATTGTGCATCTGGCAACTGCCGGTTTGAAAATAGTGCCCTTGCACTGGCCTGGGCGGAGTGGGGCCGCCCCGGCCATGCCCCAATGCCCTGGCTGACCCCTCACTCTGGGGACTGACCTCCCCACACCAGGCTCCACTGCCCCCATGGGGGCCCACAAATATGTTTGGCACCAGGCCCACAAAAGGTTAATCCTGCCCTGATTCCAGTGCTTCCAGGAGTGAAAGTAACTTACAGGACTTACCGGTGCTGCGGGAGTCATGAGGGGGCGTGGCCTCATCTGGAAGAGGCGTGGCTTCAAGATTTAAAGGCCGTGGGGCATCGGCTGTGGCTGGGAGCCCCAGGGCCTTTAAATCAACCCGGGGCTCCCAGTTGCAGAGGTGACTGGGAGCCCCTAGGGCTCAGGAGCAAATTAAAGGGCCTGGGGCTCCAGCCGCCGTGGAGCTCTGGGCCCTTTAAATCCCCACTGCAGCTCCGGCAGCCGGGCTCAGGCATGGATTTAAAGGGCCCGGAGCTCCCACGGCTGTGGGGAACCCCGAGCCTTGCCGGGCTGGGGCCGGGATTTAAAGGGCCCATGTCAAGGTTTCCTCCCCCACTCTGAACTTTAGGGTACAAATGTGGGGACCTGCATGGACCCTTCTAAGCTCAATTCCTAGCTTAGATCTGGTAACACTGCCACCAGCCAGAGATCAGTGTCTGGCACACTTTCTGTCCCCCCAAAACCTTCCCTGGGGAACACAGATCCAAACTCCTTGGATCTTAAAACTAGGAGAAATTAACCATCCCCCATCCTTTCCCCCAGACTTTCCCCTCCCTGGGTTGCCTTGAGAGGCTTCACACAGATCCAAACTCCTTGGATCTTAAAACAAAGAGGAATTAACCATCCCCCCTCCTTTTTTTCCCCCACCAATCCCTGGTGAGTTCAGACCCAGTCCCCTTGGGTCTTAAAACAAGGAAAAATCAATCAGTTTCTTAAAAAGAAAGCTTTTAATTAAAGAAAGAAAAGGTAAAAATTATCTCTGTAAAATCAGGATGGAAAATGCTTTGCAGGGTACTCAGATTCATAGAGACCAGAGGGACACCCCCCTCCCCCAGCCTTAGATTCAAAGTTACAGCAAACAGAGGTAAAAATCCTTCCAGCAAAAGAAACATTTACAGGTTGAGAAAACAAACATAAGACTAACACACCTCACCTGGCTAGTTACTTACAAGTTTGAAACATAAGACTGATTCAGAAAGATTTGGGGAGCCTGGATTGATGTCTGGTCCCTCTCAGTCCCGAGAACGAACAACCCCCAAAACAAAGAACTCCCTCCACCAAGATTTGAAAGTATCTTGTCCCTTCATTGGTCCTCTGGTCAGGTGTCAGCCAGGTTTACTGAGCTTCTTAACCCTTTACAGGTAAAAGAGACATTATCCCTTAACTATCTGTTTATGACATCCCAGAGCTCCTGCCGCTGCGGGGAGCTCTGAGCCCTTTAAATCCCGGCCCCAGCCAAGCCGCTGGAGCTGCGGGCAGGATTCAAAGAGCTCTGGGCTCCCCGCAGTGGCAGATGCTCTGGGCCCTTTAAATCCCGGCCCCAGCCAAGCCGCCAGAGCTGCGGGTGGGATTCAAAGGGCTCTGGGCTGCCTGCTGTGGCAGGGAGCCCAGAGCCCTTTAAATACCCACCGCGGAAGCTGGTGCGGTCTGGCACGGTGTACTGGCTCTTGCCGTTACACTGTACCGGACCGGACCAGCTTACCTTCACCTCTGAGTGCTTCACCACCCTCCTAGTGAAATAGTTTTCAGAGTAGCAGCTGTGTTAGTCTGTATCTGCACAAAGAACAGGAGTCCTTGCGGCACCTTAGAGACTAACACATTTATTTGAGCATAAGCTTTCGTGGGCTACAGGTGGCACGCGAGCCGATTTCTGTTGGCACGTGGGGCGGGCTGAGCCACTCAGCCCACCGCTGCCCTGGGGTTCCCGCGGCTGGCCCCTTGCCACCCGGGGTCCCACTGCTGGTCCCACTCAGCGCCAGCTGCTGGCCTGGGGGATGGAACCCCAGGCTGGCAGTGGGCTGAGACCCCGGCTGGCAGGAGCCAGCGGCTGAAACCCCAGAGCGGGGCAGGCGGAGACGCTCAGCCCACCCCTGAAACCCCAGAGCTGGGTGGGCTGAGCCGCTCAGCCCCCCGCTGCTCTGGGGTTCCGGCAGCTGGCCCCTTGCCAGCCGGGCTCCCCGCTGCAGCCCCACTCACCTTGCTTCCCGTTGGAGTTCCAGCGCAGGCCCCTGCCAGACAGGGTCCAGGCCTCCGGCCCTGCTCAGCCCTACCAGCCGCCAGCTCCACTCACCTCAGCTGCCGATCTGGGGTTCCAGCCGCTGACCTCCTGCCAGCCGGTTATCAACTGATCACTCAGAAGCCCGTGTGCAGTGTAAAGTATCCAAATAGGTGCCACCAGACACTGGAAAACTCAGCAAGGAAAAGCCAGGGCAAGGATCACACTAAACTGATAAGATCTGCATTTTAATTTAATTTTAAATAAAGCTTCTGAAAGATTTTGAAAACCGTGTTTACTTTACATATAACAGTAGTTTGGTTCTATATTATAGACTTAGAGAGAGACCTTCTAAAAAACGTTCAAATGCATTACCGGCACGCAAAGCCTTAAATTAGAGTGTCTACATGAAGACTGGGCACAGCACTGCTGAAAGATGCCGACCCCTGGACTAGACTGTCTGTGTATTTTGAAAGCATAAAATAAAGAGGAGCGTTTGGTCCGGGTTGTTCTCTGGTTTATTACCTGGGGGGTTAAACTACATTGAATGGGATGGCACATGATTTATTTTTTTTATTTAATTTAATTTAGTACAGAGAAGTCTCTAAAAGCCCCCTTGGCAAATCTCTAAGAAAAGTGCAAACCCTGATGAAATGGTGTGAGAACGGGGATCCAAACACAGGTGACCTGGCCTGGCCTGGCCTGGCCACGAGTCTAAATGAGGCGCATGGAGCTAGAATTCTGGGTGCCCAGGCAGCGTTTGGCGACAGGCAGCCCTGTGCGTGCACACACAGTGGTGGTGGAGCGATGTTGGTCCCAGGCCATCAGGGAGACAGGCTGGGTGAGATAACAGCTGGGATTGGAGCAACTGCTGCTGGTGAACAAGACTAGACCAGAACAGACGTTCTGAAGAGTAGGTTGGTTCAATAAAAGATAATTCCTCACCCAGCTTGTCCCTCTGGTGCCTACATCCGCTGGGCGCAGGAGTTAGAGACACCCCCGCACACACACACACACCCAGACGGGGCTCCGCCTTTCAGCTCTGGAGGAAATAGGTTATAGGCCGCAGACAGAACAGTTTAGACTCTGGTCACTTTCACTCATTGCAATTGAAACGCACCGGACACACGGAGTCCGCCTGAACACCACCAGCCCGCTCCTCATGTCGATCTCCCCGTTTGGACACGGGTTCGGCCCCGGGTTCCGCAGTTCCGCGCTCCTCCTGCTCCGCACAAATCCCAGCCCAGCCGGACGGGGGCCTCGCGCGGCCGCGGGCTCCGTTGCTGTGTGATTCGCTCGCCGCGGTTATTACAGCGCGTGCGGAGTTTTACCGCTACCGGCCGGTGGGGCCCGGAGCCGAGTAGGGGGCGCATCGAGGCGCTTATCGTTCATGTTTTGTTCATGCTGCTGTTGTGATTGGCCGCCCCCCCCTCCCGCCGTGCCAGGCGCTGCGCAAACCCAGGAGAACGCGCGGGCCCCTCTCTCCAAGGAGGCGCCCGCCGCAGGGGACCCGAGGCCGATTGTAGGGGTCCGATCCCCGGCGATGCACACCCCAGACGGGGTAGGGGACGGCGCTCCAGGGCACAAGGCGCTATTTCAGGGTTACAGCCCTGGGCCCCCACTCCAGGAAGGCGCTGGCCAGAGCAGTGAGGGAGCCCTGGGCACGATGTCCTGGCGCCTGGCGGGCTCCGGGTGCCTCCCCCCAGCCCAGTGCGCCCCTCTTCGGGCGCCTTGCGCTGACCCTGGAGAGAGCTAGGCGCAGACCCCGCCTGGCTCCGCACCAGCGCTTCTCCAGAGCGCACGCTGCCGCCGGGCTCCCGAGCCTGAGAGCGGCCAGGGGCGCTCTGCTTTTCGGGCTGGCGGCTCCTCTCCTGCGCTGCGCGCATTCCCGACTCTGGAGCCCCGGAGTCAGGGGGAGGTGGGGAAGGGCTCGGGCATCCCCTCCCGCGGCTGCCAGGGCTCTGGACAGGTCAGCCCCTTCCTGCAGGTGCGCCAGGAGGCTGCGCCCCGGGCCCGGCCTGTCTCTTTAAGGCGCGGGGGGCGGAGGCGGTGGCCCGGCAGGTGGGAGTGCCGGCTGCCCAGGTACGGCAGGCACAGAAGGAGCCGGAGACCGCGGCTCAGCAGGCGGCATAAAAGGAGGGAGTCCCGCCCCCACCCCGCCTGTGCCGGGCCGGCGCGGGTACCTGCGCGCCGGGAGCTGCGGCGCCCTCCGCCCCGGGCTCCTGCCCAGCGGCCAGCCGGGCGCAAGTTCCTGGTGATGGGGCAGCAGCTCCCGCAGCCCCGGGTCTGGAGTCCCCGACCTCCTGCCCCGGGCGGCCCGCAGACCGAGCCTCCCCGCGCCCACCAGCAGTGAGTTCCCGCACCGCGCCCGGACACCGCGCCCCTCCCGGACTGAGCCGCCGGCGTCGGGAGCCCCCGAGCGGAGCTTGCGCCAGGGGCCGGCCGGCCGGCCGGGGAGGACCGCGGAGAGCCAGCAGCCCCTGTGCGGGGCCAGCCCCGCCGAGCCCGGCCTCCTGCTCATGCCCCCGGGGACGGCGGAGCCGGGGCCCCCCGAGGCGGGGGCGCGGGGCGCGGGCCGGCGGCGCAAGCGGCCGGTGCAGCGGGGCAAGCCGCCCTACAGCTACATCGCCCTCATCGCCATGGCCATCGCGCACGCCCCGGAGCGGCGGCTCCCGCTGGGCGGCATCTACCGCTTCATCACCGAGCGCTTCCCCTTCTACCGCGACGGGCCGCGCAAGTGGCAGAACAGCATCCGCCACAACCTGACCCTCAACGACTGCTTCGTCAAGGTGCCGCGGGAGCCGGGCCGCCCGGGCAAGGGCAGCTACTGGGCGCTGGACCCGGCGGCCCGCGACATGTTCGAGAGCGGCAGCTTCCTGCGCCGGAGGAAGCGCTTCAAGCGCAGCGACCTCCACCTACCCGGGCCCCGCGCCCGACGCGCCCTTCGGGCCGCCCGCCGCCGCCGCCGGCTACCCCGCCGCGCCGCCCGCCCCGCGCCGCCTCTTCGGCCTCGGGGCCGCCCGGCGCCCAGCTCGTCCCGCAGCCCGGCCGCCCGCTCAGCCCCGAGCTGGCCCCGGCGCCCGCCAGCTCCTGCGCCTTCGGGGAGCCGCCTACGCCAGCCCGGGCTGCGCCGGGGCGCCCTCCCTACCCGTACGCGGGGCCCGGCGCGCCGCCGCCCCCAGGCGCCCTACCCGCAGGGCAGCGGCCCGCTGTACCCGCCCGGCCGCCTGGCCCTGGCCGCCTCGCCCCCGCTGGGCGGCGACAGCCGGGACTTCTACGGCCGCATGTCCCCCGGCTACGGCCCCGGCGCCTACCTGCGCCCCGCGCCCCACCCCGGCGCCGCCGAGAGGTTCGTCCCGGCCGTGTGAAGGGCCCGGGCTGGCGCTGGAGCGCTCGGCGGGGGACCGAGCCACGCGGCCGGGAGTGAGGAGCAGGAGCGGGGTCCCCGGGCAGAGCGGCCGCGCAGGGCCTCGGGGACACCGGGACCGACGTGTGGCAAAGCCCCGGCCGCGGCCCGGGACACGGCGAGCAGTCAGCGCGGGTCCCCGTGCGCCCGGAACTGGCCCCGGCCTCGCCCCGCGTGGGGAGCGATGGGGCGCGGGCCTGTCCCCACATCGCCGGGCCCCCCTGCCTCTCTGCCCCCGGGCCCTGCGCCGTGCGGGCAGCACTGAGAACGCAGCGGCCCGAGCGCTGCCGGCACAAGACCCATTTCCACGTGAACCACGAAGTCCTGCTGGCCCGGACACTGATTGACCCTTTTCCTCCGGATCCCAGAGACGGGCGGGGGTGTCCGCGGTTCTGTTCCTAGCGGCCTTGGACGTGTCACCCCAATAAATGGCTCTGCCGGCAGCACCGCGTGGGGTTTCCAGTTCTCTTCGCGGGTCTTGGGCAAGGGCTTAACCCCCCAGCCCCGGGCTCCTTCGCGGGCCGCTCCCTCAGGAGTCCTGCGGGGTCAGCGCTCCGCTCCGCTCCGCTCCTCGCAGGGCAGGGGCCGTGCGAGCTCCCGGGGCAGCTGCGTCCTCGGATCCCTCGGGGGTGGTTCATCTCCCGGATGACGTTCAAGCGAGACGCCTCCCCCGGCCGCAGACAGCGCGTTCTCCTCTCCGGTCTGATTAGTGAAACCGCCGGTGAACTGGGAACTCGGGGCCGGAGACGAAGCCTTTTGGGAGCAAGGTTTTACTAACGCGGCCGGACTGGGTGTGTGCCTCGGTGAGAGGCGCAGCTTTGCGCTAGGCGCTGCACAGGCAGGTCGGGCTACAGTACCCCCAACACACCCACACACAGAGAACTCGCTGTCGTGTCCACACGGGGAAGTGCTACTGGTGTAAACTAAGGGAGGTGAAGTACAACGCTGTGGCTGTACAGGTGTCACCCCAGCTGGGTGCGCGGAGTACGGTGTAAAACTGGTTTCCGTTTAGGTTGTGGCGTGGGAAAGGGCCTAAGCTAAATTGAAAGAAGCCGCCCATCCCCGCATGGGCCCGAGTGTCCAGCCGGGGAGACGCCAGTAGCACTTTCCCTTCACAGATAGGGGAAGGAAACTGAGGCCCAGAGCCGGGAAGAGGCTTCCCACGGTCATGCGGCGGGCTGGGTCCCATTCCGGATTAGCATGTCGGGCGCTGCCCGCGGGGCCAGGCCTCTGCGTTTGTGTTTTCCTGGTTCGTTTTGCCGCAAGCCCACACCGGTCAATTGGTCTGGGGGGGCTTTTCCCCGAACTGTCCCTAGCATCTAGCACCACGCGGCTGGGTTGCAACGTGCGGGGCAGCAAAGCCTGTTCTGAATTAACACTGGTATTTGGAATGAATATGTCCAGCCCCGAGTCTTCCGGAGCCGGCGGCAAATCGTTCTTCACCCAAAGGGCCTGATCCTGATCCTAGGGGCGCCCCGAGTTACTCTGATCAGCTGAGCAGCCCCATTGAAACCAGGCTCTGCTCTCAGAGGGGCGGGTACTGGGTTCCGGCACACAACGCCCCCCTGGAGTTCAGGGGGTGATTTGCGTGCACAAGGGATGCGGGCAGAATATGGACGCCACCCCCCAAACTCTTACTCGCTGGAGTAGGCCCATTGACGTGACTATCACAACTCCCTGAGCAAGGAGTGCTGGATCCAGCCCTTTTCTGTTTGGGGCATTTGTATCTGAAAATGGTGTTTTGCTCAACCGGAGACCCTGATGTGCAGGGAGCAAGTGCTCAGCAGTTTTCCGAAAACCAGCCCCCTTTACAGCGCATCGAAGTGGGCACCCAGCCGCGCTTGAAAATCTTCCCCCTCTCTGAAATGCTTCACTGCTAGGAAGGTAACAACACAGTATAACTTGTGAGAGAAAGCCCAGGCCCCCCAAAGAGAGAGGAGGTGGTTTCCGTACCTTGATTGACCCTAGTATTTATAGGCGCACACTCCGGAGCGGCTGTAGCGCAGCCAGACAGAGCTTCCCCTGCAAACACCGGCCCCTTAGCGGGCCAAGCGTGTTGAGTCCCCACGAGCGTTGGGGTAGATCGGGCCCCGGGAGGAAAAGGGTTTGAAATCCCGGTACTGCTGATCCCAAGGAGGGCGAGGAGAGGCTGATATTCCGGCTCAGAAAATGCCGCACGCCAAGGCCCGGTGCCCCTCTCTGCAGCCGTGCTCCGGCTGATCCCAGCCCCGGGGGACGTGCGTCCCCACCGCCGGTGTTAGGCCGCGTGTGGGGACGGGCAGCCGGGCCGGGAGGATTTAAAACCGCGCGGGCCGCAAAGCCGCAGGAGGAGCCTGGAGAAGCGAACAGGGCGGCGATGTACAATTCTTGTTTACTTCAAGTGGGTAAACTCGGCCCCTAATTGGCACATGAATTGTCTAGCCCAGGCCCGCACAACTCCTAAAGGCAGGGCCACATTCCTCCTAAGAAAACAGCTGAGGGCTGAAACCTCCCGCCCAGAAACACCGCCCCAGGGCCGCCCAGCCCTAGGGAAACAAACCCTCCTTCCCCAGCACCGCCCCACCAAAACAGCTGTGGGCCAAAAAGGAAGGTTGGGGGTGGGGAGGTTTTGATTTTAAATCAACCAGGGGCTCCCAGCTGAAGAGGTGGCTGGGAGCCCTCAGGGGCAAATTAAAGGGCCCAGGGCGCCTGCAGCTGGGGGACCCCGGCAGGGTCAGAGCTCGGTGTTTTGCTGCCCCAAGCAAAAAAAATTGGCTGCCCCCTGTCCCAGCCCTGGGCTCCCCATACCCCGCCGCTGCCCCACTCCTGGGCTCTCCCCCCACTGACCCACACCCCCTGCTGCCCCAGCTCTGGGCTTCCCCCGTTCCCCCCCACCAGTGCCCTCCCTCCACCCAGCTGCTGCCCCAGCCCTGGGCTCCCCCCACCAGTGCCCCCCCACACCTCCTGCCTCCCCAGCCCTGGGTCACTAGTAACGCTCTCAGGGCAGGTCATTCAGCAGGAATTTTGGATGTGCACAAAACACAGACAGGATTGGTTCCCATATGGTTACAGAGCTGCAGTAAAGTGGAACAATTTTCAGCTTGTGTGATTGCAGGATATCTGGATGCATATTATAAGCCTGTCCTCCATAAATGAGGAAAAGTTGAGGTGCCTTTATTATTCTTTTGTTCCACTCTTTCTTTCTATGGGGAATTTGCCTACGCAACATCACTGTCTTCCATAAACATACCAAAAGGCAATGGCTGCTGAAAATAGCAATTCCAGTCCTAATATGCATTTCTTGCTCAATTTTATCCTGCTTTTTCTACAGCAAGTTACAGTGGATCAGTATATTTGATTGGGGAGAAATGAAGTAACAGCTGCCCAAACTGAGCTTGAGCACTCCTGAATCCTGAGGTGTTCAAATCTGGAAGGCAGGCGCTGGGTGCGGGGCTGTGGGCTCCACGGGGGAGTATGGCAGCAATGTGTCTGGAGCTGCATGGCGCCAGACACGCTGGTCGGTGTGGCACGGTACGGGGGTTGGGGGGTTGGAGAAGGGGTAGGGGTTCTGGGGGCAGTCAGGGACAGGCAGCAGTATGGGAGTCCCAGGGGTTTGTCAGGGGACAGGTAGGAGTGGGGTCCTAGGGGAAGTTGGGGGGATCTCAGGAGGGGGCCGCTGGGGCCACGGAGAAGGGAGGCTTAGATAGGGGCTGGGGTCCCACGGAGCAGTTAGGGGCAGGGGTCTCGGGAGGGGGCAATCACGGTTCAAGGAGCAGCGGCATTTAGATAGGGGGTGGGGTCCTGGGAGAGTGATATCAGGAGACAAGGACCAGCTGGGTTAGATAGGGGGTGGGGGTCCTGGGGGGCAGTTAGGGCAGGGGTCCATGGAGGGGCAATCAGCAGCCGCTGGCAGGGATTCAAAGGGCTCTGGGCTGCCCTCCGCTGTGGAGCAGCGCAGAGCCCTTTGATTCCCGCCGAGGCTGGAATTTAAAGGGCTCTGGGCTCCCGCAGCCACGGCCAACCCAGAGCCCTTTGATTGCCCGCCACCGCTGCTGAGATTTAAAGGGCTCTGGGCTCTCGTGGCTGCAGGCAGCCCAGAGCCCTCTGACTCCTGGCCATGGCTGGGATTCAAAGGGCTCTGGGCTGCCAGCAGAGTGCTGTGGGGGGGGGATTCAGAATCCCCCCACGGGCCGCACAGTGAGGCTCCGTGGGCCGCATGTTGTGCAGGCCTGGTCTAGTCCTTACCGGAAAACCTGCACGTGCTTTGTACAAACTTGTGTCTGGCTCAGTCAATCAATCCGGCTGGGGCAGCCTGGCCGTGTTCTCTGAGTATCCCTTTTGCCAAATCACTAACCTACAAAATAATCACGAAACAAAACAGAACATTTCGCGTTTGATATTTTGGAACAATATTTTGGTTTCCTGGTTCAGGAAGACTCCAGTTAAACATCTCCTTTGGTTTTATTTTAAACAGTCAACAACCTTTCCAAATGCTCAAAATTGAAGCAAAATATTTGGGTTTGGGTTGAACAAACCGTTTCATTTGCCCTGAAATGATTATTTAAGACGCTTATTTACTTTTCAATCAAGGGAACATTTTGGGGAAAAGGGGGTTGGTTTTGGTTTTGATTCAGTTCAAAGTAACACCCCCCCCGGGTTTTCAGGCTTGGCGGTGAAATGAAAACCCGTCCCTGTCTCGGTGCTTGCCCAGCCTGCCCGTGCCCCTCCCGCCGGGCTGCGATCAATGGTAACAGCCCAGTGACCCAGGGGCGCAATCCGGAGCGAACCCCAGAGGTCTGAGCCCCCCGTCAGTCACCTGTGGGCTGCGGGAGAATTTGGCCAGGAGGGTTTAACGAAGTGACGTCAGGTGCCCGGCTCGGGGCGCGTGGAGCCCTCGGCATGGACACCAGGGCGGCTGCAAGAGCCTGGCCATTGCTCGCCCGCAGCCCGGCCGGGGCCTGCAGCTCCTGGGTGCACGCGCTGGCGGAGCCTTCACTCGGATTGCTGGGAACACTGGAAGGGGCGGGTATCAGCTGGCTGCAGGTTGCCCTCGTTGTGCATTAAAAGGCCCAAGGCTCTGCGAGTGAGTCAGCTGCGCGGTGCCCACTGACCCAGCTAAGGACCTGCCCAGGGCTTTAGAGAGCTGGGTTTGCCCGGAGCTGACTTATAACCAGGCTTGGGGGTGAGACAACGAAGGGTCTAGAACAGCAGCGTCCAACCTGCCGGGGGGGACGACCCCGGTGGCCCCTGAGTATGTGCCATGCCCCATGGTGTCAGAGTGTCACTGCAGAGTGCGGGGGTGGCTCCCGGGAGCCCGGAACCCTGTCCCTTGCCTGCTGCAGCTGCTCACCGGCGCCCCCGCTGGCTGCCTGTTGCACTGCCCTAGAGGGGCAGAAAGCAGCTGGCTGCTCCATTGGCTGCAGAAGCCTCTGGAGAGCAGGATACAGGAGCTCCACTGGCTCTGCCTGAGCCTATGGGAGCCCCTAGTGCAGGCTGGCTCCCCTTCCCCACGCAGCCACTCTGGGCAGCGGGAAAGAGACGCTGAGAGCAAAGAGCCAGCCACACTCCCCAGTTCTCTGCCCCAGACTGGGCTTGAACCCAGGGGCTGCTCTAACTTGTTCCAGCTGGCCAGGGCCACCTGCCATCTGGAGACAGCTGAGCACAGCACGCCCCAGGCCTCCCGTCCTGCCCCAATATGCCTCTGGCGCCAGGAGCTGTAGGGGAGGACACGTAGGGCCCTGCTACGCTGGTGGGGGCTTCCCTACGCAGGCAGAATCCCCCACAGGGGCCTGTGTGTATGTGTGGGTGGGTGGGGGGGTTCTGCACCACCTGGGCAGCACAAAGGGGGCAGGCCAGCCAGGGAATCTGCCCCAGGGCACTGACTGCGGCAACTCGGCTTTTGGAAATAATGGGCCTGGCCTCACTCTGAAAAGGTTGGACAGCACAAGAGTGAAGGGACAGATCATGGCAGTGGTGGCACTTGGAACCAAGAGGAAGTTTAGCGAAGGTAAAAGGTTTGTGTGTGTGAGAGAGCGTGTGTATGTGTGTGCATGGGCGTGTGTGTATGTGTGTGCACATGAGCGTGTACATGCATGTGTGTGAGTGTGTGTGTGCGCATGTGTGCACATGTGTGCCTGAGTGTGTGAGTGCATGTTCACGCGTGCATGTGTGTGTGTGAACACGTGTGTGTGTGTGTGTGTGCACATGCATGTGTATGTGAGTGTGTGTGCATATTTGTGTGCATGTGGAGGTGTGTGTATGTGAGAGAACATGTGTGTCCATGTGGATGTGTGTGAGTGTGCGTGCATCAGCTCAGCACTCAGTGTCTCTGCACTGTGCCAAGCCTAGACCGCGTGAGGCGGTGTTTATGCCAGTTGAACTAATCAAGCTTTCCCCCAGGTTACCTACCTCTAGATTAACTCAAAGCACTGAAACAAACACATCTGCATCCGACGAAGTGGGTATTCACCCACGAGAGCTCATGCTGCAAAACATCTGTTAGTCTATAAGGTGCCACAGGATTCTTTGCTGCTTCTACAGAACCAGACTAACACGGCTACCCCTCTGATACTTGACATCTGCAATGACAATATTTCTTATTATTATTCTGTTCAGTTGAAGCACATAGGAAGATATACCCTTAATTTCTATTTGCCAACATCTGTAATGCAGCCTCGAAGCTGCTTAACTAAGTGTTGTTAAATAAGGGTAAAATTCTGCTCTGTGCTAGCTAAGTGCATCCTTATTAGGCGACTTCTGAGTTGCTCCCCAGGTCCTTTTTCCTTGGCTGGCAGAGAGGTGGGGCACAGGAATTGTGGCAGCTTCTCCTGAGGATCCTTGTGTCTCTACCCTGCAGAAGGAAACGCCTAATTCCATGAGCTGAACTCAACAGAAAATACACCAAGATTACCCAGAAACCCAAACTAACAGAAAGGAAAGTTCCCACTTACCATTGGGACAAATGTCCATCTCCTCTTAGGGTTTGCTTGTGTCTGTGGGATTAAGAGATCCAAGCCACATAACTCATTTGTCTGGAAGGTACCTTTCAGTTCAGCATCCCAAGGTGAGCAGAGACAATTAGCATCATGTAATGTACAGTGAGCGGCAGCAGCATGTGCTCAGTCTCCTCCAAATACCCTGTCAGTAGACGAATAGCACTTCGGGACGTCTACACTGCGATAAAAACCCAGCGGCACCGAGTCGCAAAGCCCAGGGCAGCTGGCTTGGCCTTGTGGGGCTCCAGCAGGGATACAAAATTCCTGTCTGGATGTTTGGGCTCCAGCTGGAGCCCAGGCTCTGAAGCCCACCCCCTCGCAGGGTCTCAGAGTCCAATTTGCAGCTTGAGCCCGAACATCCATACTGCAATTTTATAGCCCTGCAGCCCAAGCCCCAGTCAGGTGACCTGGACCAGCTGTGGCTGTGCCGGGCGCCTTTTACTGTAATGTAGACATACCCTGAGGCCCTGAGCCTGCAAATACATGGCTGTTCATGTGAGGCCCTTAGTGACTTCGAACACGCTGGGTGAAGGTGAAGCGTTTGTGTCAGTGTTTGCAGGAGCAGGGTCTTCGTTCTCAGAGAACTATTCTTATTTTCCTCAAGACTGATGGGAATACAATCTAGCAGAAACAAGGATCTCCTAGAAAGTTTCCATCAATGTCAGGACCACCAAATAATCCTGAATATGCATAACAGCAAATCAATGCAAATGAGTAGCCCCGTGCCTCATCGTCAGGGGTGTGCAGTGACATTGCAGCAACTTTGTAGGTGGCAGATAAAAAAATAGCTCTGTTCTATCAGGGATGATTCATCCCTACACTTGCATGCCTTGTGTACTGAGCTCTACACTGGCCTGCCTTGTTAGTCTTCTATGAGTAGATCAACTCACCTCAAGAACTCAACAATGTTTCCATATAGCTAGAGTCTAATTGATCTCATCTGCACATGTGAAGTTTTAGTAGATGCATAGTATCCGAATGCAAACTTCAAAGAACTATGTTAAACATCTATAGTGCATTTAATCTAATCAACTGCCAGAACGCATACAATGGCCTGATGTCTCAGTAATTATTGAATTGTTGAGTCGTGCAAAGAGAGATGCTCCCTTCTGTACTTACATAATGGCAAGGCCCCATTAAAACCTGAGGTATTCAGTTCAACATTTGCATGTCTTTTCAGTGATGTTCCACGAAATGGCATCCTCCGCACGCTTTCAGGGGCCCGAGAGAATCCTCCAGGGGGTTCAATCTGCAGCCAGGTGAACCATGTTTTAATTCTGGGCCATGCAATGCATGTGTTGCATATATCGATGGCATGCCCCTGCCCATTTTATATGCATTAGCATTAAAGAATTATGTCAGAGTAGCAGCTGGATGCCTGAATTAGGATGAGGCACGTGCTGTGCTAGGTGCTGTATAAACACTTATGGTGCCATGGCCCCACCCCAAGAATCTTGCAGTCAACAGACCAGTAGTTTTTATGGGTTAACCTAGGTCTAACACAGGATTTGATTCTAAGGGCCACATTAAAAAATAATAATTGTTGCCTAAATTGTAGTTGCAACCTCTGCATATGGAAGTCCTGCATTTGTGCCCATATTTATGCATTTTGCCTCCATGAGAAAATGCAGATATTGTATCCTGCATGTGCCACAAGTGTGGACGCGCGACAGAAGCATATGCCCATTTTACAGGTACACACTGCTAAGGCACAGCGGGGTCAGAGCCTGCGCCCTTTGAGCTCTCTGGAAAAGCTGCCGCTGATGACAGTGAGTGCAGGATCAGGCCCGTGTTGGGCACCTAGGGAAATGAGGCAGCCCCCTGAACTCCAGCATTAATTACATTTTTGCCTGGTGATAAATTGCATCTGAATGCAAATTAATAAAAACAGAAGTTAAAAAGCAAGCCCCCTTCCCCCCTGCTGTCACAGTACTGGCCTGCTCGCTCCTGTGAACACAGCAGTGTAGAATTGCTAGAGAATCTTGCCTCCACCCAGCAGGGACACATGACCTTGTGCAATGGAGAGGAGAGTTGCCTTTCCCAGGGGAGGCCTGCCTGGGCCTGCAACTGCGCAGATATAATGACAAGAAACAGAAGGTCTGAACTTTTTTTCCACTTAATAACAAACTGGCTTCAATTAATATAAACAACTTTCCTTAACCTCCACAAGGCAGGACAGATGAGTCATGCACTTGAACAAAAATGCTTTTTAGCAAATGCGTTTTAGAGTAATTGAAGTAATTACCCTGAGAGTGAGAAAACACAACTCCAGGAATGCCATTGGATGTGCGCCAGCGTGTACCACCCAGCAAAAGAGCTGGCAGCCGTCCGTCTGTCCATCCATACGCTGATGGTCTTGGGCACTGCACTGGGATTCAGGAGACTGAATGAGGGAGGGAACCTAGTGAGAGAGGATGTGGAGAAAGCTAGTGTACTCAATGCTTTTTTTGCCTCTGTCTTCACAGACAAGGTCAGCTCCCAGACAGCTGCACTCTGCAGCACGGTATGGGGAGGAGGTGACCAGCTCTCTGTGGAGAAAGAAGTAGTTCGGGGCTATTTAGGAAAGCTGGACGAGCACAAGTCCATGGGGCCGGATGCGCTGCATCCGAGGGTGCTAAAGGAGTTGGCCGATGAGATTGCAGAGCCATTGGCCATTATCTTTGAACAATCATGGCGATCGGGAGGTCCCGGATGACTGGAAAAGGCTAATGTAGTGCCCATCTTTAAAAAGGGAAGAAGGAAGATCCAGGGAACTATAGGCCAGTCAGTTTCACCTCAGTCCCTGGAAAAACATGGAACAGGTCCTCAAGGAATCAATCCTGAACCACTTAAAGGAGGGGAAAGTGATCAGGAACAGTCAGCATGGATTCACCAAGGGCAAGTCATGCCTGACTAACCTAATTGCCTTCTATGATGAGATAACCGGCTCTGTGGATGAGGGGAAAGCAGTGGATGTGCTATTTCTGGACTTTAGCAAAGCTTTTGATACGGTCTCCCAGTATTCTTGCCAGCAAGTTAAAGAAGTATGAGCTGGATGAATGGACGGTAAGGTGGATAGAAAACTGGCTAGAGGGTCGGGCTCAACGGGTAGTGATCAATGGTTCCATGTCTAGTTGGCAGCCGGTATCAAGTGGGGTGCCCCAAGGGTCGGTGCTGGGGCTGGTTTTATTCAATATCTTCATTAACGATCTGGAGGATGGTGTGGACTGCACCCTTAGCAAGTTTGCAGATGACACTAAACTGGGAGGAGTGGTTGATACGCTGGAGGGTAGGGATAGAATACAGAGGGACCTAGACAAATTAGAGGATTGGGCCAAAAGAAATCTGATGAGGTTCAACAAGGACAAGTGCAGAGTCCTGCATTTAGGACGGAAGAATCCCACGCACTGCTACAGACTAGGGACCGAATGGCTGGGCAGCAGTTCTGCAGAAAAGGACCTAGGGGTTACAGTGGACGAGAAGTTGGATATGAGTCGACAGTGTGCCCTTGTTGCCAAGAAGGCTAATGGCATTTTGGGTTGTATAAGTAGGGGCATTTCCAGCAGATCGAGGGATGTGATCATTCCCTCTACTCAGCACTGGTGAGGCCTCATTTGGAGTACTGTGTCCAGTTTTGGGCCCCACACTACAAGAAGGATGTGGATAAATTGGAGAGAGTCCAGCGGAGGGCAACAAAAATGCTTAGGGGGCTGGAGCATATGACTTATGAGGAGAGGCTGAGGGAACTGGGATTGTTTAGTCTGCAGAAGAGAAGAATGAGGGGGGATTTGATAGCTGCTTTCAACTACCTGAAAGGGGGTTCCAAAGAGGATGGATCTAGACTGTTCTCAGTGGTAGAAGATGACAGAACAAGGAGTAATGGTCTCAAGTTGCAGAGGGGGAGGTTTAGGTTGGACATTAGGAAAAACTTTTTCACTAGTAGGGTGGTGAAGAACTGGAATGGGTTACCTAGGGAGGTGATGGAATCTCCTTCCTTAGAGGTTTTAAGGTCAGGCTTGACAAAGCCCAGGCTGGGATGATTTAGTTGGGTTTGGTCCTGCTTTGAGCAGGGGGTTGGACTAGATACCTCCTGAGGTTCCTTCTAACCCTGAGATTCTATGATTCAGTTCCTGGTTCTACCACAGGCTTCTTGTGTGACCTTGGATAGACCTGTGACACCAGCAGGCCAGGTGCCAGTTCCTGCCAAGGTCCCCCTGTCTCAACTAGACACTGACAGATGCAGAGCTGGAATCCGCTTGACTCACTCGTGGGTTCATATCAATAAAATCGGTATTATCAAGAGTTTCGGGTTAGGCTCTATTGAGAGTTGGGAGTTGCTGGATGAATTCATCTCACTTGTAATATCCGTGTTCCACGTGGTCATGTAATATTGGAGCGGGTGTCGTGAGAGCCTCTGTGACTGTCTGAACTGCCATGCAGGAGAGGGACGTTAATGAGTGTGAAGAGCTCTTCTGCAGAAATTGTTACGCCCCTTCCAAAGCGGAGACCCATCGATACCAGACAGGCTAGGGGTGGGGCTTACAGCTGGGAACTCCCTACATCTGGAGTGAGAAACCATCAGCAAAAGGACTACAGCTCTTTTTGTTACTCCACCCTCCTCCCCGGACATGAGTCATGCAAGTGGACCCCTCTCATCCGCTGAGTATGAGCACATGGCAGGGGGGGGCAAAAACCCCAAACCAAAGGGATTAAGGAGCTCTGTGCTGCTGGAATTCTGGGGTGGGATGCAAGGTGTTTCTAGGCAAAAGCAGGAGATCCCCAGCCACTTAGCCTGGGTTAGCTCTAACAGTCAAACAGAGCTTGCAGATGTGCCAGAAGCCTCTGTTACCTTTTGAAACCTAAGACTGTAACTCATTCATGTGCCTCTGTTTGCTTTAACTTTGTAAATAATTCTCTAGTTTCCTTTTCCTATTTAATAAATCTGTATATAGTTTATTCTAGGGTTGGCTACAAACATTGTCCTTGGTATGAGATCTAAGGCCCAACTGAGCTGAGGTAAGTGACTGGTCCCTTGGGATTAGAAATAGCCGGAATATTGCTGTGATTCTTGCGGTAAGGGGCCCCCTGTCACACAGATGTGCTCACCTGGGTGGCAAGACAGACTGGAGCACCCGGGGACTGTCCAGGACTCTGTGTTAAGCCTGGTAAAGAGCCTGAGGAGTTTGCACTGGGTGCAGTTGGTTGGTTAAATCTGATAATTCTGATCTTTATTATGGTGTCCCCCAGTTTGCCGGGTGCTGAAGTCAGACGTACTGGCCTGTAATTGCCAGGATCACCTCTGAAGCCTTTTTAAAAATTGGTGTCACATTAGCTCTCCTCCAGCCATCTGGCACAGAAGCTGATGTAAATGACAGGTTACAGACTACGGCTAGTAGTTCTGCAATATCACATCTGAGTTCCTGCAGAACTCTTGGGTGAATCCCATCTGGTCCTGGTGACTTATTGCTGTTTAGTTTATCAATTTGTTCCAAAACCTCCTCTAGTGATGCCTCTGTGTGGTACAGTTCTTCAGATCTGTCACCTAAAAGAATGGCTCAGGTGTAGGAATCTCCCTCAGATCCCCTGCAGTGAAGACCAATTCAAAGAATTCTTTTAGTTTCTCCAAAATGGCCTTATTGTCCTTGAGTGCTCCTTTAGCATCTCAATCGTCCAGTGGCCCCACTGGTTGTTTGGCAGGCTTCCTGCTTCTGATGGACTTAAAAAACATTATGTACCATAAAATATACCATTTTATGTAATAAATTTTATGTTAGTTTATGTGTCTTTTGCTAGTTGTTCTTCAAATTCTTTCTTGGCCTGTCTAATTATACTTTTACACTTGACTTGCCAGAGTGTTTGCTCCTTTCTATTTTCCTCAGTAGGATTTGACTTCCAATTTTTAAAGGATGCCTTCTGGCCTCTAACCACTTCTTTTACTTTGTTGTTTAGCCATGGTGGCACTTTTTTGGGTCTCTTACTATGTTTTTTAATTTGGGGTACACATTTAATTTGAGCCTATATTGCATCTTATTTAAATGTTTCCATGCAGCTTATGGGCATCTCACTTTGTGACTGTACTTTTAAATTTCCTTTAAATTAAATGTGTGGGGTAAAACAGCTGAGATCTGCCCCACATCTCCTGGAGACAGTTTAGTTGAATGGTTCAATGGGACTCCAAAAACTATGTTGGGGTATATGCAAATGAGAGGGACAAGTGACTGGGATGAAATGCTCCCCTAGTCATTAATTGCTTGTGAGGTGCCCCAAAGCCCATTGCGTTTGCCCCATTTGACCTCCTGTATGGGGAGTAAGGAGAGAGGTCCTCTGGATCTCACGGGAAGGCGGCACTGAGACAGAGGACAGTGACTGAATAGGTAAAGATTTAGAGCCTATGATGGAGGAGGTTTAAATGAACCTCACTAAAGCCAAGCTGTACAGGAAGCATGATATTGTGATGTCCCAGCTCTCGAACCCAAGCCTGGGAGGCCCCAGACAGCTGCTGCAGCCTAGTCTCCACCCAGTGTCTGCTGAAACCTGCTGGGCCGAGGAGCTAGTAGGACTATAGCCGTAGCCAAAACACTACCCACGGGAGCCCTGATTGGAGGATCATCCGGCTCCACCGACTGGTCCAACCATGCTATTTAAGCCAGAAGGAGGCTGCCTCACCGCCGCCTTTGCCCCTATTCCCACCATGCTCCTGCTCTGTGCTTGATCCTTGCATCTCCTCCAATTCCTGCCCTTACCCCTCGCCTCCAATCACGTGTTGCCAGTCCTGGTTCCGACCCCAGCCTCCAACTTCTGACCCTGTCTCTGGCTTGACCCCTGGCTCCAGTAACTGGCAGGAGACTCTGGCGCTGAGCCTTGGTTTCATTCCCCACCCTGGACGCCTGCTCTGCCCACTAGGCCAGACCCACTCCAGTCCATATCAGGTATGATCACAATTCCTGTGTTGCCTGATCTATTGAGTAAGGGATTCATTTGGTTTCCCCAATTAACACTCTGTAATTTGGTAGCGTCTTGTCCCAAGATCAAGGCCAGGGTTATCAGAATTACTGCTGTGGGAGCCCGATGGGACACAACCACCACAACAGTCACACTCGGGGAAGTAACTAAAAGTTTTATTATTACAATGATCAGTCCAATGAGTCAAACAATCCAAACAAGCAAAGTGAGGTAGTACAACACTGCGAGAGCAACCCCCACAATTACACATCTGTCCTCCCACTATCCTTGGGGGCTCTAGAGACTGAGACAGGTCCTAGGCTGGCTCCAGTATTGCCAATGCAGCACTCCAATGGCTGTACTAGGGACCAGATGTTCTGTAGGCCTCGATGTCCCTCATGCAAATGTACGCATTGCTCTTCCCTCCTTACCAAATCTTAACTTCCTCACCCTCATCATGTCGGGGTGTCCTTGTCCTCTAGATTAGTATATTCATTAGGTTAAACTCATTAACATATACGTCTGTCGGATTACCATACTTAGGTGCAGTTAACATCTACTAATATTCCCTCCAAAATACCATAAACTGGTACAAACTGTCTTCTTGCAGTTACCTGTCAGCCATCTGCACCACTTCTAATGCCATCTTGTGACTTATAGTCACGTTCGTTTACTCACTTATCCTAACTTATTAAGTAACTACAGCTACTTAGGCTGTGAGCCTTATACTTAGGGCTCTTGATTAATCGCAGTTAACTCACGCGATTAACTAAAAAAAAATTAATCGCGACAAAAATTAATTGCGATTAATCGCACTGTTAAACAATAGAATACCAACTGAAACTTATTAAATATTTTTAGATGTTTTTCTACATTTTCAAATATATTGGTTTCTATTACAACACAGAATACAAAGTGCACAGTGCTCACTTTATATTTTTATTACAAATATTTGCACTATAAAAATGATAAAAGAAATAGTATTATTCAAGCAGCAAAGAGTCCTGTGGCACCTTATAGACTAACAGACGTATTGGAGCATGAGCTGTGGGTGAATACTCACTGGCCGGATGCATGTAGTGGAAATTTCCAGGGCAGGTATATATATGCGAGCAAGAAGCAGGCTAGAGATAACGAGGTTAGTTCAATCAGGGAGGATGAGGCCCTCTTCTAGCAGCTGAGGTGTGAAAACCAAGGGAGGAGAAACTGGTTCTGTAATTGGCTAGCCATTCACAGTCTTTGTTTAATCCTGAGCTGATGGTGTCAGATTTGCAGATGAACTGAAGCTCAGCAGTTTCTCTTTGAAGTCTGGTCCTGAAGTTTTTTTGCTGCAGGATGGCCACCTTTAAATCTGCTATTGTGTGTCCAGGAAGGTTGAAGTGTTCTCCTACAGGTTTTTGTATATTGCCATTCCTAATGTCTGATTTGTGTCCATTTATCCTTTCATGTAGGCACTGTCCAGTTTGGCCGATGTACATAGCAGAGGGGCATTGCTGGCATATGATGGCATATATTACATTGGTGGACGTGCAGGTGAATGAACCGGTGATGGTGTGGCTGATCTGGTTAGGTCCTGTGATGGTGTCACTGGTGTAGATATATGGGCAGAGTTGGCATCGAGGTTTGTTGCATGGATTGGTTCCTGAGCTAGAGTTACTATGGTGCGGTGTGCAGTTATTGGTGAGAATATGCTTCAGGTTGGCAGGTTGTCTGTGGGCGAGGACTGGCCTGCCACCCAAGGCCTGTGAAAGTGTGGGATCATTGTCCAGGATGGGTTGTAGATCCCTGATGATGCGTTGGAGGGGTTTTAGCTGGGGACTGTATGTGATGGCCGGTGGAGTTCTGTTGGTTTCTTTCTTGGGTTTGTTTTGCAGAAGGAGGCTTCTGGGTACACGTCTGGCCCTGTTGATCTGTTTCCGTATTTCCTCGTGCAGGAATTGTAGTTTTGAGAATGCTTGGTGAAGATTTTGTAGGTGTTGGTCTCTGTCTGAGGGGTTGGACCAGATGCGGTTGTACCTCAGTGCTTGGCTGTAGACAATGGATCGTGTGGTGTGCCCGGGATGGAAGCTGGAGGCATGAAGGTAGGCATAGCGGTCAGTGGGTTTTCGGTATAGGGTGGTGTTAACATGACCATCACTTATTTGCACCGTGGTGTCTAGGAAGTGGACCTCCCATGTAGATTGGACCAGACTGAGGTTGATGGTGGGGTGAAAGCTGTTGAAATCGTGGTGGAATTTTTCCAGAGTCTCCTTCCCATGGGAAGTTCACCTCATACAAGCACTGTAGTGCAATCTCTTTATTGTGAAAGCTTAACTTACAAATGTAGATATTTTGTTACATAACTGCACTCAAACAATGTAAAACTTTAGAACCTATAAGTCCACTCAGTCCTACTTCTTATTCAGCCAATCACTAAGACAAACAAGTTTATTTACATTTATGGGAGATAATGCTGCCTGCTTCTTATTTACAATGTTACCTGAAAGTGAGAACAGCTGTTCGCCTGGCACTTTTGTAGCTGGCGTTGCAAGGTATTTACGTGCAGATATACTAAACATTCATATGCCCTTCATGCTTCGACCACCATTCCAGAGGACATTCTTCTTCCATGCTGATGATGCTAGTTAAAAATAATGCATTAATTAAATTTGTGACTGAACTCCTTGGGAGAGAATTGTATGTCTCCTGTTCTGTTTTACCTATGTTCTGCCATATATTTCATGTTATAGCAGTCTCGGATGATGACTCCAGCACATATTCATTTTAAGAACAATTTCACAGCAGATTTCTCAAAATGCAAAGAAGGTACCAATGTGAGAGTTCTAAAATAGCTACAGCACTCGACCCAAGGTTTAAGAATCTGAAGTGCCTTCTAAAATCTGAGAGGGACGAGGTGTGGAGCATGCTTTGAGAAGACTTAAAAGAGCAACACTCTGATGCAGAAATGATAGAACCTGAACCACCAAAAAGAAAATTAACCTTCTGCTGGTGGCATCTGACTCAGATGATGAAATGAACATGCGCCGGTCCACACTGCTTTGGATCGTTATTGAGCAGAACCTGTCGTCAGCATTGACACATGTCCTCTGGAATGGTGGTTGAAGCATGAAGGGATGTATGAATTTTTAGCGCATCTGGCAGGTAAATATCTTGCGACACTGGCTACAACAGTGCCATGCGAACATCTGTTCTCACTTTCAGGTGACATTGTAAACAAGAAGCAGGCAGCATTATCTCCTGCAAATTGTAACCAAACTTGTTTGTCTGAGCGATTGGCTGAACAAGAAGTAGGACTGAGAGGACTCCAGGTAGGCGAAAGTAAGTTAAAGGACTTACCGGTATGCTGGAGTTCTGAGCAGGGCGTGGCCTCAACTGGAAGAGGCGTGGCCTCAACCAGAAGAAGCAGGACCTTAAATCAAGATTTAAAGGCCCCAGGGCTCCAGCTGCAGCTGGGAGTCCCAGGCCTTTAAATCACCCCGGAACTACCAGCTGCAGAGGTGGCTGGGAGTTCTGGGGCTTGGGTGATTTAAAGGGCCCGGAGCTCTGGCTGCCACTACCACAGTGGAGCCCGGCCCTTTAAATCGCCGCTGGAGCCCTGTCACCGCTACCCCGGGCTTTGGCAGCCGGGCTCAGGCAGCAATTTAAAGGGCCTGGGGCTCCAGCGCGGGAGCCCCTGACCCTTTAAATCGCCGCCAAGCCCTGCTGCTGGAGCCCCGAGGTAGCGGCGTGGGATTGAAAGGATCAGGGGCTCTGGCTGCTGCGAGGAGCCCCGGACCCTTTAAAACACCGCCGAGCCCTGCCGCCGAGCCCTGGGGTAGCAGCAGCAGGGCTCCCATGTGGATTTAAAGAGCCGGGCTCCCGCAGTGGCAGGAGCCCAGGGCCCTTTAAATCACCCCCAGAGTCCTGCCTCTGGGGCTCCGGCAGCTGGGCTTGGGAGGTGATTTAAAGGGCCCTGGACTCCAGCCAGTGCAGGGAGCCCTGGGCCCTTTAAATTGCCAGCCTGGGGAAGCCAGTCCGGTCTGGCACGGCGCACCGTACCGTACCGTACCAGCTTACTTTCACCTCTGACTTCAGCTCTAAAGTTTTACATTGTTTTATTTTTGAATGCAGTTATTATTTGTACATAATGCTACATTTCTAAGTTCAACTTTCATGATAAAGAGATTGCACTACAGTACTTGTAATGGGGGAATTGAAAAATACTATTTCTTTTGTTTTTTACACTGCAAATATTTGTAATAAAATAAAGTGAGCACTGTACACTTTGTATTCTGTGTTGTCATTGAAATCAATATATTTGAAAATGTAGAAAACATCCAAAAATATTTAAATGAATGGTATTCTATTGTATTTAACAACGCAATTAATCACACGATTAATCACGATTTTTTTAATCACATGATTAATCACGATTAATTTTTTTAATTGCTTGACAGCCCTGCTTATACCTATGCTAACGGCTAAGCTATTCTTGTAGGCCTAGGCCTATAGGTCTCTTGCATTCCTGTGGTCAGTTCCTTACCCTTTTATCGTCTCCATACTGTGTAAGTGTCAGTGCTGTGTGGGTGTGTACTCACTGCCTGGGCTACACCCGTGAACGCTCATTTGATGTGGGGGTTTTGCCCAGCAAAAAGGTACAAAATGCAAAACTCAAGGGAGAGACCTTCCGAGGGTGCTGAGAGTGTGACTGAGGTTCCTCATAAGACGCAGCAATGCCACAGCAAAGTTGCTTCACAAATGATGCATGTCAGTAGGCTTAAAGCCTCTCTCCATAGAGAAGCCATTGTAAATATGATTTGTTGTGTGCAGGAGGATTCTGAGAGAGCTTCCCTCCTTGAGCTGTTGGTTGACTGCCATAGAGGGCCGTGAGGGTACGTCTACACTACGGGACTATTCGAATTTGCATAAACTGGTTTTGTAAAACAGATTGTATAAAATCGAGTGCGTGCGCCACACTAAACACATTAAATCGGTGGTCCGAGGCTAGCATCGACTTCTGAGCGTTGCACTGTGGGTAGCTATTCCGTAGCTATCCCATAGTTCCCGCAGCCTCCCCTGCCCCTTGGAATTTCCGGGTTGAGATCCCAGTGCCTAATGGGGCAAAAATCATTGTTGCGGGTGGTTCTGGGTAAATGTCGTCAGTCACTCCTTCCTCTGGGAAAGCAACGGCAGACAAGCATTTCACGCCTTTTTTCCCTGGATTGCCCTGGCAGATGCCATAGCATGGCAATCATGGAGCCTGTTTTGCCTTTTGTGACTGTCACCGTATGTGTACTAGATGCCGCTCACAGAGGCGATTCAGCAGCACTACACAGCAGCATGCTTTTGCTTTTGCATGACAGCAGAGATGGTTATCAGCCATACTGCACCATCTACCAATCCATAAATTGGTAAAAAGATGATCATGGCTACCAGTCGTTTTGCACTATTTGCTGCTGTCATAAGTGCCCCTGGCTGCTCTTAGCCAGGGGCGCAAAAGCCAAAATTGGGAATGACTCCCAGAGTCAATCCCTCCTTTTTGGTATCTAAAAATAGAATCAGTCCTGCCTAGAATATGGGCAAGTGTACTAGAGAACCACTGTATCAGAGAGCACAGCTGCTCTGTGTCAGATCCAGCAGAAATTATGAGCTGTATGCTATTCAGAGGGGGTGCTCCTGCAACAACCCCACCTGTTGATTCCATTCTTCCCCCAGCCTTCCTGGGCTACTGTAGCATTGTCCCCCCACTTGTGTGATGAAGTAATAAAGAATGCAGGAATAAGACACACTGACTTGTTAGTGAGAAATGAGTGGAAGGCAGCCTCCAGCTGCTATGATAGTCCAGACAGGACAGTAAGGAGTGTGGAGGAGAGGAGCCCAGCATCCTCTACTAGTCCAGGAGCAATTGAATCTTTTTTTTACACATGAAGGGTGGGGGCTGACAGAGCTCAGCCCCCTGTTGCTATGACAACAATGGTTATCAGCCATACTGTACCATCTACCAGGAAAAATTAGGCCAGGCACCCTTGATAGACCTCACCGATGCTAGTCTGCATGGTTACTAGTCCTTTTGCACTGCCCCTTTGCCAATAGGCTGATGATGAGGACGGGTACCAGTCTTATTGCACCATCAGCCACCCATGGCGGGCGAAGCAAGGATGTTGAGGTTGAGTGCTGCAGCATCGGGTCTATCTGCAGCATTCAGTAAAGATAGGGTGACATGTTAAAGAGTCAAGAGAGGATTGTTTTCCCTTTCACTTCTGGGGTGGGTGGGTGAGGGGTGCGTAAATTGCCGAGCTATGCCCTGACCCACTGCGGACACTGTGTTTGACCCTAGAAGCATTTGGAGCTCAGCCAAGAATGCAAATACTTTTCGGAGACTGCAGGAACTGTGGGATAGCTTGAGCTCTCCAATCCATGAGCATCCATTTGATTCTTTGGCTTTCCATTACGTTTGTCACGCAGCAGTGTGCTGAGCCCCTGCTATGGCGTCTGTCTGGAGATTTTTTAAAAATGATTTTGAATTTCGTCTTCTGTAATGGAGCGCTGATAGAACAGATTTGCCTGCCCTTACAGCGATCACATCCGCATGGTCCATGCGGAGCTCTTCTTTAATTTGATTTTTAACTGCATCGCCACACGTGCTGATCTGAGCTCCACGCTAGGCAAACAGGAAATATTCAAAAGTTCGGGGCTTTTTCTGTCTATCTGGCCACTGCATCCGAGTTCAGATTGCTGTCCAGAGCGGTCAGTGGTGCACTGTGGGATACCGCCCGAGGCCAATACCGCCGATCTGCGGCCACACTAACCCTATTCCGATATGGTAATTCCGATACTAGCGCTACTCCTCTCGTTAGGGAGGAGTACAGAAACCGGTTTAAAGAGCCCTTTATACCGATATAAAGGGCCTCTCAGTGTGGACGGGTGTGGCGTTAAATCGGTTTTACGCTCCTAAAACCGGTTTAAATGCCTAGTGTAGACCAGGCCTGTGATACGTGCATAGAGTTAACAGACTGAAAGGGCAGAAATGTCAGCTGTGCTGCAAAGAAACAAGCAGGTCTCTAGTATGCCAGGTTTGACTCAGAAGATGGTCTCGCATTGATGCTGGGACTCAGCCTGCCCCGAGTAGAGCCTCCCAAACCACTGGAGAAAGGCAGGAGCAGATTCGTAAAGAAATACCCAGTACGTTGGAAATGGAGCTATTAGAGTGGGACAGTTCCTGTGCCTCACTTGTGTTATGGTTCCTAAGGGAGCTGGGACTATACGGTTGCTGTCACAGTACCTGACAACTATCCTCTGCCCAGAATGGGTGACATGTTCGATACCTGAGGAAAGGCAAAGTACCTAGGTTGGTTAAAGGCTATTGGAAAATACCCTTAAACAGCAAAGCATGGAGAAAATCTACTTTCATTACTGATATGGGACTTTGTGAGTACAAAGTGTTACCTTTTGGGTTCATTAATGCAGGAGTCACTTTGCAGAGGCTCATTAATCAAGTGTTAAACAGATTACAAGATTTTGCATTGTAGCTATTGCAATATGTAGCAATTTGTGGTGATATCATAAAAACCATTTGGGAACTGTGGGAAACTTCTGAAAAAGGGGCAGCCTATACAGGAAGGATGGTCTCCACCTAAACAAAAATGGAACCAGACTTCTGGCACTTAAAATGAAAAAGGTCGTTGAGCAGTTTTTAAACTAAGGGCCGGGGAAACCCGACAGGTGCGGAGGAGCACGTGGTTTGGACAAAGACATCCCTTATGGGAGGTTCTACTAATGGAGATTCTCTATGTCCTAGTAAGGAGGAGAGGATGGAAGATAAAATACAGGTAGGCTCTGATGAGAAACAGTCAAATGAAAAAGAGTCCCATTCAATCACATCATGTAATGGCAGACAGCTAAAAAGTGACAAGTTCTTAAAGTGCTTATATACAAATGCTAGAAGTCTAAATAACAGGATAAGTGAACTAGAGTGCCTGGTATTAAATGAGGATATTCATAGAATCATAGAATCTCAGGGTTGGAAGGGACCTCAGGAGGTCATCTAGTCCAACCCCCTGCTCAAAGCAGGGCCAATCCCAACTAAATCATCCCAGCCAGGGCTTTGTCAAGCCTGACCTTAAAAACCTCTAAGGAAGGAGATTCCACCTCCCTAGGAACCCATTCCAGTGCTTCACCACCCTACTAGTGAAAAAGTTTTTCCTAAGGTCCAACCTAACCCTCCCCCTCTGCAACTTGAGACCATTACTCCTTGTTCTGTCATCTTCTACCACTGAGAACAGTCTAGATCCATCATCTTTGTAACCCCATTTCAGGAAGTTGAAACCAGCTATCAAATCCCCTCATTCTTCTCTTCTGCACACTAAACAATCCCAGTTCCTCAGCCTCCTCTCATAAGTCATGTGCTCCAGCCCCTAATAATTTTTGTTGCCCTCCGCTGGACTCTCTCCAATTTATCCACATCCTTCTTGTAGTGTGGGGCCCAAAACTGACACAGCACTCCAAATGAGGCCTCGCCAGTGCTGAGTAGAGGGAATGATCACATCCTCGATCTGCTGGAAATGCCCCTACTTATACAACCCAAAATGCCATTAGCCTTCTTGGCAACAAGGGCACACTGTTGACTCATATTCAGCTTTTTGTCCACCGAAACCCCTAGGTCCTTTTCTGCAGAACTGCTACCCAGCCATTCGGTCCTAGTCAGGCAGTGCATGGGATTCTTCCGTCCTAAGTGCAGGACTCTGCACTTGTCCTTGTTGAACCTCATCATATTTCTTTTGGCCCAATCCTCTAATTTGTCTAGGTCCCTCTGTATCCTAGCCCTACCCTCCAGCGTATCAACCACTCCTCCCAGTTTAGTGTCATCTGCAAACTTGCTAAGGGTGCAGTCCACACCATCCTCCAGATCATTAATGAAGATATTGAAGAAAACCGGCCCCAGCACCGACCCTTGGGGCACTCCACTTGATACTGGCTGCCAACTAGACATGGAACCATTGATCGCTACCCGTTGAGCCCGACCATCTAGCCAGTTTTCTATCCACCTTACCGTCCATTCATCCAGCCCAGACTTCTTTAACTTGCTGGCAAGAATACTGTGGAGACTGTATCAAAAGCTTTGCTAAAATCCAGAAATAGTACATCCACTGCTTTCCCTCATCCACAGAGCCGGTTATCTCGTCATAGAAGGCAATTAGGTTAGTCAGGCATGACTTGCCCTTGGTGAATCCTCGCTGACTGTTCCTGATCACTTTCCTCCTTTAAGTGGTTCAGGATTGATTCCTTGAGGACCTGTTCCATGATTTTTCCAGGGACTGAGGTGAGACTGACTGGCCTGTAGTTCCCTGGATCTTCCTTCTTCCCTTTTAAAAGATGGGCACTACATTAGCTTTTTTCCAGTCATCCGGGACCTCCCCCGATTGCCATGATTTTTCAAAGATAATGGCCAATGGCTCTACAATCTCATCGGCCAACTCCTTTAGCACCCTCGGATGCAGTGCATCCGGCCCCATGGACTTGTGCTCGTCCAGCTTTCCTAATAGCCCGAACTACTTCATTCTCCACAGAGATCTGGTCACCTCCTCCCCATACCGTGCTGCAGAGTGCAGCTGTCTGGGAGCTGACCTTGTCTGTGAAGACAGAGGCAAAAAAAGCATTGAGTACACTAGCTTTCTCCACATCCTCTCTCACTAGGTTCCCTCCCTCATTCAGCAAGGGGCCCACACTTTCCTTGACTTTCTTCCTGTTGCTAACATACCTAAAGAAACCCTTCTTGTTACTCCTAACATCTCCGGCTAGCTGCAACTCCAAGTGTGATTTGGCCTTCCTGATTTCACACCTGCATGCCTGAACAATACTTTTATACTCCTCCCTGGTTATTTGTCCAATCTTCCACTTCTTGTAAGCTGTTCTTTTGTGTTTAAGACGAGCAAGGATTTCACTGTTAAGCCAAGCTGGTCGCCTGCCATATTTACTTTTCTTACTACACATCGATGGTTTGTTCCTGCAACCTCAATAAGGTTTCTTTGAAATACAGCCAGCTTTCCTCGACTCCTTTCCCGTCATGTTATTCTCCCAGGGACCTTGCCCATCAGTTCCTGAGGGAGTCGAAGTCTGCTTTTCTGAAGTCCAGGGTCTCTGTTCTACTGCTCTCCTTTCTTCCTTGTGTCAGGATCCTGAACTCGACCATCTCATGGTCACTGCCTCCCAGGTTCCCATCCACTATTGCTTCCTCTACTATTTCTTCCCTGTTTGTGAGCAGCAGGTCAAGAAGAGCTTTTCCCCTAGTTGGTTCCTCCAGCACTTGTACCAGGAAATTGTCCCCTACACTTTCCAAAAACTTCCTAGATTGTTCAGCACTGCTGTATTGCTCTTGTATTGATACAAGAGGCATCACAGAAACTTGGTGGAATGAGGATAATCAGTGGGACACAGTAATACCAGGGTAGAAAATATATCGGAAGATCAGAACAAGTCATGCTCGTGGGGGAGTGGCACTATATGCAGTGGTGAGCTGGAGCCGGTTCGCACCAGTTCACAAGAACCAGTTGTTAATGTAGAAGCCGGTGTAGAACCGGTTATTAAAGGGGCTGTTGGGTGGGCAAACTCGTCCACAGGCCACATCCGTTCCACGGGACCGTCCCTGTCCTGCCCGCCTGAGCTCCCAGCTGGGGAGGGTCCCCGGGCCCCTCCCCTGCTCCCCCCCCCCGCAGAACTGCAGTGCACCATGCCACTGGCGCCAGCGCTCTGGGCAGCTCCTGCCACTTTGAGCAGCATGGTAAGGGGGCCGGGCCGGGGCTGGGAGGAGGGGTTGGATAAGGAGCAGGAGCGGTTGGAGGGTGGAGGTTCTGGGGGTTGGTCAGGGACGGGAATGAGGGGTTGGGTAGGTGTGGGAGTTCCAGGGTATGTTGGGGTGGTAGTGGATGGGCGGGGCAGTCAGGGGACAGGGAGCAGGGTGATTTGGGTAGGGGTGGGGTCCTGGGGTCAGTTAGGGTGGGGTCTCGGGAGGTGGTCAGGGACAAGGAGCGGGGGTTGATGGGTTGTGGGTTCTGAGGGGCAGTCGGGGGCAGAACGTGGGTTGGGGTCAGATGGGGAGACAGGCACGTGGGGCTTGTACTCACTGCGCGGTTCCCACCGGGTCTTCAGTGGCACTTCAGCGGTGGGGAGGGGTGTCTTCACTCGCCTGGGTGAAGGACCCGCCACCGAAATGCCACTGAAAACCCGGAGCGAGAGAAGACCCCCACCTAAGTGCCACGAGGACCCGTAGGGAACCGGTTATTAGGATTTTGGGAGCTCATCACTGAAGAAAACATAGAATCAAATGAAGTAAAATCTTAAATGAAGTAAACTGTGCCATGGAATCTCTGTGGAGAGTGATTCCAGGCTTGACATGGAACTCAGGGATGTGGGTCTCACGGTAAAGGGGTCAAAGCGCAAAATGGGAGCTGCCAAAGTTCCTTACATAGATACTGGGCGAGGGGCGAATTTCTCCCGATCCCTGGAAAGTAGATGCTATTGGTAACTGGCCCATGGTCCAGAACAAAAAACACGTCCAGTCTTTCGTAGGTTTGGTTAACTATTACCAGAGATCGGCAGGCAGTTTTAGTGGATA
The DNA here is from genome assembly GCF_016161935.1 of Mauremys reevesii. Classification (NCBI taxonomy): domain Eukaryota; kingdom Metazoa; phylum Chordata; order Testudines; family Geoemydidae; genus Mauremys; species Mauremys reevesii. Next base: position 129,633,033 of record NC_052628.1, read on the forward strand.
TTGTGTCTGCAATCACAGACTTGTGCAAAAGCCAAAGCCAAATGAAATAGTTTGGGCAAAGGCTCGTCAGGAAGGTTTTGATAAAGTAAAGAAAACCTTATATGCAGTGGTGTTGTAGCCATGTCTGTCCCAGGATATTAGAGACAAGGTGGGTGAGGTAATATCGTTTATTGGACCAACTTGTTGGTGAGAGAGACAAGCTTTTGAGACACACGAAGCTCCTTCCGCAGGTCAGGAAAGGTACCCTGAACATCACAGCTAAATGCCAGTGGAACACATTGGTTAGCATGAGAAGTTAGCACTTATTTGAAGGACCATTCAAGGTAGAGTGGCTCGTTAATGCCTGTGCAGCCATAGGACAAAAAGTGGGGGTAATGGGTTAGAGATTGTTGTAATAAGCCATAAATCTAGTGCAGAGGAGAAGCAAAAAGCCTTTTGTAGGACATGGGGATATTAATGAAAACTTGGATCCTAATTTTGACTGAAAATCAGCTGTCAAAACCTGAATCCTTGGGAGAAAATCTACTTTATAAAAATAGGAATGATGTTGTCAAGGTTCCGTCCCCATGCTGAACTCTAGGGTACAGATGTGAGGACCCGCATGAAAGCCCCCTAAGCTTATTACTACCAGCTTAGGTTAAAACCTGGTACGCTGCCACCACCAAGTGATTTAACAAGAAACAGGGAAAGGACCACTTGGAGTTCCTCTTCCCCCAAAATATCCCCTCAAGCCCTTACATCCCCTTTCCTGGGAGGCTTGAGAATAATATCCTAACCAATTGGTTACAAATTGATCAAAGACCCAAACCCCTGGGTCTTTGGACAATGGAAAAATCAGTCAGGTTCTTAAAAGAAGGATTTTATTAAAAAGAAAAGGTAAAAATCATCTCTGTAAAATCAGGATGGAAAATAACTTTACAGGGTCATCAGATTCAAAGAGCCCAGAGGAACCCCCTCTAGCCTTAGCTTCAAAGTTACAGCAAAACAGGGATACCTCCCTCTAGCAAACGAACATTCACAAGTTGAGAAAACAAAGTTAAACCTAACACACCTGGCCTGGCTGTTACTTACAAGTTTGAAATATGAGAGACTGGTTCAGAAAGATTTGGAGAGCCTGGATTAAACATAAGAACATAAGAAAGGCCGTACCGGGTCAGACCAAATGTCCATCTAGCCCAGTATCTGTCTACCAACAGTGGCCAATGCCAGGTGCCCCTGAGGGAGTGAACCTAACAGGCAATGATCAAGTGATCTCTCTCCTGCCATCCATCTCCATCCTCTGACGAACAGAGGCTAGGGACACCATTCTTACCCATCCTGGCTAATAGCCATTTATGGACTTAGCCACCATGAATTTATCCAGTCCCCTTTTAAACATTGTTATAGTCCTAGCCTTCACAACCTCCTCAGGTAAGGAGTTCCACAAGTTGACTGTGCGCCATGAAGAAGAACTTCCTTTATTTGTTTTAAACCTTCTGCATATTAATTTCATTTGGTGACCCCTAGTTTGTATTATGAATAAGTAAATAACTTTTCCTTATCCACTTTCTCAACATCACTCATGATTTTATATACCTCTATCATGTCCCCTTAGTCTTCTCTTTTCCAAACTGAAGAGTCCTAGCCTCTTTAATCTTTCCTCATATGGGACCTTCTCTAAACCCCTAATCATTTTAGTTGCTCTTTTCTGAACCTTTCTAGTGCTATGAATATCTTTTGAGGGTGAGGAGACCACATCTGTACCACAGTATTTTGAGGGATGTGGGCGTACCATGGATTTATATAAGGGCAATAATATATTCTCAGTCTTATTCTCTATCCCCTTTTTAATGTGATTCCTAACATCCTGTTTGCTTTTTTGACCGCCTCTGCACACCAAGTAGACATCTTTAGAGAACTATCACGATAACTCCAAGATCTTTTTCCTGACTCGATGTTAGCTAAATTAGCTTATCCTATCATGTTGTATGTATAGTTAAGAGTTATTTTTCCAATGTGCATTACTTTACATTTATCCACATTAAATTTCATTTGCCATTTTGTTGCCCAATCACTTAGTTTTGTGAGATCTTTTGAAGTTCTTCACAATCTGCTTTAGTCTTAACTATCTTGAGTAGTTTAGTATCATCTGCAAACTTTGCCACCTCACTGTTTACCCTTTCTCCAGATCATTTATGAATAAATTGAATCAGGATTGGTCCCAGGACCTCCTTGTGTAGAGACACCACTAGTTACCCCTCTCCATTCTGAGGAATTTACCATTAATTCCTACCCTTTGTTCCTGTCCTTTAACCAGTTCTCAATCCATGAAAGGACCTTTCCTTTATCCCATGACAGCTTAATTTACACGTAGAGCCTTTGGTGAGGACCCCTTGTCAAAGGCTTCTTGGAAATCTAAATTACACTATGTCCACGGATCCCCTTGTCCACATGTTTGTTGACTTCCTTCAAAGAACTCTAATAGATTAGTAAGACACGATTTCCCTTTACAGAAACCATGTTGACTATTGCTCAAGAGTTTATGTTTTTCTATGTGTCTGGATAATTTTGTATTCTTTACTATTGTTTCAACTAATTTGCCCGTACCGACGTTAGACTTACCGGTCTGTAATTGCCGGATCACCCCTAGAGCCCATTCCTTTTTAAATATTGGCGTTACATTAAGCTAACTTCCAGTCATTGGGTAGTGCAGAAGCCGATTTTAAAGGACAGGTTACAAACCTTAGTTAATAGTTCCAAGAATCTTCATACATTTGAGTTCTTTCAGAACTCTTGGGTGAATCACCATCTGGTCCCGGTGACTTGTTAATGTTGAGTTTATCAATTAATTCAAACCTCCTCTAGTGACACTTCAATCTGTGACAGTTCCTCAGATTTGTCACCTACAAAAGCCAGCTCAGGTTTGGAATCTCCCTAACATCCTCAGCCGTGAAGACTGAAGCAAAGAATCCATTTAGTTTCTCCGCAATGACTTTATCATCTCTTGAAGCACTCCTTTTGTATTTTCATAAAGCTACGTCAAAGGGGCCCCACTGGTTGTTTAGCAGGCTTCCTGCTTCTGATGTACTTAAAAACATTTTGTTATTACCTTTGAGTTTTGGCTAGCTGTTCTTCAAACTCCTCTTGTAGCTTTCTTATTACACTCTTGCATAGTTGGCAGTGTTTGTGCTCCTTTCTATTTGCCTCACTAGGATTTGACTTCCACTTTTAAAGGAAGTCTTTTTATCTCTCCTGCTTCTTTTACATAGTTGTTAAGCCACGGTGGCTCTTTTTAGTTCTTTTACTGTTTCTTAATTTGGGGTATACATTGGAAGTTTGGGCACTCTATTATGGTGTCTTTAAAGGGCCCACACGAACTTGCAGGATTTCACTTTAGTCCTGTACCTTTGTAACTTTTGTCTAACTAACCCCTCATTTTTGTACTAGTTCCCTTTGAAATTAAGAGGCCAGCAGTGTTGGGCAGTTGAGATGTTCTTCCTGACCACAGGGATGTTGAATGCTATTGTATTATGGTCACTATTTCCAAGCTGAGTCCTGCTATGCCAGTTACCTCTTGGACTAGCTTCTGCGCTCCACTCAGATTAAGCATTAGAAACCTTCTGGGTCCATCCACACCTGTTCTTTTTCACCTGAGCTGTATCACCATTGATGGGCGCCTCCTTTTTAGCCCTCACGGTTTTCTCTCTCCTGCATGCGGCGATAGGCCTGTGACATGAAGTTATAACTTTACGCCGCTGGGTGCACTCCATTTTAAAATGTGAAATTCTGTGCATAGATAAGAGATGCATTCTGGAACTTTGGGAGAGACGGACTGAGCACCGAGGCTTCTTCACACTTATGGCACAATTTCCAATCGTATTTACATTCTCGCGAATGATGGCAAACCTATGCAGCCGAACATACCGGCATGGGAGTCAAAACTCTCACCAGTGCTTCCTCATAACTGGCACACTCACGCATCGCCTACCATTCAAGTGGAGGAGCATTTAAAAGATGGCTACTGGGAGGCTCAAGTGTCATGTAGTTGACCTCTCAATGACAGTGATGGCACCTGTGGCTGCTCTAGCTTGAGCAGAGTGCTC